>NC_136423.1:162975597-163575597 GCF_052625555.1 Lactuca saligna | reverse complement strand
AATGAAAAACTGAAAGTTTGTCTTTATTTTCTCATCCTATGTTGGATAGCATTCATAAAGTGCCTCTAAAAATAAAAAGATACACGAAAAAAAAATTTATTTTAAAATGAATAATGACAAAATAAAAAAATAATTAATCCATGTTTAAATTGACAATTCAGTACTTAATATGTTACCTTGAAATTCCCCCAAATCGATTCGATTACTTTCTTTGGGGTTTTCTTTGATACTTATCATATGACCATTTATATATTGATCCATTTGTCGGCTAATCACCCAATGCACAAAACCTATCCCAAACATATGATATATTTGGTTTAGTTTAAGTCGAGATTTAATAAAACCATGAAATAAAGATATTTTTAACGGAAGATTTTTATATTTTATTTAAAATACGTAAAAAAGGAGAAACCACCAAAGGATGACTTAACATGATCATGCGAGATAATATAAAAACAACCATAAGTGGATTTATCGGTTACAACCTTTAAAGCCTTTGAATCCTCTCGGAAGGTTGAACATTAGTGAAGATAGAAAGAATAAAAATGAGAATTCCTCTATAAATATAATCCACCCACGAGATTCCAACACCTTATGAATGCTAGTACACTCTTGCAAGACACAAAACTCTTAAGCTTAAAAATCAAATACAAATTTGATGTTTCAAGAGAGTAAATTTGTATGTACTTTTTCTTTCTAACCCTTTACACCCCGTTCCCGGGTTCAACTTAGCGAGAGAAAGGAAATGAAATGAGTGGAAATGAGAAGAAAATAAAAGAGATTGGTGTTCCCGAGTTTCATTAAAGGAGGGAAGTGGAAGGAAGTGGAGGGAAATGGGAGGATCACTTTCCCTCCTAACTTTCCTTCCGATTTGGGAGGGTTTGGAAAGAAAGAACAAAATGATTCATTTTCCTTCGACTTCACTCCAACTCGGGAATATGAAAGAAAATTTTGTTTTCCTTTCCTTTCTCTTCTTTTCTCTCATGAATTTATTTTCTCTTCTCTTCTTTTCTTTTGTTAAACTCGGGAACGAGGCGTTAGAGAGAAGAAAGAGTATATGCGTGTTTAAATTTGTCCAAACTCTGGAATGTTGAGAAAAAAAAAAGCTTTTTTATCAATAGTGTCCATCTAGAAGTCATCCAATTCAATTATGAACCTTGAAGTATTCAAGAACATGCATTGGAAAAAAAATAAGAGGCAAACAAACCTCACTCGACCTCCCTTGGAGGTGGTTGGATAAAATTAAGAGGAATAAGAGTGTCTTTCACTCCAAGTGGGTCCTACACACACACACTCACTCTCTCTCTCTCTCTCTCTCTCTCTCTCTCTCTTATCTTTTATAAATGTTAACATTTATACTTTATAAAATATAAACTCCTTTTATTTAGAAATAACTTTTATAAATAATATTTACTTTGATCATTTATTTTAACCTTTAGATTATATAAATAAAAGTTACACTAACTATTTAAATCATTTAACCTTTTAAATGATATAAATACCACACTTCAATTAATATGTACCATATGAACCAAGATACAATATTATTTTTCTCAAAATAATAGATGCAAGAGCTATAACATTTTATTATGAATCAAATTTGCTAGATAAAATGATCAATTGGTGTCTACTTGTTATTGGTATGAACCTATAGGATCATATGTTATCGGTAACATCATTTTATGATCATTCCTGAGCATATAAAACAAACAATCTCCCACGTGCGCAAGATGGCTGGTCACTCTCGGTACTATAGTACCTTAATAGTCATGGCCTCACCTTTATTATATCACCTTTCTGAACCCTTTTCTACCCACTATAGTAAAATCATGATAAATTACATAATTAAAATCATATCATGTTATTTCATCTAACATTGGTAACTAGAAAATAGATAATAAGAACAAATAACATGTAATTATCTAAATATTTTATATCTATGTTTAGGATGAATGTAACTATGCATTCTCTTGTTAAAAATGGATGACTTAAGATTAGGGCAGATCTTCACCTAACACCTTGTCTTTTCTTTTTTAAATACCTAGATATAATTATCACTAACTCATAGTCTTTTCTTTATAATTTTTGCGACTATAATAACGATAGTGTAGATTCCTCAATAATCCCAATGAATATTGGTCTATAGCTAATAAGGAATAACCAAGTAATATCATATTAGAGGTAAGGTTTGTTTGGTATACAAAGTATACTATTTTGAAATTCTACTTTAAACACCTCACTAGATCTATCCTAGACATCACTCTCGTAGGTAGATCAATCAGTATTATAACATGCAATCACCGATAAATCTAGTTTATTGGTTCATAATGACAATAATGAACTTAAATAGTTAAAGCATAACAGGTGTTACTTAATTTACAGAGTTTCCTGATAAAATTTCGGAAAGTTCACACACAAAACTCCAACAAAAAATCTCCTTTTCACCGGGATCCTAGATACTCTAGAGTTTGCTAAAATACTGAAGGATCCTAGATACTTAACTCTTAAGTTCACAAGCAACCTAACTAGACCTATGTTTTCTATATTGATAGAAATAAACTATGAACATCAAGAACCCTAAAGAAACTTTATAATAATCGAAATAAACATAAACTTAATGTTTACATACATTTTGATTATAATAGTAAATAACAAAACAAAATTCCATCTTGTAAACCTTGGAAAGCAAGCACCAAAAGTTAGTGCTTCTAATGATTTGTACCCAAAACCATAAAAACCCTAGAATGATGAGGATAGAGAGGGATGAGAAGGAAATTTCGTTCCTACGCCTTATGATAAAGTCGTATACCAAATTTTTTCGTCTTGGGGTCCTATCTATAGTTTAGGTAACTTGCAGGCAAAGCAAGATTTGAATTAATTAAATAAAACACTTAATCTTAATTCAAATCTTTTACTTATCTACATCCAAGAGGCTTCCAAAAACCCTAAAAGAGCCTCCAAAACCACCTACCCTTGGATGGTTCTTGAATTGCCTTCTTTTGATCAACTATTGAAGAACTATAATTCACCACTTGCACCTTTAATTAATTCCAATTAATCCCAAATTAATTCATGATTAATTTTGATTAATAATTAATTAATTCTAATTGATTTCTTATTAATTTATTAACCATATAAATTAACAAATCAATTATTTAACTATTGATATATTTTTAAATTATTAATCACATAACAAATTAACAGATAAATTATCTTTTTCCGATTAATATAGTAATCACATAATAAATTAACAAATCATTTATCTCTCTCTCCTAATATCATTTTGAGTTATTTCTAGTTATGAGGGAAAGCCAAAAAGGAATTGCTTCTATCTAAAAGTTTATACCAATTTAGTTATGAGCTTAGACACCTTAATCCATTAGTCTACCACTTTGACAAGTCCTTAACTACAATTACAACTATAACCAAACATCAAAGAGTGCTTTCCAAAGCCACTGACGAACTCTGATCTAATCAGACATCGGCCCCAAGATAAGTGATAAACTATTCCTTTATTATACAAGATACTATATAGACATGAGCATGGATTAGAATCAATCTCATATTTCTCGATTTCCTGGTTTATGACGACTGAATCTAAACTACTAATTGAACACATCAATTTAGTTCGGGCTCGACCGAGCAATTTAGACGTCGACAACAAATCATCAAGGGGCCCAAAGATATCTCTTTTCCTATTAGGGAAAAAGGAATGAATAAACTTCGACTTATAAGCTTGTATCGTTTACTCACCAAATCATGTATGACACTACATTTTATGACATCATGTTACTGATGCGTTTTTGCAGTACCAATGCACAACCAACTTGTAAATTACAACTCACATATCTTGATTTTAAGAATAAAAGATATTATCGTCTCACAATTACTCATGATAGAATCCATGAAGTAATTCTCTGAGCGTGGGTTGATCAAATACTTAAAATCCTCATTTTTCTAAGTACTCATGAACATTGTAGCAATCTTATTGCAATATCTAATCCTCATAGACAATCTACAATTCAGTTCATGATAATCTTAATTCACAACTTACTTCCAAAAGTATGATCGATTGTGGAATTCTAATATTCAAATCATTCGGGAAGTAAAACATGCAAAGTGAAACACAATAATAAACTAATTAACTATGGTCTCAAAACTATTGAATATACATAATCTCTATTATTTAATAACCATAATAATTATGAATTTATTCATTGTTTAATGTTTCGAGTAATAACCTAACCACTTGAACTAAACATCATCCATGCCATGTTATGAACATGCATACTATGCTTCTCTATGGTCCTTCATTTGTGAACAGATAAATTGGACATTATTCCAATGATGCTCATTTCAGAATTCAAAATTCTTATTACTATCCAAGATATGATGGATTCCAACTTAACATACATGAATCTCATGTGATATCAAGATTCCAAAGTCTCAAAGACTAAGTCTCTGATATTACAGAATATCCTATTGGAACTTTATTACTAGAAACAATTCCATGGTAATGAAAGTTCTAATTCAAGGAACATTCCTTGAATACTTCTCTTGTATTAAAGTTTCCAACGCACACTTTTCAACCATCTCACGTTATAAAACATTTTCATATTCCTGTATGACCATCAATTCAGATAAGAATCATCTCATTCCATAATCATGTCATTATGGTCCGTCCAAATTAATACCATACTTTTAATTGTCCACAAACAACCAGTCTTTTGGTATAGCCTTAAAATGTTTCTTGGCAGTTATTTAACAACTTTAGTCACACAAAATTGTAACCCTTTTCTCATATTGCTCTAACCATTTGAAAAACTAGAATAAGTAAATATTATAGCATATGTAATCGATCCTATATCCGAAGCATATGGGAGTCTACTCATTATATCTATATAAGGATCTAATATTTGTTCAATCTACTATAATATTTCCATATATGGAATTTCCTATGTTAAACCATTTCAACACAATATTCATATACGTCGATGACTAAGTTCTATTAAACTATACAATCTAAACTTTAGATTTGAAACGAACTATGGGTGCCCTCTACCTTAAGTCTACTATAGAGAAATAATTCCCAAACTTTGCAATTTGCAAATTGGAAACATTTTTCCCTACGAATAGTATTGTCAAAATGCAATACTAGCATAACAATTATGCTCCCACTAGTTTCGACATGTACCCGGAAATCAACTAGACTTCTAGAAATCAGTACTCTTGACATTGTTATAGAAGTACATATTTCTATTACACGATGCTTCGATAAGTCTCCAACTAGACTCCTTAAGCTTGTACACCATAATTGGATAGCATATGTGTGAGTTTAAACCATTTTAGAACTTATAAATATATGTCTTGAAAGTTTAAACATATCATTGCCATTCCTGACAATTTGAAATATTAAGAGGTATGTTGTAATCATATTGTGAATCTGAGAATGCAATTGACACAGCCAATGTCCATATTAATCTTTATTAGATCTTTAAAATCTATCAGCCAAAGTATTCCTTCAGAATCATTCTCAGGAATTAGATTGAAACCTTTGCCACGTAGATTTTATAGTGTATACATTCCCATCCATGTGAATCTATAATTTCCAACCTACAATCATAAGACAACGTTTAGGACAAAACCAAATTCAATTTTAGCTTTCTTTCATGGAATGAACATTGCTATTCTAAATTTATCGCCCTCTGGTAACTTAATGGCCTACCAAGGTTTCCATGTTGTAAGTAAGTCACCCATATTGATCAATGCACTTTCACTGACCAACGCGCTTTGTTTTTGTAGTTAAATGAAAGACATAGAACTCATAAGTATTGCCAACTCACATAGAAGTGCACTGAAATAAAAATGTGACAACCAAACACGATAGGTTATCAACCTCAGGTTGCGTGCTAGTAATAACTAAAAGGTTTATTATCGGTTGACTCTTGAAATTCTCAAGATCAATACAACTCCCAGTGACTTCTTGACATATGAGTTTTCTCTCAAGGAACATTCATTGATGAGCTAAAACAAATATTTAAAAGTTTGTGTGGATTACCAACAAGAAAACACCTCATAGAATAGGTCTCAATTTATCTTTTATTTCTCGATTGACGAAAACATCACAACTCCAATTCTAAATGTGCTAGAGTAAGAAAACATTATTACTCCACATATTTCGAGGTGTTTTCAACCTTCTTAGTTTGAAATGAGTTTCAAGATATAATTCATTGTTACTAGAGCATGGCTCTACGACTTGATTTTGAATGAAGTATGAATCATCTCTTAATTGAGCTATTCCCAACATTTTCTAATTACTCTTCTTTGTCATACAATTGCACTAAGATGCTCTATGAGTATTAATTGTTATATAAATCCACAATCACTAAGATGATCATAAAACATGATATTAAAGTACTCTTCTTTCCTCTCAGATTGGAGAAACTTTTATCTTTCTACCTAATTGATTCTTCTTATTCGTTCAACTACTATTTAAATATTTTAAAAGTTTTAGAATTATGCTTAGTCTTATAAACACAACATATTTATTGAAGCATCAGTAAATCATGATGAATAGAGTTATCATCCTATGTGGTGGATCTAAATACTCCATATCAACATGAACTAGATACATTAGTCTTTCACTTGCCTCATATAAATATGTGTCATGCCCCCCCAACCAGACGGCAAAAATGTCTGGGGGATTGCTTGACTTCATCCTTGTAGTATCATCACATAGTATATAATTAACACTTAATATTATCATCATCACACATGTAATATTACAACTATTATTTGTTTACATCGAGTATAGTATTACAATTTTACATGCAAAATATCCAGAATATGATGAAAACAAAACATAACAAAATGTCCAAGTATTCTTGCTGACCGACCTGCTTAACGATTTTCTGAGAATACAAGTTAATTTAAAAGCTCAACATATATAATGTTGGTGAGTTCATAAGCATAGATAAGAAAAATTTTTGGTATTACTTTGTAAACACCAGAAAATATGATATTTTTTGAAAAACGTTTTGAAATGTTTGTGTCTGATCTTGTACTAATGCATGTGTGTTAATGTTTGCAAGAATATAAAGAGAATGAACCCCAGACAAGCCGATGTTGTCTGCGTAAGAGAATGATGGAATCTCAACACCCGAGGTTGAGTACCAACACATTTAGGTTACCGTGTTATAAAAAAAATGGTTTCCCGCAAATTTTATAATGTTAATTTCTATAAGTGAGTCATTATAACCATACTTGATAATGACAAATTCCCCTATCATGATGTCTATTAGTCGCCGACTTGTTTAAGGTACGGTTTGTCACCCTAGACTCGCCTAGCCTAACTGTAGCGAACAACTCAGGTGTGGGGCGTCACCCCTATATAGATTTATACACAAACTCACACACTCTCTCTGGGAGACTCTGGTTATAACTACAGACTACGTTTGTACACTCATTTGGTGCCAAATGAAATATCTCTATCTCAGATGGAGACTTTGGAACATCCCATCTCATCACGGCCTCCACTTTGGCCAGATCAACCAATATACTGTTCTAGTTGACAAGGTGCCTAAGAAACTACATCTCGCGCAACCAGAACTCGCACTTGGAGAACTTGGTGTACAACCTCTCCCTCCTCATGATATCCAGCACCTCTTACAAGTGCTCCTCATGCTGCTCATTTGTCTTGGAGTAAACCAAGATGTCATCAATAAAGACGATTATAGACCGGTCCAACATCGTTCTGCATACGCGGGTCATGAGCTCCATGAATGCAGCAGGAGCATTGATGAGCCAAAAGGGCATCACCACGAACTCGTAGTGGCCATAGCAAGTTCGAAAAGTAGTCTTCTATATATCCTCATCTCTAACTTGCATCTAGTGGTAGCCTAAACGTAAATCTATCTTGGAAAACCAAGATGCTCCCTGTAGCTGGTCGAAGAGGTCGTCAATCCTCGGGAGTGGGTAACGGTTCTTCACTGTTACATTGTTTAGCTCCTGATAGTCTATACACATCTGATGTGACCCATCCTTCTTCTTCACAAACAGGATCGAGGCTCCCTAGGGTGAATTGCTCGGTCTAATGAATCCTTTTTCTAACAACTCCTACAGTTGTGTAGATAACTCCTGCATCTTGGGAGGAGCCAACCGATATGATGCCTTAGCTATCGGAACCGCACCATAGACTAGGTAGATCCGGAATTCCACCTGTCTCTCCGGAGGTATCCCAGGCAGCTCCTCTAGAAATATGTATGGGTACTCTTGCACCACTGTCACATCACTCACAGTCGCCTTACCCATCTCACGGGTATCTGTAACGTAGGTGACATATCCTTGGCAACCCTGTTGAAGGTAGCGCCTAGCCCTTGTTGCCGAACATAAAACTGGTTTGCACGGCAGCCTCTTACCCTGAATCACTAGCTCTCCCCCACTTAGGGTCCTGACACGTACCAACTGTTGTGCATAGTCGATCACCGCCCCATTAGGTCTCAACCAATTCATGTCGATGATAACCTTGTTCCCATGCAACGAAATGGGAATCAAGTCCACTAGGTATCGCTTGTTATACAGCCTCAAAACGCAATCACTAAAAACCTCAGATGTCGGGACAGATCGGTCGTCAGCAATATCGACCTCTAAAGGGCAATCTAACATGCTCGAAGACTCAGAAAACCTCTTGCTAAGAGCAAGAGAGACAAATGATCAGGCATCCCCCGAATCAAATAACACCTGTACTAGGATGTCATTCACATGGAACGATCCTAAATAAACACATAAACATAGCACATAAATATCATAACCGACATGTAATAAAAGTTAGGGAGAAGAAAACGTACTCGTCACCACATCCGATGCAGCGCGCGCCTCTTCAGCAGTCAGCTAGAAAGCTCGGCTCCTCACCACTGGAGCCTCTATCTTGCACTATCAGACATTTGTGATCTGCATGGTCGATGGAGCTGGTGCTGCCACTGGCACTCCTGATGTTAGTCGAGGGTAGTTGGCTTTTTTATAGCCCTTTTGATTGCAATGAAAGCAAATTTGGTCTGAAATCTGGAGGGTAGGGGTAGGGGCAGTACAATCCCTACCAAAGTGCACAAGCTTGCCACACTTATAGCAACCCGATGATCGCATTCTACAAACTCCCTCATGAGTCTTTCCACATTTCCCATAGCGACTCGTGCTCTGCTGGCCCTTCGACCTAGTGTCGGATCCCTTGGGTTTCTTCCCCAAAACCCTAGTAACCTGACCAACCTCTGTCGTCCTCTTCCGGATGTGCTCTATATCAATATCCATCTCTCTCTCGCCCTGGCTATCATGTCCTCCAAGGTTGGGCATGCTGAGTAGCTGACATATTTCCTGATCTCAACTCTCAACATGTCATAGTATCAGGTCTTTCGTATCTCTTCATCTCATGCGTACTGACGCACCAATAAGGCTATCTCCCTAAAATTGGCGATAATCTCCACCACTGACTTAGTCGTCTATCTCATGTCAGGAAACTCCTTGGCTAGCTACTAAATCTCCACAGGGGGTATGAACTCAGCCCTAAACCTAGTCACAAAATCTGACCAAGTCATAGCCTTAATAATTGGGGTTCCCAATGAATCACTGACCACCTCCCACCAATCCCGAGCTCGGTCTCTCAAACAACCTGCAGCATACCGAACCTTCGAACCCTTAGGGCAGAAGCTCGTCAACTATGCCAACTCGATGTCTGCAATCCACCTCCTGGCAACAATGGGGTCCTTCACCCCGTGGAAGTCTGGCACACTACATCCTCTATAACATATGGATTCCCAGGTATATTATGTTGTTAATTATTTTTGGGTTTGAGAGAGAGACTCGACGAGTTGGCGCTTAGACTCGACGAGTAGGATTAGGATCTATTGATCGAATTAATGAATGGACTCGACGAGTTGGAAGGGTTGGACTCGATGAGTCCGTGTTGTGAGTTGAAACCCTAAATCCTCAGACTTGTACCCTATTTAAAGGACCTTATGACCCTTAGTAGCGACTACCTTCTTCCTAGAGAGCACCATGGCATCTTTGAGCCTTGAGAGAGTGAGAGGAGATCCATTGTTCACCCTTTCTTGTGTGTTTTAGCAAGAAGGAAGGTGTTAGAACAAGCTAAGCGGGTTGAGGAGCTTCGATCCACTCTTATTTAATCAGAGGAAGCTGTTTGAGGTAACAATCTGTGTTATTCTTGTGTTTATAATGATTCTAGTGGAATCTAGGGTTTTCTTTATGCCTCTTTTAGTTTGAATCTGGAGTATGTGAGGTCCCAAGGCAAAATGGTTCATAGATCTGGACCTTAAGAGGTCCAAAGAGTCCTTACCACTCTGCTTTGTGCCATACCTTTTGAGTTATTAGCCTAGAAGGCCATTTTAGAGGTTATTTCACCCAAAGAAGCTTTGGGTGGGTTGCATGTGTACCAAGATTCAACCTTTACGTGATAATCATGTTTGGGAAGGTCGGATCTATAGATTATAGAAGAGGATTTGAACTTAGAAGATCATTGAGTATGAACATGGAAGCAACTCACCGAGTTCATAAGTGGACTCGACGAGTTGATTCGGGGTTGCCCCGCGATTCGTGACAGGTGGAACCCGTCGAGTGGAAGGATGACTTGACAATCCAAGAGAGGCTAGAAGGATTCAGAGGACCCGCATGGACTCGCTGAGTCGACCATGTACACTCGACGAGTTAGGTCAAAGTTTGATCGTTGACTATCATTGACCTTAGGGTTCTGGTCAAGACTGATTCAGGAGAATTCAAGAAGGGGTAGAATGGCCTTTACCCAATCTTTATAGATGAGACTATGAGAGAATATCGATCGAGAATGTTATTTGAATGATAGGAGGAGGTAGGTCGGGACATTGAGCACAAGAGTTTATCCAACTTCATTGAGGTGAGTCTTCTCACTATATTGTACCTGGAAGGGTACCTATGTGTGACCGGAAGATCTTGTATGCTATGAGATGTATGTGCTATATATGGTTATGTGATATGTATATGGTATGTATGTTATGTATGATAAGGACCGGAAGGTCAAGATGATATGGACCGGAAGGTCAGAAGGTTACGGACCGGAAGGTCGATACGGGTAGGACCGGAAGGTCTACCGGGATTCGGTACGAAAGTCCCCTGAGACACTTGGATCGGAAGATCCCACAGAGTTATGGCCTGGAAAGGCGTATGTGTTGTATGTGGTATTTTGGGGAACTCACTAAGCATTTATGCTTACAGTTGTTGTGTTATATGTTTCAGGTACTAGCGAGGATCACGGGAAGGCGCCAGCATGATCCGTACACACTTATAGAGATTATGTTTGAGATTCTGGGAGTTGATTTGTTATGATAACATTGGATACATTATGTTTGATATTGTTTTTGATGATTAAAACTATCAATTAAAAATGATTTTTTTTTTTTTTTTTGAAAATTCACGTCGTTACAAGTTGGTATCAAAGTCTTGGTTTGAGGGATCCGGGTGCATCTTCAGGTGTATCTGAACTCAAACTGAGGATTTGAGAAAGTTTTTCATAAAATGAACAATTTTTCTAAGAGAGTAAAAACATTTTGAGAAAGGCAGAACAGAGCAGTGTGTACGATCAGCCAGCACCCGAACGGTGATTTCCCAAAAATACCCTTACATTATTTGTTATGAGATATTATGTGTTATGATATGTTATGCTAAGTAGGCTAGGTATTCATATTACGACTAGAGTGGTCTGATTTGTGATGCCTTAGCCTAGGAAGATTTCTACTGCTATGAGATGCTTGCGAGTGAGTAGGTAGCAGTGAGGGGCTACGAAAGGTTTACCGAAAGGTAGCCTATGCTAGCAAGAAGTAGAGTACTTGTGATCTGGGATCTAAGGAGGAGGACTTGGGGTGAATACCGATACGGTGTAAATGGTAGTATAGGGCCCGTACTACTGAAGACAGCGGATCAGTGTGCAGCCCAAGTAAGAATCATTTGGGTACTATGGGACAAGGAGGGTTGAGTTATCGAGTGTGAATATGCTCGAGCGGGTCTCTGATATTTTTATGTTGTATTTCAAAGACATCATAGTTGGGATATGCCACAGACCTGAGACGAGCGGCCTGAGTGACGAGGAGCTTCGTCAGATGATCCACGATGAGGTGCCAGCAGCGATTTGAGCTGAGATTTTGGAGATGTTTGGGTTTATCAAGACCACATTGATTGAGACTTTCGATGAGCGGTACACAACGATGACTGAGGCAGTGGCTGCTGCAGCTAGTGTAGTTGTGGTTGCTGTCAGGCCTCAGGGAGTTGACTCGTTGGTGTTTCGGGAGTTCAGCAACACGAAGCCACCAAAGTTTGACGGGACGCAGGATCCGATCGTTGCAATGAGACGGATTTTTGATATCGAGGGATGCTTCTACACGTGTTCATGTCCGGAGTATCTGAAGGTATGGTTCGTGCTGAACCATCTCCACTTGGGAGCGAAGGATTGGTGGAAGTTCGTGACGGCGAACATCACTCTTGCAGATCTTTCAGAGGTGACCTGGAGAGGTTCACCACCATGTTTAGAGATGAGTATGTTCCCCCAATGGAGAGGGAAAGATTGGCCCAGGATTTTTTCACCCTTAAGCAGGGTACTGATTTTGTTACTGTGGTTACTAGGAAGTTTCATGAGAGGGCGATGGTCTGCCCTGAGCAGGTGTCTACCGAGCAGGCATGCATGAGCCGGTATTTGGGCGTTTTGAGGAGGGATTTTCGGGAGTTCGTGTCGAACTCAACTTACCGTACATTTTATGAGCTCCAGGAAAATGCTCGGAAGAAGGAGATTAAGTAGGAGACTCAAGCCAGGGAGGAGGTCGAGTCTTAGGGGAAGGATCGGCAGCCGGCACAGTCTCAGCCGACAGCCAAGCGGGCAAAGCCCGCCGATTCGAGATCTGGAGGCCAAAAGGTCCGCACTTGCGGGAAGTGTGGCAAGGGACATGATGGGGTTTGTCGATCAGGTGTTTGCTACAAATGTGGCAAGGAGGGGCATATAGCCAAAGATTGCCCCAAGGTATTTATGGTTTGCTTTCATTGCAACCAGACAGACAATTGGAAGGCTGAGTGTCCACAACTGCTACAGGGGTCAGCGCAGGGGTCTGCGCGAGTTACTGAGGGATGGCCAGTGAAGGCCGAGGCACCGAAAGCTCACGGAAGAGCTTTCCAGTTGATAGCAGAGTAGGCCCGTGCAGTTCCCAATGTCGTGGCTGGTACGTATTCTTACATTTATTTATGCTTAATTTTGATGCGATGCTTATTTTATGATATGTGTAGGTACTTTTCTTGTGAATTTTGTACCTGCTTTGGTGTTATTTGACTCGTGTGCGAGTCGGTCATTTTTGTCTTTAGCGTTTAGTGAGCACATCACTATCCAGAGGGAGGCGTTGATTCGACCTCTACGAGTTTCTATAGCTGACAAGCGAGCGGTGTATGCTACGGATGTGATTCGAGGATGTGTACTCAAGATCTTCAGTGTTGATTTCCTGATAGATCTGGTCCCGATTGCAATGGGGGATTGTGTGTTATAGTGGGCATGGATTGGTTGAGCCGATTTGGGGCAGTCATAGATTGCGAGCGACAGTTGGTGACGATACGAGACCCTAGTGGGGGAGTACTTACGGTGTACAGCGAGGGTACCCGATGTGGGTCGGAGTTTTGTTCGGCTGTCAGAGCGAGACAGAGCTTACAGCAGGGCTGTAGCAGGTTTGTAGCCTATGTGATGGACACACGAGAGGCCGTTGGGAGGACAAGCTCAATTGATGATGTTCCGATAGTGCGCGAATTCCCAGATGTTTTTCCCGAGGAGTTGTCGGGTATGCCTCCCGAGAGGCAGGTAGAGTTCCGCATCGATTTGGTTTCGGGGGCAGCGCCTATCGCCAAGGCGCCTTACCGCCTTACACCGCCAGAGATGCAGGAGTTATCCTCGCAGCTTCAGGAGGTGCTGGGGAAGGTGTTTATTAGACCGAGTAGTTCCCCTTAGGGAGCGCCGATCCTTTTTGTCAAGAAAAAGGATGGTTCACACCGGATGTGCATTGATTACCGGGAGTTGAACAAGTTGACGGTCAAGAACCGTTACCTATTACCGAGGATCAACGACCTGTTCGATCAGTTGTAGGGGGCGTCTTGGTTCTCCAAGATTGACTTGAGGTCTGGGTATCATCAGATGAGAGTGCGGGATGAAGATATCCAGAAGACGGCGTTTAGAACTCGTTATGGGAATTACGAGTTCGTGGTAATGCCTTTCGGGCTCACCAATGCACCGACGACGTTCATGGATCTCATGAACCGGGTGTGCAGGCCGATGTTGGATCGCTCGGTGATCATGTTCATTGATGATATTATGGTGTATTCGAGATCTAGAGAGCAGCATGAGGAGCATCTGAGAGAGATTCTCAGGGTATTGAGGTCGGAGAGGCTTTATGCCAAATTCTCCAAGTGCGAGTTCTGGTTACGGGAGGTCCAGTTCTTAGGGCATCTCGTCAACCAGAATGGGATTTTGCTCGATCCGGCCAAGATTGAGGCGGTTATGAGGTGGGAGGTGTCGAGATCACCCACCGAGATCTGGAGTTTTCTAGGATTGGCCGGCTACTATCGGAGATTTATCAAGGATTTATCCAAGATCATTGTGCATCTCACCAGGTTGACTCGGAAGGGTGTTGCTTTTTCGTGGGGTCCGGAGCAGCAGACCTCGTTTGAGACACTTCGCCAGAGACTATGCGAGGCTCCGGTGTTAGCCCTCCCGGCAGGGATGGAGGATTTTATGGTGTATTGCGACGCATCGATATCGGGGTTGGGTGCAGTACTTATTCAGAGGGGGCTTGTGATAGCATATGCATCGAGGCAGGTGAAGCCTCATGAGACGAGGTATCCCACCCACGATTTGGAGTTGGGGGCAGTGGTGTTTGCCCTAAAGATCTGGCATCACTATCTGTATGGGGTTCGATGTACCATATACACAGACCACAAGAGCTTGAAGTATTTGATGGATCAGCCTAACCTGAATATGTGTCATAGGTGTAACGCCCCATTCCTGGTATGTATTTATTTTGATTAAATGTTTCTTTTTGGAAGAGCTACTCGGTGACTTGTAGCCCTAACTCGCCGAGTAGATGTCGAGTTGGATGCGGGCTTTAAGTGATCTACTCGACGAGTCCACGCCTGGACTCGGCGAGTAGGCCAGTCAGGAGGAAACCCTAATCCTTAGGGTTTGCACCATATTTAAACGTCCTTATAGCCCCATCTCAACCTCCATCACCCTCAGAGCATTCCTTATCGAAACCCTATCCTCAATTGGTAAGTTTGAGTGATTGTTGCCTTGTGAAGGGACTTTTGGTGCCCATTGGAGCAAGTGGAAGAAGGGAGAGGTTGAATAGGTCAAGGAAGGGGACTTAGATCCAGAACGCATTCGTTTGTGGTCATCCATTCTGGTAATAAAGTTTCCATCTTGATTATTGATCTATTAGATCTTGGTTGTCCCTAAATTGTTGCTTTTAAGCCCTAAAACCCCAAATCCTTTGTAGAGAAACCTTATGGTTGGGTTATACTTCAGATCTGGACTCTCATTACCTTCTAGAAGTGTTAAGTTTCAGTCATATTTGTGATTAAGGTCCCTCTTGAGCTTAGAACCCCATTAAGAACTTAGTTTGGACATTTGAATCCACTAAAGTTATGCATGCACGTAAAATTTGCAACTTTACGTGATAAGCATGCCCTAGAAGCCTAGATCTGTGGTTTGGAGCCGCTGCATGGCTCAAATTAGGTCTGTATGGAAAAAGGACTGAATGAACTCAGCAAGTAGAACGTTGGACTCGGCGAGTCCTATGAAGATAACCATGAACTCGGCGAGTTGGATGAGCAACTCGGCGAGTCCAATGAAGATTGCCTTAGACTCGACGAGTTGTTCTTCAACTCGGTGAGTTGGATGAACTTGGACTCAGTATGTGTGCATCGAAGAAGAATGCGCCGAGTCTTCACTAAGCTCGAGGAGTAGAAACGGGTATAAAACTAGAACAGATGGAAGGGACTCGGCGAGTTGGCGAGCCAACTCGGCAAGTCCAGTCAATCAGGAAGTTGACTTTGGCTAGGAAGTTGACTTTACCCTAAGATTAGTTATCAGTATTTGACTTAGTGTTTATGGAAATTGTAGTCGGGAAGTTCCGGTTCAGCAGTCAAGCGCTCAGCAAGTAGATTTTCAGTAGCTACTTCAAGGTGAGTTACCTTTTAGTAGCAGTGGGTCTAAGGCCATAATGTCGGCCCACTAGTAGGTATTGTATGATTAGATGATTGTCTCTGTGATATTCATCTAGGGTTGCTACTACCTGTGTTATGTTTATGTGTTTGTATGATATGATGTTATGTGCTAGTGATAGTAGGGGAGATAGTCCCCAGGTTACCGGTCGATAGGGCCGAAGGGGCAGTCATGCCCAGCCATGCTAAATAGATTATGTGATACGTGTTAGGTGGTAGTGGTAGGGGCGAAATAGTCCCCAGCATCCGGTCGAAAGGACCGAAGGGGAGACCAGCACCCAGATATGCTAGTCAGTATCCGGTCGAAAGGACCGAAGGGGAGACCAGCACCCAGATATGCTAGTTGGTATCCGGTCGAAAGGACCAAAGGGGAGACCAGCACCCAGATATGCCAGTCAGTATCCGATCGAGAGGACCGAAGGGGAGACCAGCACCCATATATACTAGTCAGTATCCGGTCGAGAGGACCGAAGGGGTAGTTCGAGCACCCAGATATGCTTGATAATATTTGTATGTTATGTGGTTATTTGGTATGCGGTACGATGGGGGAACTCACTAAGCTTCGTGCTTACGGTTTTTAGTTTTTTTTTTCAGGTACCTCTTCAGCCAAGGGGAAGGAGTTGACGCGGTAGCGGCATATCACACACATGCTCTTGTTTATCCGCACTATGAGACATTTTGGGATTTATACTCTGATATTATTATGATTTACGTTCTGGTTTACAAACGCGAGGCGTGTTTTATTAAATGATAAGGTCGAATGATATTTCGTTACAAATGTTTTCCAAATCACTTAATTAAAAATTAAATTTTTGGCCCATAATTTTTGGGATGTTACAATAGGAGATGGTTGGACGTGGTAAAGGATTACGATTGTAAGATCCTGTACCACCCGGGCAAAGCTAATGTTGTAGCTGATGCCCTGAGCCGTAGGGTGGAGAGTGCCCTTATTTAAGACATTTATATACGGTTGACAGTGATGACTCCGGTATTGAGGGTTGTGCAATGATTGGGTCAAGATTTATATTTGGTGTACTATACTCGTAGTCTTCTTCACCTCCGTCCAAGTTACCCTGGTACTCACTCATTATTGCATCTCGTTCCTGAGCAACTACATTTGGCAAGGTGGTGTGTATCGCCCGAGCAATCTCATCAACCAACTCTTTTCTAGTGATCATGTTGGTCGTACGACCCCTTCCGCGACCTCGACCTCGACCGCGGTAGGAGCTGGAGCTGCCCTGGCCAGAAGGTGAAGTTATCGGTGTTGTTACAGCTCCTCTCCCTCTTCTTCTACCCCTGCCTCCTCCTCTTCCTTGGCCACGTCCACGACTCGCATTAGGGATCAGCAAAATTTTCGGTACATCTCTACGCGCTCTAACATAAGCTCCAATTGGGATGTGTTCTTCTTCCTAGTAACCCTAGAAAACCTTCCAGATCTCCTTGAAGACATGATACCTACAAGCGAGATGTGGTCTAATTTAGTCGTTTAATTACCTCTCGTTCCTTCCGTTTAAGCTTAAGTGTTATGCAAAAACTTAATATGCTTAAACATCACTATGATACCAACTTGTAACACCCCAATTTTCAAGATAATAAATATCAAAATATAACTATTCAACCATCTCCCAAGATCGATTCTAACACTATTGGCTTAAAACTACAGCAGAAGAAAATAAAATTAATATAGTCTTTAACCGAAGAGCCTCGGGTGTTACGTCTTTGCAGAACTCCTTTGTCGTCTTGTTGATCAATCCTTCTTCCTAGCCTTCTTATTGCCACTTGTTAAATAGTTTCCTGCCTTACGCACATTTAAAGTTTCTAAAAGGGTACCCCTAGAGCCTAGTGAGTTCGTGTTGCACATATATGTCCATCACTTAAAAAAACAAAAGGTTTTATTATATATCTCCAATAAATCATACTACAAACATATCACCCGATGATCTAATTTTGGGGAATGATTAATTATCCAGTGAAAGAACCAAATGTTCATTTCTCTTCTCCTAGAGACAACCCATCATCTATTGTACTCAAGTATTTTAAATATCTAAGGAAATGGGTATGATTCTCAATTCTCATCCCCGCCAATCACACACATCCGTAATGCTCACGGGGATTAAACACCCACCCGTTCCCGCTAAACATGTCATCCAAAAAACGACAATAGATAAACAATTCAAAATAACATTTGCACACAACCATACGTATCATAAAATATATTGTGAATAAATAATTGAAAAACCTCATATAAACCATATGATAAACATTTATGTGCGAGCAACCACGGAACACGAAAATACTCACCTTGCAACCGATAATCTGCACCCTATATTCCACAAACAAATTTTCTAAAGCAATCGTCCTAGAAAAGAATCATACGTGATCGTTTCGTTTCCATCACATATATGTCTCCATTGGCCAACCAATCATTATTTCATCATGTTAATTAAAATGTTCGTAACAATTTTAATAAATATATTATTATCTTTTTTTTCTTTCATGTCGTCGTTTCCATTTAATGAGGTTTTATCCCTAAAAGATTTAATACTCAAATGTCAAAATAACTAAACCTTAAAATGAAGAGTTTGTTTGAATAATAACACCAAGTAATATTAACATCAATATAAAGTAGCAAATTTAAAATAATGACTATTTATGTGACGGTGTAGGAAATTGAAAACTACCAAATTATAAAAACTAAATGGGTTATTTTTATATCTTTTGTTATTATATACAAGTAACTCATTTGTTATCTATTTGTGAAAACTAAAAAACGCAAACTTTTCAACAATAGTGGAACCATTTACGGAAATATCATTTTGATCAAATGAAACATCAAGAAAACCGTTTCAATAGAAAATTCCAAATTATTTTCTTCTCTACCCTAACAGGAAAACGTTTTCGGTAATTTTTCACAGTAAAACTTAAAAATTGTTGTCAAATAAATTTTATAAAACCACCATTAATCATCTCTATTTCATTCTAACATATTTGTATACTAAATCTTGAATAATTTATTATAAAGCTAGTTTAAATTCATCATTTTCTTTTACCAAAAACATAACATTTGTTTTTCATCAAATTCGATTATTTCCTAGCCGAAAAGAGACATAGGATTGAACCAAAATACATAGTCAAATTCTATAAACCTACTCAAGCAACTTCATCAAGCTTAAATCGAAAATACATACCTTAATTTCTAAAATAGCTCCGAAAACCTTCACGAACTTCAAACCCCAATTTCTATTTTGTTTCTCCAACCTTTCTTACAATTTTTATGGGCATTCCAATTTAATTCTCGTGCCTTTTATAATGTTCATGTTTATAACCTTTCTAATTAACCCAAAATTTCAAATTTATGACTCTAATCAAAGTGATAGGTTTTGAAATTAAAATTCCATAATTTCTCTATTTACTCCTAATTAATTTCTTAATCATAATTATAATAATATATATAGACCATATATTTATATATTTATTTTAATTTGAATTATCACATTATTTTGGTATTTTTGTATTAAGGGGGTACTTCAATTTTTTATTATTTTGATTCCCGGTGTAGGAGACTACGACGTGAGGATGTTTTTTTTTTTAATTTCAACCCACCGAGAGTCCAAGTCATATGGATGTGTTTTTATTTGAGGCATTTAAACTACCGGGTCGGTTTCCTTTATCCATTTTTGACATACCCACTAAATTTGGACTCACTATATCTGATACCCATTTGACTTAAAGTGATACTGACTATTTTAACATACACCAATTTCGGTTCAAGATCCAGACCCAGTTTATGGGTTTGAAGTTCATCCCTAATTGACATTACCCATTGGAATATTATTACTTGCGGATTACCACTATATTTAAAATTGATTTGCATTATTGATTTCATTTCAATCTACAAACTTCTCTTATTTATTGTAGCTTCTAATAGCATCTCCAATGGTATGTTAAAAATAGGTCGATAGAGAGGTATAATACTTCGAATCAAACTTAAAATCACTAAAACAACTTAACGAACCAAGCATTTTTTGTTTCGATTTGTTTAAATCAAGAGACAATGAAATCTCAAACACCTACTGAAAATCACTAAAACAACAACAACAACGGCGCACCCGTCGCTGCTTGGCAAATGATACGACCTTATTCGAGAGGGTCAATCTCCACAAAAGATTAAGCACAGATAAGAGAATTTTGGAGAAGTTTTTGATATATATCCTTCAATGCAAATTACATTCTAAATAATGAAAAGAAAGCTTTCATGCTACCACGAAAATAGGAACCGAATAACATGGTGGAGACTTATTCTAATTAAGTAGTGGCTCCTAAACTAATGCATGCATGATAAAGTTACTTGTTCCAATGGATGGACTTGTCATTGGCGAAGAAAGTTAAGCGATCAAATATGTACAAGAGGTATAGTTGATTACTCTCTGAAGTCATTATCTATTTTTTTTTATCCAAAGGAAAGACAAAATATGGATATCATCGATGATCTTAGGTGTTGAGGATGTTTTCCCCTGAAAAATAAGCGACTTCTAAGAGTTCCAAATAAGCCAAAGCACCAAAAAGATTATCGCACCAAGCATCTTTTGTTTTGATTTGTTGAAACCAAGAGAAAAACGAAATCTCCAAACATCATAAGCAAAAGAAAAATAATAGAAGATGTGAGCTTTCAACTCATGTGCAACATTATAAAACTTACAATGGCTTTTTTTAAGAGATTGCACAATAAAGGTCTCTAGAGACAAATCCTTCACACAAAGATAACAACCTTAAAAGATGTTCTTCTACTTAACAGAAATGGAACCATACATCAATCGAGCCCAAGTACAAATGTCCAAAAATCAAAAAATTGTCATTATTTTCTCTACACACTAGGATGCCTAATCCAACTTTTGGTGGATTTTTATAGCTTTTCTAGGGTTTCTATCTTGCTTTGTGAGGTACTTTGGAAATGGTTTGTTTTGTTTTTTTTTTAAAGGAATATTCGGTTTAAGATGTCGTCAATCCAATGGACGTTTTTGGGGTTTTTAAACCACCAACAAGATTAAAAATTCAATGGTAAATTGCACATTTCTTCAAGGTTCCAAAGATGATGATCAACTTCACTTTTCAAACCCAATTCCAAATCCTCCCAACAACAACCAATCATACAAACTCTCAAATTTCAATACAAAGGGAGGGGGGAAAGTGACCTATATGTCTTCCTGTCTCTATCCTTCTACTTCCATGATTCAAATCTCAAACCTCTACCCACAAATCTACACTCAAATTTTTTCCCCAATTTTACACACTGTATACACCACCAACAAACATTCCACTAAATCCACGCAACCTCCGGTGCACTACTACTCCTAGCTCGAGCTTCCGCCAGTGAAACCGCCATTGCCAACATCATCTGCTCCTCAAAGCTCTCAGGAACTATACTTCCACCACCTCCACCACCACCACCCATCTCATCATGTCCCCCATACTCATTATTATTATCATCATCATACCCATATGAAGTTTCAATATTGTTGTTGTTTCCCCATCCTCCATCTTGAAGATGAGTATTGAGAGAGGTGGATTCGGGATGCATGATGTTGTATGTTGATGACATGTTGCCATTGTAGTTGTTGTAATTGGTGGAAGATTCCCCACTCATTTGTTGGCGTTCGGCGAGGGCGGCTATGGCGCACGCTAGACCACCGGAAGGCGATGAGGATGAGGATGAGGATGTGGATGATAATGATGATGACTCAGCTTGTGGGGCCATGGACGCGAGAACACGAACTTCTGTTGCGTATTTTGCTAATTGTGCTGCGTCACCGTAATTTGGATTCTGGCGTTGGGTTTTTCCATCCTCCTATGAATAATAAAAGAATTTGAAGTAAATTACTGAAATTGTTCCTATGGTTTGGTCAAAATTGTACGTTTGATCCCTAACTTTTTTTTTTTGAACTCGAATCGTCCCTATGGTTTGATTTTATGGCGTTTTTCGTCCCTATGATTTGGTCAAAATTGCAATTTTGGTCCCTAGCTTTATGTATGTAAGGGACGAAAAACGCAACAAAATCAAACCACAGGAACGATCGGAGTGCAAAAAAAAGTTACGGACCAAACGTACAATTTTGACCAAACCATAGGGACGATTTCAGTAATTTACTCAAGAATTTAATATGAATTGATAAAAAAAGAGTAAATTACACGAATGGTCCCTATGGTTTAAGGTAATTTGCACGTTTGGTCCCAAACTTATTTTTTTAACTCGGAAGGTCCCTACTTTTTGTTTTTGTTACGCGCTTGGTCCCGGTCATACCTAAAAATACTATTATTTAAATAAGAAAAAATGGTGGGGTAGGTAAGGTAAAATGACGGGGTGGGTTGGAGGTGTGTTTATTTAAATAAATTTAAAAAATCAATGGCAAAATAGTATTTTTAGGTAAGACAGGAACCGATCGCATAACAAAAACAAATAGTCAGGACCTTCCGAATTAAAAAAATAAGTTAAGGACCAAACACGCAAATTACCCTAAACCATAGGGACCATTCGTGTAATTTATTCTATATTTATATTAAAATAATTTTTTTTTTATATAATTGTACCTGAAATGACAACCAGATGGCTTCCATTAGCATTATGTTCTCGGGGTCAAGGTCAAACTCGTCATCTCTGCATTTATATAATTTTTTGTCATGTATTTTTTTTAATTAGCGTTATATTTTTAAATATCATATAGTGTCATTTAGAATGTTTTTCATCCTAAAAAAAAAAACAATATTTATAAAATGTTGTAATATTTGAAAATATATAAGATAATTGGATACCTGTTGTCCCTAGGGCGTTGAGGATGTCTAATTATTGTTACACCTGAATTCGGAGCAGAAACAATTTCCTCGCCTTCTGAAGAAGACGTTGCTGCATATATTTAAAAAAAAAAAAAAAAAAAAAAAACTAATTATAAATTATACCACTAGAAATAAAGAAAAATAAACCATAAAAGATAAAGTTGAAAAAGAGATGAGAAACAAAGTAGAATAACGAAACATTTTACCAAAGGCAAATTGCTGAGAATAGCAATGTACTTTATTTTATTTTACCAATAGAAGCAATACACTTCAATTTTTTTTTTCCATAACAGAAACATATTTACATTTTTGACCCTTGATAGTTACATTTTTATGATACTAGCAATATGTAACCCATAATAGCAACATACTTTCATTTAATAGCTCATGGTATCAACATATTCACCTTTTTTACTAATAATATCAAGAGTAAATTACACGAATGGTCCCTATGGTTTGGGATAATTTACGCGCTTTGTCCTTAACTTATTTTTTTAACTCGGAAGGTCCGTAATGTTTGTTTTTTTTACGCGCTTGGTCTCTAGTGTTTGTTTTTGTTACGCGTTTGGTCCCTATCTTACCTAAAAAGACTATTAATTAATTAGGGAAAATGGTGGGATAGGTAACGTAAGGTGAGGGGGTGGGGTTGGGGTGTGTTTATTTAAATAAATTAAAAAATTAGTGGCAAAATAGTCTGTTTAGATAAGTAGGGACCTTCCGAGTTAAAAATAAGTTAGGGACCAAATGCGCAAATTACCCTAAACCATAGGGACCATTCATGTAATTTGTTGTAATATCAATATGTAACAAATACTAGCAACATACTTGCATTTTGCTACCAATATAGGCAATTTCCTTTATTTGTAATATATTACTATTATCAATCAATAAATAAATAAATTAATAAATACAGATAAGTGTATTGCTATTGTGGATAAAAAACATAAGCTTCTTTTTTTGCATAATGAAAATGTAAGTAAGTTGCTATCAAGGGTTAAATAATGCTAATATCAGTATAAAAGATGTAAATACATTGCAATTAATATTATTGTTAAAAAAAATTGTAATTACATTGTGATTATGTGTAAAAAGTAAAAACAAATGAATATATTTCTACCCTTATGTTTACAAACCTGCTCTAGAGAAATATTCAGCCTCATTTGAATCAATTATCCTGCTTGAAGAGCTTCTCTCTTGTCTTTTTAGCATTCTTTCCTCTTCATCTTGAATTTCTTGTTGTCTCATTCTTATTTTTGCTTCTATCACCCTTTGTTCTTCCTATAACACAATATAAAAATACAAAAAAAATATAAAATTGAGCAATAAAAGATAACCAATAGAATGATGGTTAACTAAGCCTAGTGCTTACAATTTGTTCTTGCCCTTTTTCCTCTTTAGTCTTCACCCCTCTATACTCCACAGCATAGTTTAACGTTTTACAAAAGGGGCATCTTGGTATTGTTAAGAATTGAAAACAACAAATATATATATAATTTGGAACAATAAGAAGAAAACAATAATGATAATTAAACATCGAATAAGGATACTGCGTAGGGCGTGTAGAATTTGGGGTCTTCATCTGTAGGAAACATTCTGATTGAATAACAAAAATGTTAACGATATAATCGTATTGTTTTCAAAGAGCGTAGCTTTGAATGATACAATTACATGATATTTACCTGTACAGATGCCTTTTGTGCAACATCGCGATCTATTTAGACTTGGATAATACTGAAAAATGGTTCAGAAATGGAAATAAACGTATCAGAAAGACGAAATTGAAGAAATACACCTGTAAAAATCAATAGCACATACCAAGAAACAAATCGGGCATTCTTCAAGATCGCAACTGCAGTCATCATCTCCGGGATAGCAAGGAGCGAGCTTGGAATCAAGTATAAGCTTACGAAGCTTCTTGTGATCTACATCCTTGTGTTGATAAAGCCCTTGAGGTCTTGTATACTTCTCGTCCACTAGCTGTCTCCTCCTACCCAACTTATTCCCCATTCAAGATCAAACAAAGCCCAAATCAACTCTATCTCTACTTCAATTTTGTAACAAAACCCTAATTTCTAATTTGACCAATCACAATAGAATTCCCCGTAATACGAAACCACGTTCTTGGAACAAGAAATCCGATGCCCAAGACATCCTGCAAAACCGACAGTAGAAAGAAGGAAAGTTTTTACTTGTACAGGAATCAAGAAACAAATGAAACTGGGAAAAGGGGGAGTTGGGAGTTGATTTGAGCTGGGAAATGTGAATAAGGAAGAACCAAGTTGAAGAAAACCTTGAATTTGTTGAAGTTGGATGAAGATGGTGTTGAGGGAAATCGATAAACGTGCGTGGAGGTTGGTTAGATATAACAGAGAGAAGGGGGTTCCGGTATGGAGATCGAGAGATTTGTAGAGGAGAAGAGGGGACACGATCAGAACTTTCTCTGATTATATACGCGTGTGGTGTAGGAGAGAAGGAGAGAGTGGGTATTGTTTGTGGCTTTGTGCGTATATCATGTTAACTTATTGAGTAATTGTTCTTGTTCTTTGGATTATGCATAATTATAATTCATAATTATCGTATTTTGTTATTTCACATGTGTAATTCTGTTTTGGTGGATTTATCTTTTTTAGTATAATTATCGAATGTAAAGTATTCATAATTATCTTATATGTTATTATCTAATGTAAAGTAGATTTATCTTTTTAGTATAATTATCTAATGTAAAGTGTATATGAATTTTTTTTATTATCTACAACAATAAAATTTGAATCTTTTAACAAGATGGTGAATTTAACCCTCATTTAGGATTAAGTTTAAGTCAAAGGGGAATTAAGTTTAATAAATTTAACCCTCATTTAGTTTAAGAAGAATAGTGGGGGTTGAAAAACATAGTTTGGTGTATCCTAAATAAATAAATATAATTTATATACTTTTATATAAAATAAAAATATCAAAAATAGATGTATGTGTGATTTCAATATAATTGTAAAATTAGTAATGTATCATATACCATAAAACAAGATAAATGAGATGTGTCACTGGTTTAGTTTTTTAGGAAAAGTTAGGGATTTCATTGAGAAGGTTTCTCTTATATATACAAACTACGACAAAATAAAATTAAAAAAACATATCGAGAGATACAATAAAACACGCAGTAAAAAAATAATTACGCATATAAGAATTGAATTTAGAAACTTAAACAAAAGGTAAGTAAAATTTGACATGTTATGGGAATATAATAGTTGAGGTATAAAATTCAAATTAAATGTAAACATCCTAAATAAAACAATTTATATTTTAAAGTAAATAATTTTTTTTATATAAATCTAATAGTACTTATTTTGTTTTCAAAGAATATTAAGTTTGCATATTTCATATCTAAAATAATAAGTATCCAAATTTAATACATGATTAATTATATGAGAACATTTGACCATCATTTCATAAAAATAGAAAAGAAGAGGAGGAGACCAAGTAAAGAATCGAAAAGGGGGTTTTGTTCACGCGCCTTCTTTGGATGCGTGTACGGTACCTTTGCTTTCTCCACTCAATTACTTGATTCTTCCACTTCTTTTTTATTCTCCCTTTTTTCATCCTTCATTTTCAGATTTCATTCCATTACAACTCATAAAACTTATTAGATATTGATTTAAATAATATCTTAATTTATGTCTGCAGCAAATCTAGTTTAAGATTTTTATAACAAAATCGTCTAACATACGTATTCTAAACATTATTTGGTAGTTAACGTGCCCATTTTAACAAGGCTTTGACTTAAAATAGTATATTAATGTATACAATAATTGCTTTTTCCTTAATGATTAGATGATGAATGATATACATACGATCTAAATACATGCTTGGAGCGGATTGATTTCGTTGATGACTTTAACTTGCTATGTTGAAAGATTCGTGTTGCTTTCCATTTTAAACGTGCACTCTAATATTTTCCTTTATTTGTTAGTATTTGCACATTAATTTTGAAAACTACATATACATGAGCTCGAATATCTCTATAGTTTATGGATTATGTGCGTGTATGATTGGTATTATTGGGTATTATTCAAGGGTTTAAACTTAGCAAAAAATAAGTTTATGGAATATGTGCGTGTGTGATTGGTATAATTGGTATTAGTGAAGTGTTTAAACTTAGCAAAAAACATAGGTTAAAATTTGATGCTAACAAGATTCTTATAGTTTTTGTTAGTACTTGTCTTTTAATAAAAACTAAACATATTCTATGATGGCATGTCATCTTTCACTATGAGGCGTGTAAACCGTTGTTCATGGTATGTGGTATATCTCTCTTTTTTTTTTTTTAAAGATAAGTTTGGTTTGGGTTTTGGGAGAGTTATGTGGCGCGGCTACTGAATGGTCGCAGCACGTGCCACGTCATTAAATAGTGACGTGACCTTATGTTGGTCATGATGCAGAGCTATCACCAACCAAAATCCTAGGTCTCGGGTCTTGAACATTATTTCAGAATGTGATGCTTATGGTTTGCTTTATTCTCAGTCTCCTTCCCCCATATGCAAACCCTAGTATTGTGATAGTGTTGTTGAGCCTTTGTGTGAATTTTTGGAGTTGTTATTGAAGAAAGTATTGGAGATAATTTCCAAAGTTATTAACTAGTCATAACAGTTCTAAATAATAACAGTGTCTATTTGCGTTGGCCTCAGGACATAATTAGCGATAAGGAAAATGACAAAAATAAGTTGTTATTTTATGATTAATTAATAAATTAATTGGAAATTATTTTGGTAATTAGTTAAATAGTTTTAATTAATTAAAAGGCTAAAATATTAATTAAATCCTTGAGATTAATTGGAATAACTGATGATTATCATTTGATTATCCATAGTACTCTAGATAGAGTAAGGTAGTATTGATCATTACTTACTGATGAAGTTCAATCAGCAGTTATCAATATCACTATGGATCATAATTTTTGTTTATTCGAAGTTTGTGTACTTTATATTTTCGAGGCTAAAACTTCTATTTGTAGTCACGATCAACTACTCATTTTGTCCAACATATTGCAATCATTTCACAATGTACTGCTGATATGGTGATATTGACTTATGTTTTTAATTAAATTCCATATATGACCATATGCACATAAATAATCATATTATACAATGCAAAATTATTTATGTAAATATGTGCATATATATATATATATATATATATATATATATATATATATATATATATATATATATATATATATTTGTGCACATTTGTATATTTTGTGCATATTTAAGGAGAATGACTTGAATAAATTTCTAAAAATGATGGGAATGATGAAGCAATATGTTGCTTTTCTTAACTATAATCTACTTTCACAGTCTGAAAAACTGTTGATTATCATTTAATTATTCACAATACTCTAGACAAAGCAAGGTAGTATTGATCACTACGAATCATCATTTCTATCTATCTAAAGTCTGTGAACTTTATCTTTTCCAGTCTAAAATTTCTATCCGCACTCAAAGTCAACTTCTTATTTTGTCCAACCTATTGCAATCATTTCGCAATGTACTGCTGATATGGTGATATTGACTTATATTTTAAATTAAATTTCATATATGAACATATTCAAATAAATAAACAAATTATACAATGCAAATTTATTTATGTAAATATGTGTATATATTTTTATGCACATCTGCATATTTTTTGCATATCGTAATATATAATTTTATTATGCACACACGAATATTATTAATAAACTCAAAATGAAAATTATCTTAAAGATTTAGAGGAAAATACTTTAATAAATTTATAAAAATGATCAGAATGATGAAGCAATATATTGTTTTTCTTAAATAGAATATGCTTATTGCTCAAGATCAATAAACAATTGTCAATATTACTACGGATCATCAATTTTATTTATCCGCGGTTTGTGTCCTTATTTAATCTTTTCAAATCTAAGCCTTTAATCCACAGTTGACTCAACTGTTGATTTCGTAAACACTTCTGCAATAATTTCAAAATGTAATGTTGTTATGGTTACCATTTATAAATCTATCTGTAGTACTCTAGACTGCGAAATGTATTATTGATCAATGCTTATTGATGAAAATCAGCAATTATCAATATTGTTACGGATCATCATTTTTATGTATCTGAAGTTAGTATCATTATAATCTTTTCAATTCTAAAACCTCCATTCGCAGTCAAGTTCAACTGCTGACTTTGTCCAATTCAAATTCTGACTTTGTCCACCCTTCTGAAATCATTTTGACAATATACTTTTGTTATGGTTACCATTTACAAAAATCATATGGTATACCTTTAGAACATTAATATATATATATATATATATATATATATATATATATATATATATATATATATATTATAATGTAAAATACTTATAAACGATTATATATTTATTATATGTTTACTTTGTGTTTGTGTAAGACTATATGAGGTGCAAAAAAAAATTTCTATTGTTAGCCAAACGTACTAATCGACATGTGTAATAAGCTTGTGACAAATTAAGTTATAGTCAACCAACCTTCGATTATTAATTAGTTTGTGAGAGTAGTCACATGTTGTATTTTAAGTTACTTATAATTTTTGATTATGTAATTTTGTTTTAGGCTAGAAATGAATGGTTTCAAAAATGAAAAAAAAATCACAATACAAGCTTACATGCACATGGTTTTCAGTTCTTATGCTTTTAGAGAACCGCACCAATAAACATAAAAAATTGCACCAAAGTCTAGACATGGTTTAAAACCGAAACTACACCGATACAACTCGAAACCGCATTTAAAAACCATAAAACCGAACTGTTGCAAAACTGCACCCAACAGTTTTAAGAATGAAAAAACCGCACCATACGGATTGTGGTTTGGTTTGGCCTTAAAGCTGCACCTGTAAACAGGATAGGAAACGCTTTATATTTCAAATATTGGATATGTATTGTTGTATATATAGAATCCATTATCTTAGGATTACAGCTGTATTGTTTCCTATATATATTGAGATCAATACCCAAAGGGATTATTACGCCAAATTATATTCTTCAACTTGGTATCAGAGCGTGATCCGCTTACTTCAAAAACCCTAACCTCATATTCGACTCTGCTGGTCTCCTTCCTCAGAGTATCTCTCTTCTTCTATAATATTTGCGCCACCTACACCATTGACATCGTCACCTGGTGTGACTCAACCTCTACCAGTCGCACCATCTCCATCTTCGCCAGCTCAATTATCGCCGCCTGCAGTGATGTCTCCCACAAGACCTGATGATCAAGATCTTCTCAGTGCCACCACTCCTAGCATTCAGACTCGAGCACGTGTTAGGTAAACTTTTCATAAATAGTTTAATGATGGCACTATCTGGTATGATCCTACCAAACGAGTTTTTGCTGCTGTCACTACTCCTACTTCTTATCAATTGGCTTTAGCTGATCCGGCTTGGCGAGCCGCCATGGAGTCTGAATTCGATGCCCTACGAAAAAATAATACATGGCTGCTTGTGCCTCGTCCTACTGGTGTCAATATTGTTGGGATTAAATGGGTCTTTAAACTCAAGCAAAACTCGGATGGCTCTATTGATAAATACAAGGCCCGGTTGGTGGCTTGTGGTTTCACACAACAATATGGTGTGGACTATCAGGATACTTTTAGTCCCATTGTGAAACCTGCAACGATTAGATTGGTTCTCTCTTTGGTTGTTTCTTATTCTTGGCATCTTCGATAAATTGATGTCAATAATGCTTTTCTACATGGTTTTCTGGATGAGGTAGTCTATATACAACAACCGCCCGGTTTTGAAGACTCTCGAAATCCAACGTATGTCTGCAAACTTCAAAAGGCACTTTATGGACTCAAACAATCGCCACGAGCTTGGTTTTCTAGACCAAGTGATAAATTGCATAATATTGGTTTTCGTTCCTCTACAGCTGACTCGTCTCTTTTTATGCTTCGCACTCCTACTGTCACTATTTATATGTTAGTTTATGTGGACGACATTGTTATTGTTGGTTCTTCGCAACATGTTGGTTATAAGTTAATTCATGCTCTTTCCTCTTCTTTCCCCATTAAGGACCTTGGTCTGATTAAATACTTTTTGGGGATTGAAGTGGTTCACAATTCAGGGGGAATCATCTTAATGCAACACAAATACGCTTCCGATTTGCTTAGTCGTGTTAATATGGAGAATTGTAAAAGTGTTTCAACCCCAATGCTAGTCACAGAAAAGCTTGCTCAGAATTTTGGAACACCTCTTAATGATGAAGAAACTTTCAAATATAGGAGTATGGTGGGCGGTTTACAGTATCTTACACTAACAAGACCAGATATTGCATTCCCTGTTAATAAGGTGTGTCAATACCTTTCCAAACCTACCAATGTTCATTGGGAAGCTGTAAAGAGAATACTGCGCTATGTCAAAGGCACGATATCTTCAAGACTTCGTATACGCAAATCAACCCTCCAGATTGTTGAGTGTATTTACTGATACAAATTGGGCAGGATGCTTAGATTATCGAAGGTTTACTGGAGGATATGCAGTGTTTTTAGGCCATAATCTAATTTCATGGAGTGTAAGAAAACAGCCTATGATGTCTCGATCAAGTACATAGGCAGAATACAAGGCCTTGGCAAATGGTACGGCAGAAGTAATCTGGAAACAATCTTTATTAAAGGATCTAGGCGTTCGGCAAGATCGAGCTCCTGTGTTATGGTGTGATAATCTAGGGTCAACTTACTTAACAGCAAATCCGGTTTTCCATGCTCGCACAAAGCATATAGGAGTTGATTTTCATTTCGTTAAAGAGAATGTAGCAATGGGAGCATTGGATATTCGGTTTATATCTTCGAATGATCAAGTTTCAGATGGACTTACAAAGCCTACAACTTGAAGTATGTTAGCTAAATTGGAACACAATATGAACCTAGTAACAGTTAAGATTGAGGGGGAATGTAAACAGGATAGGAAACGATAGCTTTATATTTCAAATATTGGATATGTATTGTTGTATAGATAGAATCCATTATCTTAGGATTAAAGTTGTATTGTTTCCTATATATATTGAGATCAATACCCAAAGGGATTATTACGCCAAATTATATTCTTCAACTGCACCATGTTCATCCCTATCAAATACCATCATTTGACAGTCCTTACTACTATCGTCTATTGAATAATTTTTTTCAACTCTTCTGGATTAGTTATATCTTTCTTCCATCTTCTTAACAAATACTTAGATGATATATGTTTCAAAAACACCTTCTTCATTATGCAAAAAAACATGCGTACATAAAAAACCATAATGCTCAAATACCATACAACTATATTTGAAAGTTTCTTCATTTACATTCACATGTGTATCAAATTTAAAAATTATTCAAAGAAATGAAAAAAAATACACGTTAATGTTTATATATGCACATAAATGCATATATGCATATATGTTTAATAACAACAAAAATGTATATACTTATTTATAATATATTTGAGATGTTAAAGAAAATTTATAATTAAAAAATAACAATTTCAGATCTAAATTCAAATTCATTTACTTTTCGATTATGGTCAACTTTTGAAAACCGTTTGAAGAACATACTTTGATTTTCACCATTTTTACCCAATGATTGCTCTAAAACTATACAAACATCATGCCCTTCAACCATAGAAATTGGATTGGGTGGGCATGAGTAGACAGAATCATATAGTTCACTTTGAACAATGGCAAAGATCTTTTTGTATAAAATTTTGTTGCTTTACATTCTATTGGAAGAAATGCTTCAAGAACAGGCGCTTTCTTTAAACTATCAAAATCATTTGAAATTTGAGTATTACGTTGTGAGTCCTTTTCATCATCAAACTTAATCACAAAAGTACTCAAGCTGGATTTTTTGGACATAAAATAATGAAAAAAAATCACTCTCAAATCTGGAAGTAGTCCTCATAAGTCGAGATAATGCAATGTCTTTGAAAAAAGCAGGAATCCATTGCGTATGAATTAAAAACATCTGCTTCAACCATTTGTTTTCTTCTAAATGAAACTCACTAATAACAGAGTTCCAACTATTTTCAAAAACCATAGGATCGATGTATTGATTCCATATTAAATGTTGAAATATTTTACGAAAATCAATTTCATTCAATGGTTTTTTTTAAAACTTGTACGAAAAAAACTAATTAAAATTAAAAATGCAATTATATAAATAAAACATTTAAAATTTAAGAACATATAAAAACATAAAAAAAAAAAAGGCATATATGCATATTTAAAATGATATTGCATATAAATAGGGAAATGAATGTACGTATGCACATTTGGGACAATAATATATATAATAAAACAAATTCATATAAATAAAATTACCTTATCATCTAACTGCTTCCCAATATGCCACATACACACCCGATGGGTTGACTATGTGAAATTAGTTTCCACAACTTTTGTCATAGCAACATCTTGATCTGTAACGACTATAAAAGGTTGTTTCCCAAAAGAAGAAAGAAAACTTTTCAGCAGCCATGAGCAATACTCAACAGTTTCTTTTGCAAGAAGACCAACATCAAACATAAGACATTAATTTATGTGTCAATACCAGTAAAAGGAACAAACACCAAATTATACCTGAAAAAATAAATTTTCATAAAAAGTTAATAAAATTTAATAAAATAAAAAAGATACATATAATTATAAATATAACTAATATCATACTTGTTTGTTTTGAAAGTAACATCGAAAGAAACAACATTAGAGAACTCAGAGTAATTCTGCTTTGAAATTCCATCAGCCTAAAAAATAGCCCTAAGCTTATTACCTTCTAGCATGTATTGAAATGAGAAATTAGGTCTATCTTTTTTCCAAAGTTCCATCAAATTAACAAACATACTAGCATCGCTTTCTCCTACATAGCAATTCAAATCCCTTGAAAAAAACTTATAGTCTGAAGTCTTTGGACCTAAAGAACGACGTCCACCCTTTTAAAGCAGACATCACAATATGTGCTTTAGTCGGCCCAAGGTTTGAAGTGTTCAAATTTTAGATAAGACTTTTATCAAAATAATCTAACTGTCTCGTGACATATGAATTGCATGATTTATATATAATTCAAGATTATACTCAGGAACAAATGTAAACACAAAGAATTTACTAGTCCCTTCAACCACCTACAAACCAATCTTAGTTGTACACTTAACCATTTGAATAGATCGCATTCTTTTTGGTTTCCCTTTATCACCTTTCAATATGTCAACATTGTGTTTCTTTGGAGTACCAAATCTACTACAACATACATACTTATAAACTAAAACTTATTTCTCAAAATTGTCAGAACCAAGCCTACAATTAAACCCTGCTTTTTGAGCATATTTGATATACATTTCAATTCCCAAATACATAGACTCAAATTCGGAATTTACAAGAGACTCAAATGATTTATCGACTTTAGGAATCCAAAAAACTATATTTTCACCACAAAGGAGATTGAACGTCAATGCATGAAATATCATCTGAGAATATAGATACAAATTTGTTAATAATTAAACAAGAACTAGATATAAAAAATATAAGAAATTTAATGAAACTTGTGATAAATTTTATTTTAATGACCCTCCAATTCAGTGGTTGAATCAATATTATAATTATGATCTTGCGGTTGAATAAATTAATGATCACCATCATCAATTTCATCTATGGAATGACATAAATTGTTTGTTGAACTATCCTCATCATGTTTAATGTCTTGAACAAAAAAAGAATCACCAACATTAAATTCATTTGAGGAAATAACAAAGTTATTTGTTGTACTATACTCATGTTATTCATTCCAATAAGAAAAAAAAGCGTTCCAGTGGAAGAATGATCCATATGTAACACCCATTTTCCAGATTGGTGTATCTTGAAAATTAGCGGAATCAAAGATGGAATTTTTGGGAAAAACTCCTTGCCAGAACGTGTTGCATGGAAGCCCACAACGTGGCAAGGTTATTCAAAAATGCGTGTTTTAGTGGGCTCCACGGCGTGACAAAGAATGGTCACATCTTGCAAGCCACTATAGCCCTAAACCTAGGATTTTTAGGGTTTCTCTCGTATATAAGCACCTTAACTCCCATTTTAGGTCATCTTCATCTGCCTCCAATACACTCAAATCTCAGAAACCCTAACCTTAGCCTCTCTTGGTGATTTTAGCTCATTTTGTTACTTTTGGTAGCTTGAAGAAGAAGAAGAAGTGTTCTAGTGTGTTGATCCAGCAAGTATGCCTCATCATTCTTCTCTTATGCATTCCTTGGACACTTGTAAGTATTTAATATCCAAGCTTTTTGTAGAAGTGATTAATCGAGTATGAGAATCAAAATCAGAGTAAAGATGAACACGAGAAGTAAATTAGGTCTAGTTTAGCTCATATTACGTCCAATGAACAAGAGTACAAAATGATAATAGAAATGGGAAAACTCTACTATCAACTCTATGTTCAGCTCCTATTTATAGGAGGCTGAAAGCATAAAAATACCAAGGCTAGACTTTAAGCTTCGTTAACAAGATGCCTTAGCAAATACATAAGGAAACATATGAAACAAACAATTACACATACTTTGACATATTACAATAAATTTCGACTATACAATCTCCCCCTTTGTAATCATGTCGAACTTCTGAATTCGTGAAAAATCTGTGCAACAAAGTGCATCATCCTTCGTATCTCCACGTACCTTGTCAATATCTTCCTCAACTCCACTTTATCCATGTCATTGTTCTTCTTGCAATTATTCATACGAACAATGAAGTTCGTATATTATGATGTCGTATATCTTTCGATCTCTGAAGCTTGGAATAAAAACCTCTTGGCTTTGCCATTCTTCTCTTTTCTAGCAAAGACCATTCGAAAAGGTTTTAAGCATATCTCTCCATCAGCGTACTTCTTTAGTTCAACTTGAGTCTTCGGCAACTCCATCACAACTTTCACTTCCTTTCCCATTGCTGATGCTAATTCCACATTAGTCATTGCTAGACAATCATAATAATTGTCTATGAAGATTTTGATATGTGCAAGTCCAAGCCTCAACACGTCTTTGTGAGTCCCTTGAAGTTGCGAAGCGTCCATGTCTTTCAAAATTAATGCAACTCGAATCATATCATTGAATTTCATTAGAGGAAAATCAGCAACTGAGAAGTCACAAACTCGGTTGTTCACCCTTACAACATGATACCGAAAATTATGTATCATATTCTCGAACATCACATCCTTCGTTATACTGACAACTTTCTTGATCTTCACCAAAGACCATATCTCTTATGGTTCTTTTCCAACAACTGCATGAAACCTAAGTTTCATATGGATATAATCATCCTCATTGTCGAACTTGTCCACTATCTTGTACTGAGCCATGATAAACATCATTTCCTTCACTAGGAAATCAAGCTGACTCATATCAGTGTTAGTGATAGAGTAGCTTTGACGAACTTGAACTTCCTCCTTCAGTTGTCGAACCAAACACAATCCCCTTCACAATGGGTCTTGTTGTTGTCTTGATTGCTTTTGTTGTATTCACCTTCGGAATAATAGGAATTGTGACCTGAGTAGATACAACTTTTGTTACTTCACCAGTAGTAGTAACAATTTTCTCAATCTTTTTTTGGCTCATCACCCTCTTTTGTAATTTTTGAAGATTTGCCTTCTTGAGCTTTCCTTTCTCCCTCTTGTACCCTTGTGACAACAGGTGGGGAACCAGTGGGTAACATGTGTGCAAAATTGGAAATTAGAGCAACAACCTTTTGAATGGCTTGATCCAAATAATGTAACTTCTGAGTTAAAAACCCAGGAGTTAAAAATGAAGTAGGAGCAGGCTTCGATACTAACTCTTTTAGTTCACCAAGCAAAACACCCATCTTTTCAAAATGTTGAGCATCTGCTGTATCCTTTGCATAAACTTTGGAGTTAAAGCTTGATACCATTCAACAACCGTTTAGATAGCAGCCGCAATAGTGTCAACATTCGACTTGATTGTCGAATAATTGGAATTTAACTCACTCACCTCTTTGGAAACTTCGACCTTCAACTCCTCAAGCTTTCGATTTACATCTTCACGTATTGTCTTGACATCTTTCACAAAAAGAACATGTCGTTATTTTGTTGTCAAATGAAGATTGTTAAGTGCAGAATTGAACGAATCAGTCTGAGCTTTGACCCTCAATTCGTTATTTTTATCCATAACATCCATTTGTTTCTGCATTCGAAGCTCTTCAGCTTTAAGCATCACAACAACTTCAATCCCAGACACTGAGGTCTTTGCTCCGGAATCGGCTTGTGATTGAAGAATATCATTGAGTTTCCGATTGAGAATCTTGAACTGCTTACCAAACATCAACATGTGATCTGGTATATCCTCTTCTTCCAAATCAAAATGGAGATCATCAAACTTTCCTCCGAAACCTCCACCATCTATTTCATCATCGGAATTTGGTTTTGGTGGATCGGTGGATTGTGATGGGAAAAGTGTAGTAAAGGGTTGGTTTAAGACTTGATCGAAAGTTGGTGAAGGATTGGTAGTGGAAACAGGTTTAATGAAAGGTGGAACTGAAACAAATGTAATGGAAATAGGTTCAGGAATACATTGAGTTGATGGATTAACACTCACCACACCATGTGCATTCATATTAGATATGTTTGCAACAATTGGAGAAATTGGAACTGTTTCGGAATGGATTTTAATACAACAATCTCGATTGGAACTGTTGTTGTGGGTAACGAAACGTTTTCAAGAATAAGTGGTTGTGAGACTTTTGGGGAATTCGAACCCAAAGGAGATTCTAGAACATCTCTTCATCTGCTGACTCATATTGAACCACCAACTTTTGTTTCTTCATCTTCTTGTTGATATGCTTCGCCATATCCTCTGCTCTTCGCTTCTTGGAGGATGGGGAAATGGGTGCCGGAATCTCACGAACTTTCACTCCTTTTTTGTTTAGCTGAGGTTTACGAATAGTAGGAGACTGATCTATTGATGAAGTTTGTTTCTGATAAGTGAAATTCCGTAATCTTTTAAACACACATGATTTCGAAGGGATGAATTCCTTCGAAGATTCAGGAACAACTTTCTCCTTAGGCGTCTCAGTTTCAAGTGCAATCTTCTTAGGAGACTTGGTTTTAGATTGTTTTTTAGGATTTTATTGAACAACTACCTCTTCAGGAACCTTCTTCGACTTCTTTTATTTCTTGGATGAACCTTCATCATTTGTTTTCAGTAAAACCCCAGTTTCGATTGAAGGATTAACATGTTGCAAATATGCCACCAACATAGAATTTGTTGGATCAACTTTCTTCAACATCCCATCAGGAATTCGAGCAACAGTTGAGAATTCTTCTGAATCATCTGCAACATTATTTGGAAAGTGATACTTTGCGAATTCTTCTTTAGCCTCATCAGCAGGAACTGGAATACCTTCTTTCTCATATACATACTGAAGAACCAAACTCCAGTAACGTGCACCCAAAATTCCTTTCACCACATTCGTGTTCTCCAAGCTCTTGATAAACTCATTCCAAATCTGAGTAGCATAATCAAAATTGAGATCATAGTACAACCCTGCTACCATTGCATAAACTTCCATTCTCCCCTTATCAATCCCTACACTTCGCCCAGTTAAGCAACAAAGGTATACTCCAAACAGAAAATTCCATATGCAAGGAAGACCCGATTTCTTGAAATCACTGATCTGAACGAGTGGTGGCTGATGACCCATCTCGTTAAATATAAACATGACGTGATCACCAGTAGGTTTAAAGAATGGAGGGGAATTTGGAATTACCAAGATTTGAGTAAACAACTTCTTCAAGAGCCGAATTCGCTTTTCATTCACCAGATTGAATGTGATTACATCAGTGGCTTTGTTGTAAGAAGCAGTGGAACCAGCCATTGATAACCATGACAACGGGACTTTAAAAGCATTGAACATCACAGTTACCAGACCTGAATGTTTAAGAGCAACAATAAGCATCTTGAGTTCTTCTGGATACAGTGACACATCTCCTTCAACTTGATAGTTGGTACTTTGAATCTTTATCAGTGGTTGAGATGCAACTTGTTCAGTAGTGGTGGTTGGATCAGCCGCCATTGATTAGGGTTTTGAGAACTTCTTGAAGAACAGATAAATTTAGGGCTTTTTGATCATCTGAGAATTTGAACGCGTAATTGTAAAAGAAGAGTATAATTTCCTTTTATATGTAACCTCTATTGAATTCCAAACGTTTTCTTGAAAGAGTAATCCATGTCTTTCCTTAAAAGTCGCACCACTATCCGTTAAACGCACCATGTCAGATAAAGTTCCTTGAAAGTCGCGCCACGTTGCCAAACCGTCACATCAGACTGTTCGTGAGTACCAAGTGGATAAGATCAAAAACCTTCGGCATGGAGGTTAGGCTCTTTCGTCTTTGGGAATAGAGACGAAGTCATTTGCCAGACTGTCGAAATCATTAGCCTGAGTTGGTAATACTCAGAACCTTAAGGATTTCATGAGTGCTGTGTGCCAATAAAATAAGATAAGAAGCAAACTAACAAAAATTTGGGATCTATGATGTTAAAAAATAAAATTTCAACACAAAGGCAATTAAACCCCGAGAAAAGGTTGTTTCGTTAATTATCAAGAGAGATAATCAACAGCTTGTGTACGTTCCCGTGAATTACAATCGAATACTTCTAGAGAAGTATCGATGGGTTCTTTTTCAAGGCTTCGTGGGTGGCTTAAAATTTTCGTTACATATCAACCTAAGCATAAGGTGAGTAATTGTAACCGAAATTACTTGTTTGACCAGTGTAGTCAGTGACAAGTATGCTTGGAATTAATTTGAAAGTGACTTCGAATTTCAAATGAAACTCACCCGGAAATCATATTCAAGAAAAAAAATTTGAGCTGGATCCTATTGGGTAACAAATATCGTGGGTTTCGACTGTTTGATCAAGATCACGCAAAAGAATTGAATATGATTTGGAGTTTCGAAAGTTTTGTACTGAAACAAATGTTTCTTTAAATCTGGAACATAGTTCCCCGTCAATTCATTAAAATTTTTGGAGAATTGGGTTTCACTTTCATCACGGCCTCATGAATCATGATCATAAACACAGAGTTTTGATATGTCTAAGTCATGATTGGTTTGATCAATGACCTCTTGGACATACGTCATTGTGTGTGAATTGTGTTAGAAGTGTGAGATGAAAAAGATTGTTTCACGAATTCAATTGTACCTCTGTTATGCTTGGACCAAATAGAAAACTCTTAACTCATTTGAGAAGAGTTAGGTAGCTCAGTAGACTAATGTGAATGCAAGCCTGATTGAGAAGAAATTTTCGTAGTGAAATTTTCATTACGACTTTCAAAATCACACATTGAGTCAATGGAGGCTTGGGTTGACATGCTGTAACATGCTTCTAGGGACATTCTAACTAGTACAAAGTTGTCGAAATTTTACCTTACCCTAGAAACGCAAGCATGACCCTTGTAAACATTCATGAAATCTGCACTAAGAAAGAAAAAACAAAGTACAAAATAACAAAAATCTTTTTTGTCTTTTATGTTTTTGAAAAGAACGAAAATATTTTTGTGTTTTTAAGTTTTTCGAAAATTAAAACAAATAACAAAAATAAAATCTTTTTGGAATTTTTGATTTTTCGAAAAGAATACAAATTAACGAAAATATTTTTGGGTTTTCCAATTTTCGAAATTAAAAAAAAAAATAAACGAAAACTTAAGAATGTACCAAACTAACAAAATTTTTCGTTCCCAAAAGTTGAAAACGAAGCGTGTCGAAGCGCTGAACGTGAACAGTAACCTCTGAATGGTTAATACTATCCGCCTATGAATGAATCATTATTGCCTCTGAATCAAAACTTTTGTATAACACTTCATTGTCATTCTTTTGAAATCAGTCCTGGAACAGAACTTGCTTCGATCATTCCCAATCCTGTCAAAATTCAAACAAGTGATTTTTTATCCAATGCTTTTGTAAAAATATCAGCAAGTTGATTAGTTGATTTTACAAAATGAACTTCAATATTTCCATCTTCCACATGATCTTTAATAAAATGATAACGAAGTGCAATACGTTTGATTTTCGAATGTTGTACTGGATTATGACAAATGCGTATAGAACTTTCTGAATCAGAATACAATGGAATATTTTTCATATTAATTGCATAATGACGTAATTGACTTTGGATCCAAATGATTTAAGAAGTGCACGCGGCAGCTGCAACATACTCAACTTCAGCAGTAGAAATTGCAACACAAGTTTTCTTTTTCAATTGCCAACTTACAAGCTTCCCATTTAACAATTAACATCCTCCACTTGTACTTTTCCGGTCAAGTGTACATCCTCCTATATCTGGATCTGAAAATGCTTGAATGAAAAATCCTGATTTCGAAGGATACCACAATCCTAACGATACTGATCCCTTGAGATAGCAAAAAATATTTTTCACTGCAGTCAAGTGTGGTTCTCTTGGACTTGCTTGATACCTAGAATAATTACATACAGAAAACCTGATATCAGGTCTATTTGCAGTAAGATAAAGTAATGACCCTATGATACTCCTGTATAAAGTAAGATTAACAGTCGGTGTGTCTAACGAAGGATTTAGCCTTGTGCTAACCGCCATTAGTACTCTTAACTTCATGCTATTCTTCATTCCAATTTTTTCGAGAAAATTCCTAGTATATTTTTCTTTATTGATGAAAATTCCTTCTCTGCTTTGATGAATGTTTAAACTAAGAAAATTATTGATTTTACCCATCATGCTCATTTCGAATTGGCTTTTCATCAAACATTCGAATTCACTAGACAAAATAGGGTTAGTAGAACCAAAAATAATATCACCGACATAAATTTGAACAAGCTGTAACATCCGAAAAATACAACCAATTTAAATTTTTTTTAAAACAACCCGATTTTCATTAAAAAGTTGAGAAAAAGGTTTTCGATACAAGTCATTAGAGTATTCCCAGAATCACATTGCTACAAAATCATGAGGAGCGGTACGATCGCACCTTCGCCTTGCCACAGTCTCCTGAAGAACCTGAAAAACATTAAACCACAACTGTAAGCCCGAAAGCTTAGTGAGATACCCCCAAAATACCAACCACATATACGCCCTTCCAGGCTACGACCTTCCGGTCCAAAACATATAAAACATACATAACATAACAGAACATAGGACAGCCATGCATATCGGGTCTACCGTGTTACTGGTCCGCCGTATCGGGCCTTCAGTCCAACGGATCCATCCTCCGGGTCTAGTCATGTCCTTCGAGTCTACAGTGGGGTTGGTCCGCCCGCATCGAGCCTTCAACCCACCTGGTCCACTCTCTGAGTCTACAGTGTGACTGGTCCGTCCGCATCGGGCCTTCAGTCGGCCTGGTCCACTCTCCGAGCCTCGGCATGTCTGGTCCGCCCTCGTGGGGCCTACAGCCTATCCGGACCGCTCGCTGGGCCTTCGGAACAACTGGTCCGCCCTGGGTATCTTGGCCTTCAGCACAAAGCAGGACCCGCCTCTACCCATCTCCAGTCCAAACAACCATGTGCACAAAATATACATTCATATAACAGTCATAGTCAACAAACCGAGCAAGCAGATCACATAGCATATCATTACCCTAACCGGGTTACCGACCTAACCGGTCACTAGCATAGCATCACTCTGTATATCGGGAAAACTGACCTTAGCAAGGCCTCCTAGCATAAACCATCCTAGCTACCAGGATGCAGACACATCAAACAATAACATAATAACCATAACCGAATCTCAATACAATAAAGGGCCGGCCTTGGTGCCTTAGACCCTGTTGATATAGTGAGGATAACTCACCTCGAAACTGCTGGCTGAAAAGATAAGATCCCGCTGCTCCGAACTCTGGCACGAACTCCTCTACTAAACATCAAAACATACAACTCAATAAATACCCTTAATTACCAAATACCCCTGGAAGACAACTGGTCAACCTTGGACGAGTCAAAGTCAACCCCTGACTGACCCTACTCGCCGAGTCATCCCGATGACTCGCCGAGTCCTCATGCTCAGAACTTCCCTCAATTAGCGACCCAACTCGCCGAGTCACCCCAAGACTCGTCGAGTCCAACAACTCTGAGTCCACTCGCACCCAACTCACCGAGTCATCCCTTGACTCACCGATTCATCGACTCAACCAGAAATATTGGGACTTCCTCGACAAGACTCGCCGAGTCCAAATGGACTCGTCGAGTCCAAGGCCATCTTCAACCTACTCGCCGAGTTGTTCTTCCAACTCGTCGAGTCCCAGGCCATCTTCAAGCAACTCGTCGAGTCCACCCATGTGACTCGTCGAGTACCACCGTTCTGAATCCATACAGAAGCATCTCAGGCCATGCAATTGATCCAAAACATAGATCCAACCTCCTACAATCCATCCATCACGTAAAGTGGCAAACTTTACGTGAATCTAACGAGATCTAAGCCATTTTTACCTTAAAACCATGGTTTGGGACATGGTGGCTTCACTAAGCACTCAAACACAGGAACTTTAATGCACTCTAGGCCTTCAATATTCCAGATCTGAGGTAGCAACCTCAGATCTAACCTCCAAACTCCAAAACATTGCAAGATATACTCCCCACAAACCCCAAAATGATGAAACTAGGAATGCACAGCCTAAGGACGAAGATATTACCTCCAAAAGATGCCTCAACAGCAGCCAAACTCGAATCCAAGCAAAGCCCTTTGATCCAAGCCACTTCTCCTTCAAGATCTCTTCAAGCAACACCTCTCCAAGCTCTAATTTGCTCCACAAATGATATCTCCACAAATATAGGGTTTCTGGAACTCAAGGGGGGAATAAGGGAGGCTGTGGAGGAGTATAATGCTCTTTATATAGGGCTCAACCCCGAAATTTAGGGTTTTCTCCATACAGCACCTACTCGCCGAGTCCATCCCAGGGACTCGCCGAGTAGGACACTTGACACGCGACCATGACCGCGACCTGACTCGCCGAGTCAACCATGGACTCGCCGAGTCATCCTCTAAACTTACACTTTCAGCCCTTCAACTCTACTCTTGCGATTCGGGGATGTTACAATTCTCCCCCACTTAAATTAGGCTTCGTCCTCGAAGCCTTTGGCATCTCATCTTCAAATTACTTCCCACGACGCACCACTTGACCTTGACCGAACCAAGTCCCTCAAGGTACAACCATAGAACCAGAAGCTCACTTTCTCCTCCCATACGGTGTCCCCATCACCTGCTCAAACCGGGCACCAGCTGAACCCTCTGATAACCACACTCAACAACCGAGAATTACCCATGATGCTTTACTGCTCCAATTCTCATCCTTCACTTGACTCATATGGCTATAATGCCTCGAACCATCGGATCCCCGATCCGCATTCCACTCTATCCATCCCATGACGACCGAAAGACCCATTCTTCCATTTCGGAGCAACTCCCCCGAGTTCTCCTCTCGCAATCACACACACATGCTGATCTAGCTCTAGCACCCTCAGGTTTGGAAAAACTGATACACTGATGATATCCTCGAACATCCTTCCAGGATGAACCGCTAAAACGTAGCCAAAACCCTGACCAGAATCACACTGAGAGTCCAAGACTCTTTCTCTGTATCCCTTCCGAATCCCTCTCCCTGGCTCTACTTCGCGGTATTCCCTCCGCGCCCAGAGCAACATATCAAGTCGAATGAGCTTTCATTCTACCGCCGCAACACGCTACTCAAAGACCATCGACGGACCACTCCAATCATAACTCTACACTGCCGCTTGCACTTCCGTGAATTCGCATTCCCTTTTCGGAATTCCATTCCTCCCTCTTTCCTTATCAAGGAAACCACTCGTCCGCCCAGTCACCATAACAGGCACCATGGTGCTCATCCCACGCTACATTACCTCCTTAAAGCGTACCCCAACATCTATGCATCACCACTACTCTAACTCTCATCACAGGGGCTCTCAAGACCATGCACTACCTTCACTGCTCCAGATTGCTACCCGGGGCCAGACCTCCCAATGTAATCCCACTGCAACATACGCGACCCATAACCTCGAACCGATCCACAATACTCGTAGAGTCTTCATCATGATTGGACCGCCTCCCCAGGCCTTCAGCCAATCTGGACCACTCTCAGAACCTTCAGCCAATCTGACTGGACCGTCCTCCGAGCCTTCGGTCTGACTGGTACGCCTACCGGCCTTCAGTCTATCCGGACCGCTCAACTAGCATTCATCACTCCGAACCATCTCTTCGGGAAATCCTCCCGTGCATACCGTTCTAGCTCTCTAGGGGTTCCGAACTCCATCTCCATCATACATACTCGATCCCGGCCTGCTCCCATGCCTTCCTCAATCAACTGCTCTAGGTCTGTATTCCGCCCCGCATGCCTGTTACTCACCCACACGAGCTTGCTCTCGGCTGATAGAAATACCGCTGAATTTCCCCAAGCAGCTAAACAACCTCTCAGGCCCAACGATCATCCGAAGAATTTCCAATTCTCCCCCACTTAAGACACTGACAGATAGTCACTGGTTGCCATCACCGATCTCCCCAAGCAACCTTGCAGGAATCAACACATGCACTCAAAATGTTTTTCACCAGCACCAACAACTTTCATACAATCATGTTCCCATGCTGCACAACCTGCTCGAAAGGTACCCAATCTTCAACTATCAATTCCTCAGACTACAGAATCTAACTGGCCTTCAAACCAACGCCGCATCCGTCACCAATCCTCACAAAGATAATCAACGATAGCTCGAAGTACAAATCCATAACCATAACGATCCTTCAGGGAACAAAAGATACTAAAAGGAAATCTCGATCACAACTCGCCAAACCCTCAAGGAACAACGGATACCACACGAAAACCCGAAACACAATTCAACGAAGCCAATAGATAACGATACCCCACAACAATCATAAATAATCAAACATCAGAAAGAAACATACCCGCAGCAGCAAGCTGAAAAACACGACCCTAAGCCCTTGGGGGCTCAGCTCCACCCTGATCTCCACCTGTGATCCTCAACGTAGCCGGTGCAGGAGCCTGCACCGGTCCTATAGCAAGCCGTGGACAGTTGACCTTCAAATGTCCAACCTGACGACAATGATAGCATATCCTCAAATCCTGAACCGGCACTGACTCCCGACAATCCCTCGCATAGTGTCCCTCCTTCCCGCACTTGCGGCATGCTCCACCGGACCGACAAACCCCGGCGTGACCCCTTCCACACTTTCCATAGACGTGGCTACCCTGATCTCCCATCCTGGAATCAACGGTCTTAGACCGTTTCGTTGCTGGCTGCGACTGAACCGGAGCTTGCCTCAGCTCACGCATCTGTAACTCAATCTCTAACTCACGCCGCCTGGCGGCCTCCTGCAACTCCAGCAAAGTCTCGCACCTCTGTGCAGATACAAACTGTCTGATGTCTCTCTTAAGCATACTCAGATACCGGTACATCTGAGCCTGCTCCGAAGCGAACTCAGGGAAAAACATCGCCCTCTCAGTAAACATCCTGGTGATTTCCGTCACCGATTCTGAATCCTGTTTCAGCTCCAAGAACTCCTGAGCCAACCTATCCCTCTCGACCTGCGGAACATAACGAGTGCTGAACATCTCTCTGAACCGATCCCATGAAATCGCAGCCCTCTGCGCATCCGAGTACGACCCCGTGGTCAATCTCCACCAATCCTTTGCTCCGAGCCTCAACAGGTTCAAAGCACACCTCACCCTCTTATCAGCAGGGCATGAACACGTGAAGAAACATCCCTCCACATCTGATAACCATCTCATAGCAACGATCGGATCCTGAACTCCATCAAAAGTGGGAGGCTTCGTATTATCGAAGTCCCGATACTGAAAACCCCTACTGGCTCCTCCCCCTGCCGCTGCTACTGCTGCGGTAGCCGCCGCAACAGCCGTCTCTGTGAGAGCCGCGTAGCGCTCATCAAAATACTCCACCATGGCGGTCTTGATCGACCCAAACAACTCCGGCAGCTCAGCCCGAAACAATGCAGCAACCTCATCATGCAGGATCTCACGGATCCTCGCATCCAACTCGTGCGTACTCATCTGACTGACAACCTCGGGTTGTACAGACCCACCCGGAACTCCCTCTCCGGCTCCTGATCCCGACCCGGATCCACTCCCATCGTGCCCTGAAATCTTCATACTGAAAATAAAACACCAAATCTCAGACATATTCCACTAACCCGGGAACCAGCTCTCAACCCGACCCTAGAGGTCATGGTTTCCCTGATACGCGTATGAGTCCGTGCTTTCAGTAGTACGGGCCCATACTACCTTCCACACCAACCCATATTTGTATGAAGTACTCCCACAACGCCCTAGCGACACACATAACATCGCTCTATCCTCACAACTAGAGGAACACTAGAAATCTCTCACAAGGAACCCTAGGCTAGCAGGCATCATAAATCAGGCAACTTATCAATAAATCCTGAAGATCCCTAGCCTAACTCTAGCATGCTGTTCTATTAAAGCTCAATAAAACAATTGTCATGTATGGTAATTTGGGATTACTTACTGGCTCCGGCTGATCGTACCTCCGCATCCTCCTTTACTTATTTTGAAAACCATTTTAAATTCTCTTTTTGAAAACTCTCCTCGATTTGAGACTGGAGTCACACAAGTGTTCCTCCAATTCACTCAAACCAAGGCTCTGATACCAACTTGTAACATCCGAAAAATACAACCAATTTAAATTTTTTTTAAAACAACCCGATTTTCATTAAAAAGTTGACAAAAAGGTTTTCGATACAAGTCATTAGAGTATTCCCAGAATCACATTGCTACAAAATCATGAGGAGCGGTACGATCGCGCCTTCGCCTTGCCACAGTCTCCTGAAGAACCTGAAAAACATTAAACCACAACTGTAAGCCCGAAAGCTTAGTGAGATACCCCCAAAATACCACCCACATATACGCCCTTCCAGGCTACGACCTTCCGGTCCAAAACATATAAAACATACATAACATAACAGAACATAGGACAGCCATGCATATCGGGTCTACCGTGTTACTGGTCCGCCGTATCGGGCCTTCAGTCCAACGGATCCATCCTCCGGGTCTAGTCATGTCCTTCGAGTCTACAGTGGGGTTGGTCCGCCCGCATCGAGCCTTCAACCCACCTGGTCCACTCTCTGAGTCTACAGTGTGACTGGTCCACCCGCATCGGGCCTTCAGTCGGCCTGGTCCACTCTCTGAGCCTCGGTACGTCTGGTCCGCCCTCGTGGGGCCTACAGCCTATCCGGACCGCTCGCTGGGCCTTCGGAACAATCGGTCCGCCCTGGGTATCTTGGCCTTCATCACAAAGCAGGACCCGCCTCAACCCATCTCCAGTCCAAACAACCATGTGCACAAAACATACATTCATATAACAGTCATAGTCAACAAACCGAGCAAGCAGATCACATAGCATATCATTACCCTAACCGGGTTACCGACCTAACCGGTCACTAGCATAGCATCACTCTGTATATCGGGAAAACTGACCTTAGCAAGGCCTCCTAGCATAAACCATCCTAGCTACCAGGATGCAGACACATCAAACAGTAACATAATAACCATAACCGAATCTCAATACAATAAAGGGCCGGCCTTGGTGCCTTAGACCCTGTTGATATAGTGAGGATAACTCACCTCGAAACTGCTGGCTGAAAAGATAAGATCCCGCTGCTCCGAACTCTGGCACGAACTCCTCTACTAAACATCAAAACATACAACTCAATAAATACCCTTAATTACCAAATACCCCTGGAAGACAACTGGTCAACCTTGGACGAGTCAAAGTCAACCCCTGACTGACCCTACTCGCCGAGTCATCCCGATGACTCGCCGAGTCCTCATGCTCAGAACTTCCCTCAATTAGCGACCCAACTCGCCGAGTCACCCCAAGACTCGTCGAGTCCAACAACTCTGAGTCCACTCGCACCCAACTCACCGAGTCATCCCTTGACTCACCGATTCATCGACTCAACCAGAAATATTGGGACTTCCTCGACAAGACTCGCCGAGTCCAAATGGACTCGTCGAGTCCAAGGCCATCTTCAACCTACTCGCCGAGTTGTTCTTCCAACTCGTCGAGTCCCAGGCCATCTTCAAGCAACTCGTCGAGTCCACCCATGTGACTCGTCGAGTACCACCGTTTTGAATCCATACAGAAGCATCTCAGGCCATGCAATTGATCCAAAACATAGATCCAACCTCCTACAATCCATCCATCACGTAAAGTGGCAAACTTTACGTGAATCTAACGAGATCTAAGCCATTTTTACCTTAAAACCAAGGTTTGGGACATGGTGGCTTCACTAAGCACTCAAACACAGGAAATTTAATGCACTCTAGGCCTTCAATATTCCAGATCTGAGGTAGCAACCTCAGATCTAACCTCCAAACTCCAAAACATTGCAAGATATACTCCCCACAAACCCCAAAATGATGAAACTAGGAATGCACAGCCTAAGGACGAAGATATTACCTCCAAAAGATGCCTCAACAGCAGCCAAACTTGAATCCAAGCAAAGCCCTTTGATCCAAGCCACTTCTCCTTCAAGATCTCTTCAAGCAACACCTCTCCAAGCTCTAATTTGCTCCACAAATGATCTCTCCACGAATATAGGGTTTTTGGAACTCAAGGGGGGGAATAAGGGAGGCTGTGGAGGAGTATAATGCTCTTTATATAGGGCTCAACCCCGAAATTTAGGGTTTTCTCCATACAGCACCTACTCGCCGAGTCCATCCCAGGGACTCGCCGAGTAGGCCACTTGACACGCGACCATGACCGCGACCTGACTCGCCGAGTCAACCATGGACTCGCCGAGTCATCCTCTAAACTTACACTTTCAGCCCTTCAACTCTACTCTTGCGATTCGGGGATGTTACACAAGCATTAGATAATTCCCAACTTTCTTTCAAAATAATATGGGGTCAACTGATCCTTGTTTAAATTTTGATTGTTTTAAGAAACTGGTAAGATTTGCACACCATGCCCTTGGTGCTTGTTTTAACCCATATACTACTTTTTCTAAAATATACACATGATCAGGATATTCTTCATTTATGAAACCTGGAGGTTGTTCAACATAAACTGTTTCTTTGAGTTCACCATTGAGAAAAGCACACTTCACATCCATTTGATAAACATCAAAATCTTTGTGAGCTGCATAAGCAAAAAAAATTTGAACAACCTCGAGTCTTGCGACAGGGGCAAAGGTTTCTTCATAATCGATACCTTCTTGTTGCGAATATCCTTGAACGACTAATCATGCTTTATTTTGAACAATATTTCCATCCTTGTCGGTTTTGTTTTTGAAAATCCATTTTAATCTGACAATCGAAACATTTTCAGGTTTAGGAATTAACCTCCAAACCTTGTTTCTATCGAACTCAGCAAGTTCAGATTGCATTGCAACAACCCAATCCAAGTGTTCCATTGCAACCTTAACTGTCTATGGTTCAATTTTTGAGATGAAAACATTAAACATGCAAAATTCTTGATGAGCATTCAGTACCTCATTCTTTGCACGAATTTGAGCTCTAGTCAAAACTCCATCTTGTGGATTTCCAATGACTTGTTCTTTTGGATGATTTCTTGTCCATTTTTCCAATGGTGGATATGCTGGATCAAAGTCCAAAGGTACATCTTCGTACATTTCTTCATTTTCGGATCCTACAACAGAATGATTATCATTTAGTTCATGAAATTTATCATTTTCATCAAGATTTATGGTTTCAGTATCATTATGCTCCCCCTTGACATAATTGTCATTATGATGCTCCCCCTCGAAACTTTCATTTACAATGCTATTCCCCCTCGAAAGGATGCTCCCTCTCAAAAGTTGAAGGTATATTTAAGTGCCCCATCCACTTGAACATCTAGCATACTTTCTTCATTAGCAGTTGTATCTGATGTGATTGTCGAATCATCAATATGTTTCGAAGATTCAGGAGTTTGATTATCAACAACATGGACTTCAACATCTACAGCCCTATCTGGAACACCAAAAATTAAATCATAATCAAAATCAGATGAATTATAACTCTCAGATTCATCTTATGATTCATTAAGAATTGTTTTTTTCGAAATGTTTTTGAACTTGTTTCACATAATAATCATCAAAACTGAGGTTAAACTTTTCTTGTTCACTTATTCAACACTCTGTATGCAACCAAATTATTTGAATATCCCAAAAATATTCCTTCATCAGCCTTAGCTTGAAATTTCGAAAGATTATCTTTGAGATTCATGATAAAACAACTGCAACCAAACACATGAAAGAATTTGACATTAGGTTTTCGGTTATTGATGATTTCATACGGAGTTATATTGAAACAACGATGAATAAAAGATCTATTCTGAGTAAAACATGTTGTCGAAACTGCTTCTGCCCATATATATTAAGGAAGATTCGCATATGCCAACATTGTTCTTGCTGCTTCGCAAAGAGACTTATTCCTCCTTTCAACCACACCATATGTTGTGGTGTATATGGCGATGAGAAATTATGCGAAATTCCTTTCTCAGTTAAGAACGAATCTAGCACGTTATTTTTAAACTCCGAACCATTATCACTTTTGATTTTACGAACTTTCCTTTTCAGACTTGTCTAAATTTTCTTGATAAATTCGATCATTGTTTGAGCGACTTCAGATTTTAACCTGAGAAAATACATGCAAGTAAATCGTGAAAAATCATCAACAATAACCAAAATGTACCGTTTCTTGTTAAGAGTTTCAACAGTTGATGGTCCACAAAGGTCAATATGAAGAAGTTCCAGTGGTTCAACAATTTTTGAATCAATGACAACTGGATGTCCTTTACAATGTTGTTTTCCTTGTTCGCAAGCTGCACATAAAGTATCAATATCAAAATTTAGAACAGGTAAACCTCGAACATGATCTTCTACTACTAACTTATTCAAATTTTGAAAGTTTAAATGAGATAAACGTCGATGCCACAACCAACTAACATCAGACGAAGCTTTCGAAAGTAAACAAATTGAGGGTTTCCCAACAATAGGTTTGATGTCAAGAGTGAACATATCGCCATATCTTTTTGATTTTAGCAAAACTTCTTTTGTATCAACATTAGAAATGATACTTCCTTATTCGTTAAACAAAACTTGATTACCAGTGCCCACAACAAGTTGTGAAACACTTATCAAATTATGTTGAAGACCTTCGACATAAGCAACACGATTTACAGTAAACTGTCTATTCGTTACTTTCCCGTATCCTTTTACTTGACATTTATGATTGTTCCCGAACTTCACAACACCAGCATTTTCCAAAATTCTAAAATTTCTCAAATTCTCCTTTCTTTCAGTCATGTTACATGAGCAACCACTATCAATGTACCATTTCTCATCATATTGCTCGTCACATAGTACCTACAAACATTAAAAGAATTTAGGTACCCAAGGCTGTTTGGGTCCTTGGTCATTAGTTTGAAAAAGCGAATGAAATTTAGAACCTAAAGCCCAATCTCGAACTTTAGTTTTGAAAGAATCAATTAAGTCGACATCATCAGTTAAAGGTACCGAAACATAATTTTTCGATCGTTTTGGACTTTCACTGACTTTCTTCTCATGCTTCTCAGTGTGTCTCTCCTTTAAGATTGGTTGCCATTTTTGAACTGGAGTATTTGATTCTTTCGAAGATAAACTTCCATATGAAGTATCATTCAAATACTATTCATAAGCCCTCTGTATTTGATGTTGAGAAAACTTTCCGATTGATACTTTTTCCCTTTGTTTTCAAGCCAATGGTTGATTGTTTCCACCCCAGATGAACCTTTTGTGTACGAAACTTTAGTGGCTTTGTGTGCAGATGGATTCAGAAATTTTGGTTTTTGTGGAGTAAACTTTGCAGATGTTGTGGATTAATTATTCACAAATGTTTTATTGTCTGCAATCTTTCGAACGTTTTCAAATTTTCGACCATTCTCAAATTTTTGAACATTGTCAAATTTTCGAATATTCTCAAATTTTCTAACAGTTCAAATGGACGAACATTAGCAAAAGTTCGATTTATTCTATTTGAAGAAAATTGGTTTTGATCGTTTGTTGGTTTTGGAAAAGATGAATTTGAAGTTGAAAACTTTTGTTGGTTTTTTGAATGAAAATTCGTTTGTTGCATATTTGGTTGAAAAGTCGTTGATAATGATGATTTTGAAAACTTCGTTGAAGAATTTTGAGTATCAGACAAAATTGGTTGAGCGGGATTATCCTTTTTATCCGGACGAGTTGAAAACTTTGTTTTTACAGATTTGGGCAACTCATTTTCAGACATTTTCTTGGTTGGTATGTTTGATTGTTTTTCATTTGACACTACTTGCCAAAAAATTCTTTTTCGTGCATGTCTTTTCGAAATTCCTTTTTCATTCGAAAATTTTTCAACAAGATCCATAAATTCTTGTGAATTAAGTTTCACATTTTCATTTGTTTCATTAGATTCATGTTTCAAAATCTCTTTTGAATTTTCTTGTCTATCAACCCATTTTCTTTGTGGTTTTTATCTTTGAAAAAAATACGAATTCTTTGTTAGATTGTTTTCGACAGTGCTTTGGTTTGATAATAATCATTCGTCTGATGTTTTCTTGTTATCATCTTTGACCATTTTGTTGAACTCTGGTTTGATGTTTTTAAAATTTCCAGTAGTGACAAACACTTGATTCGGAAATACAACATCATCTGAACACTTAAAATTTGGATACACAACAATATTTGTTTCCAAATAATGAGATCCTTTGTTAGATACGATTTTGTCGAAATTTTCAGTGTCTCCATACACTTGATCAACAACAACTCGTGGAATAGATGTTTCATTCGAAACATTCTTTTCTGGCTTAGAATTGTTCGAAAATTTTTCTTCATTCTCATCATCACTACTATCTGTTTGACTATCTCTTACACTCACTTGATCCAAGTCACACACTTTCGAAGTAGAGGGTCTATCAGTGTCATCCTTAACCATCAAATCATCACAAATATCTTTACCTTTTGAATTAGATGTGACATTAATGACAGATAACTGAGAACAATCGATACTTTCCTCCGCTTCAATTTCACTGATTTCGCTAAAACTATCAGAATTATCATCGACATCAGCAAAATTAGATTGAGAGTCAAGTTTCGAATTCTCAGTTCTTTTCAAAATTTTTATTTGTTCACTTTTGGTCAAAGTATCATTCACTATCTCGACAAGTTCATCTGCATTCAAATATTCGTCTATTTTAACAATACCATAAGCAAATTGATTATCAGGCACTTTATCGAATTCTGCTATGGTTTTCTCAAAATCATAGGACAAACTATCAACTTTCTCTCTTTCGAAAACAAGAAAAGGCAACAATTTCCTATGTTGTTCTTTGCTAATGTCAGACGAATGATGCAATGAAGTCGATTTAGCATATAATCTCTTTGCTGAATTACAGTATATGTGTCTCTGAGCAAGTAACATTTTAACATCCTTATCTAGACATTCCCTATCATTATTGTTGGAATAGTATCTAAGGCTATAACTATATTCGGTGGTGCATGGTCCTTTTGGGTTACCTTCACCATAGCAACTTGAAGGATGATTTGTTAAGAGAGAGTAAATATTATAAGGAATAATATTTAGCTATTTGATTAATATAAGTCATAAATTAATTGGTATTAATTTGGTGACTTAAAGAGATTAATTAAATAAGAGGGTATAAACTGTCAATTGTTTGATAGTTAGACTTTAGACTATAAATCCATTAGGATGGACTTTGGACGGATTCTAAGAGCTTTAGGATAGCTCAAAATCGTCCATAAGGATATCTATGGAATGGATTTGGATAGCCTTAAGTAAAGATTATCCAATTAGGGTTTAGGGTGAAACCCTTAAGGAGTCTAAAGGTATAAATAGGCCCTTGGGATGTGGAATTCGTGTACAACCTTTCAGAACCTAAAGCAAGGAACCTCTGGTCGAATTCCATCCCCTCTCCTCTCTCCTAAATCATCTTGCTTGCTATTGGTGTTTGTAAGCCATTAGAGGAGTGACAATTGTGACTCTAGAAGCTCCAAGACAAGAAGATCAACAAGGAACTCAAAGGTATGATTCTAGATCTGTTTTAATGTTGTTGTTTAACCTAATTAGCCATTAGAAGTCTTGGATTCAAAAGCATGTTTATTAGAAAGCCTAGATCCAAGCAATAGGGTTTTGCATGCGCACATAGGAAAGTTCTTATGGCTAAAACCCAACAGTGGTATCAGAGCCTAGATTGGTTTTCTACAAATTGTTGCTTGAATAACTGAAACAAACCTGCAAAATTCGATTTTTTGGGTTTTGAGTCACTGACTCGTCGAGTTCCATGGTGGACTCGTCGAGTAGGCCTGACTCGTCGAGTCCCCTTGTGCACTCGGCGAGTCCAAGCGTCAGGAATGGCCAAATTCGGGATTTTTTCATAATTATCTTATGGAAACTTACCTTAATCATATTAGATCAATGTAAATCCGATTTTTTGATAAATATGACTGTTATCTTGATCTAATTAAAGATATTTATCATCTAATAAAATATTTAATTTCCTTATATGATAATAATTAATTATTTTTGGTAATTATCTTCAAAGAAATCAAGATAAATCAAATAAAGATAATTAGAATATTAAATTGTTAATTGGAATTATTTGTTATTTGATCCTCCATGTTTTTAAATGTTTAAAACCTACCCTATAGTTTTGAAATTTAAATTTGTGATTAAAAGCTTTAATTTAGACAACTTAAATTTCAAACCCTAGATTTTGAAAAGTTTAAAATACAACCCTATACTTATATGATATTATTAGAATAATATATATATGTATAACTAAATGCTAGTCTTACCGCTAGTAGGCCTCATTCACGAAGCCGATCTATAAGGTGGGTATAAGGTTGCAGCCTATAAAATGGCGCTTAATGGGTGTACACTCACACCCACCGCTTGCTTGATTGGTGGAGGGTCGTTAGCCGAACGGGTAGGATAGGGCAACCTCATCCTCTCATTAAAAGTATAATAAGAAATACGAAGTAACTAAACTTTCTTTTTAAATTTCCCAATCTTAGTTACTTTAGGAAAAGTGAATTGATGCAATCCCATGAAATTACACTTTGCACCTTGCTAAGATGTTAGTGGAGCGTGTGTGGTTTACCGGCACACTAATTGGTCTAAGCGAAGGTGGCAAAGGGTGATTCATTGTTTATCATAGTTCGATGGAGCGTGTGTGGTTTACCGACACATCGAATAGGTGATCGTAACAATGAAGGCACCATGTAAATTTGCATGGTAATTCACACCCGCTTTGTGATCCTCGGCATCCCAGTCACAAACAAGAGGGGCATATCGAGATTTAAACATGCCATTGAATAGTTCAATGAATCTTATCCGAACCTAGGAATTCTCAAAAACACTTAGCACTAAAAGTTTAAGTTTTGAAGAATTAGTGAATCGTCATTCACTTACCTTCAATTTATTTGCATGTTGGATTACGGCATCCCTTTTCTAGTATGTAAATGTTATTGTTGGATCCTAGCCCTAATTTTCTTATTGGGTGATAATTAGGGATTCTTGTTCTAATCTATCTTTGTCCTTTCTATAGATGTCAAACGCAAACAATGCTGCTGCTAGTTCTTTCACGTTGATGAGCCTTTGCCAAAAGGTCACCTTCGATGGAACGAACTTTGGCGAATGGATAAGATACATTCGCACCATTGCTCGCTATGAGGATAAAGAGTATGTCCTCGACGAGAAGCTCGAGAAAATCAACCCAGAAATTGCTACTCCCGCCGAAATCACCGCCTTTGAAACCCATGAGCGAGATGCGACGAAAGTACATTGCATCATGATCGCCACCATGAACTCCGAGTTCCAAAAGTCCTACGAGGACATGTATCCATACGAGATGCATCAAGACTTGTTGGAGAGGTACCACCAAAACGCGAGACAAGAGCGTTACGAGATCTTCACTAACATGATTTCCGCTAAGATGGGTCATGGAGAATCTCTTACCGTGCACTTGCAAAAGATGAAAAGGTATGTCGACCGCCTTCGCAAGTTAAATGTTGACTTCGGCGAAGACTTGGCGATCGACATGGTGCTTCACTCTTTGCCTCCGATGTATAATCAATTTAGGATGACCTACCACATGAACAAAGAGGAGGTCACTCTAAGTAAGCTCCAAGGTCTCTTAAGGGTTGCTGAGAGCAATTTCAAGGACAAGTCTGTTGCACCAACTCCCAATCCGTCTGCTGCTCCTGTCTTGGCTATTGGTCAAGGGAAGGGAAAGAAGAGGAAAGCTTCTTCAAATAACTATCGAAAGGTGAAATCCCGAGATGGTTCCTCTTCTAGTGGGACCAAAGTTGATCCCTCTAAGCCCTGCTCTAACCCGAAGGAGGCAGAGTGCCACCACTGCCACAAGATAGGACATTGGAAGAGAAGCTGCCCGGATTACCTGCAAGCCATCAAGGAAGGAAAGATCAAGCCATCTTTCGCAGGTATATATGCAATAAAATCTAACGATTCTAATCATGCTATTTCTTGGGTTCTTGACACCGGTTGTGGTTATCACATTTGTTCTAATGTGCAGGGACTAAAAAGAAGTAGGGATGTGGAGCAAGGAAGGATCAATCTAATCACGGGGAACAGAAGATCGTCGCCTGTGACCAAGATTGGAGTGTATTCTTTGGTGCTTAAGAATAGTTTAGTTTTAGATTTGAACAATTGTTGCTACTCACCAGAAATGGCTAGAAACATCATTTCATTTCATGGTTTATATAGACAAGGTTTTAGATTTTCTTTTAATAATGAGAATGGTTCTATTTTGGCTTATCTAAATGGTGTCTTTTATTTTGAAGCTATACCATGTAATGGAATATATGAAACTGTTATGATTGTTGATAACTTAGGAAATGATGTTTTGAATATTGATTCTTCCACTAGTATGGATAAAGCATCCTTGTGGCATTGTCATCTTGGACATGTCAACAAGAAACGCATAGCCCAACTCCAAAAGGATGGAATGTTGGAGTCATTCGACCTTAGGGAAGATGACACATGCGAGTCTTGTTTACTTGGAAAGATGACTAAGTCACCTTTCACGAGTACTTGTGAAAGGGGTGAGGGACTATTAGACCTAATACATACCGATGTATGTGGACCTTTTAGATCAACCACGAAGGATGGGAACCGCGTCTATGTGACCTTTACCGATGATTATAGTAGATATGGGTATATCTATTTAATCAAGTAAAAGTCAGAAACCTTTGAAAAGTTCAAAGAGTTCAAGAATGAAGTGGAGAATCAATTGGGCAGGAAAATCAAGATGCTTCGATCCGATCGAGGAGGAGAGTACCTAAGTCTTGAATTCCATGACTACCTCAAGGAATGTGGAATAGTTTCGCAATTGACGCCTCCTAGGACACCGCAATTGAATGGTGTGGTAGAAAGGCGTAATCGAACCTTATTGGATATGGTTCGCTCTATGATGAGTCGTGCTTCACTACCTATCTTCTTTTGGGGGTATGCCTTAGAGACTGCCGCCCATATCCTTAACCGAGTCCCTACCAAGAAGGTTGCCAAAACACCTCACGAGATGTGGACGGGGAAAGCTCCCTCGTTGGCACATATCAAGGTTTGGGGTTGCGAGGCTTTCGTAAGACGAGATACTCACGACAAGCTTGAACCTCGAAGTGAGCGATGTATTTTCATCGGCTACCCGCAAACTTCCTTTGGATATCTCTTCTATAGACCGAAAGATAATGTTATCTTTGTTGCGAGGAGAGGAGTTTTCCGAGAGCGAGAACTCATAAGCCAAGGAGACAGTGGGATGCAAATCGAACTTGAAGAAATTCAAGAATCGATAGATGAAGGAACCTCTACCGCTGGCGTTCAACCCGAGGAGGAAACTCCGGTTGAACCGATTGACGAATCCTTACCTCTTAGACGTTCCGATAGAGTTAGAGTTCAACCCCAGTATTATGGTTTTCATATTACTACCGAAGGGGACACGTATATTAGTGATGGTACACTAGTAAATCTTGATGAACCTAATAGCTATAAGGAAGCCATGGCAGGCCCGGAGTCTGCGAAATGGAAAGAGGCGATGGATAGCGAGATCCAATCCATGTACGATAACCAAGTTTGGAATTTGGTTGATTACGTGCCCGAACGTAAGACCGTAGGGTGCAAGTGGATATTCAAGAAGAAGACCGACGTGGATGGGAACGTACACACATACAAAGCGCGATTGGTTGCGAAGGGCTTTACTCAAACTCCCGGAGTTGACTATGATGAGACCTTCTCACCAGTTGCGAAGATTAAATCTATTAGAGTGATGCTAGCAATTGCCGCATTTCATGATTATGAGATTTGGCAAATGGATGTCAAGACCGCTTTCCTTAACGGAAAGTTGGCTGAGGATGTTTACATGGCTCAGCCAGAGGGGTTTGTGGATTCGAAGCATCCGAATAGAGTGTGTAAGCTTGAGAAGTCCATTTATGGACTTAAGCAAGCGTCTCGCAGATGGAATCTTTGCTTCGATGAGAAAGTCAAAGAATTTGGATTTGTACGAAGCGAAGACGAATCTTGTGTATATGTCAAAGCCAGTGGGAGTGTAGTAAGCTTCCTCGTTCTATATGTCGATGACATATTACTCATAGGAAACGACATCCCGACTCTGCAGGAGGTTAAGTCCTGGCTCGGGAAGTGCTTCGCTATGAAGGACCTCGGAGAGGCTTCTTACATTTTGGGAATAAGGATAGTAAGAGAAAGAAGTAAGAGACTAATTGGACTTAGTCAGAATACTTACTTGGAGAAGGTACTAAAACGTTTTAGTATGGAAAACTCAAAGAAGGGAGAACTACCGATACAAGGAAATGCCAAGTTGAGTAAGACTCAAAGTCCGAGTACCGAAGCCGAGATAGCAGAAATGAGCCGAGTACCATACGCTTCCGCAGTTGGCTCAATCATGTACGCTATGACTTGTACTCGCCCTGATGTAGCCTTCGCTTTGAGCATGGTTAGCAGATATCAAGGGAACCCTGGCAAAGCACATTGGATTGCGGTGAAGAACATCCTTAAGTACCTTCGGAGAACGAAAGAATGGTTCTTAGTCCTTGGAGGGAGTGATGACTTGAAGGTGCGAGGGTATAGTGACGCCAGCTTTCAAACCGACAGGGACAACTATCGTTCGCAGTCAGGCTGGGTCTTTACCCTAAATGGAGGAGCAGTGACATGGAAAAGTTCCAAGCAAGAAACCGTAGCTGATTCAACGTGCGAATCAGAGTACATCGCAGCAAGCGAAGCATCGAAGGAGGCAATATGGCTGAAGAACTTTATCGGTGATCTTGGAGTTGTACCGGCCATAAAGGAGCCCATGGAGATTTTCTGTGATAACGAAGGTGCGGTTTCCTTGACCAAGGAACCGAGGGATCATGGTAGATCTCGACATATCGACAGAAAATATCACTTCATTAGACATCGTGTAGAAGAAGGACAACTCGTAGTGAAGAGGATATCATCAGAAGATAACCCAGCAGATCCGCTTACGAAGGGACTGAGTAGGGTTAAGCACTTACAACATGCTAGGAGTATTGGGCTGAAGGATGATATTAGCATAGATTAGATAGTATTAGAAACGTATAATAGATAAATGTAATTAACATTTGATGATTAAATAAAGAAGTTTTATTTATGAGTAAAGTTACTATCACATGTTAGTTGTTTAACTATTGTTTCACTTTGCATGTTTTGACTTCCAGAATAATTGAGTTTATTAGGAATAATCGAATTATTCAAATGGTCCACAATCGTTCATATGTTGGGAGTAGATATGAATGAAGATTGTCGTGAATTGGTGTGTAGAGTGTCTAAATGGTGTTAGACATAGCAAGAGTTGCTGCAACGTTCATGAGTGCTTATGAACTGGTTTTGAGCATTGGAATAAACCCGCGCTTGCTGGAATCACCTTATGGAATACGATATAAAAGGTGATCGCAAGACGATAATATCATATGGTCTTAAAACCTAGATATATGGTTTATTATTTGTTAATTGATTGTGCATTGATAATGCGAAAACGCATCAGTAACTTGATGTTATAAAACGCATTGTTGTGTATAGTTGGTTAATGAATAAGTAAATGCATATAAGTCGAAGTTTATCTGTAAATTTTATCCTAAGAGGGTAGAAGAGATATCTTGGCCACTCGATGATTTGATTTGACTTATGTGCCGGGCCCGGTCAGAACTGAATTGATGTGTTCGATTAAGTTCTATGTCAAATAAATCGAAGATCGAGAAATCTAAATGCTAGACTAACCATTCCATAGGATTGTCAGCATGATATCTAACAGAGGACTGTACGATCCCTTATCTAAAGGACAAGATTGATTAGATCAGAGTTGACAGCGTCTTTGAGAGCTACGATTGCAAACCGTATTATACTTGTATAGTTATTAGACTTATCCAAGTGGGAGACTGTTGGAATAGTGTCTAAGGCTATAACTATATTCGGTGGTGCATGGTCCTTTTGGGTTGCCTTCACCATAGCAACTTGAAGGATGATTTGTTAAGAGAGAGTAAATATTATAAGGAATAATATTTAGCTATTTGATTAATATAAGTCATAAATTAATTGGTATTAATTTGGTGACTTAAAGAGATTAATTAAATAAGAGGGTATAAACTGTCAATTGTTTGATAGTTAGACTTTAGACTATAAATCCATTAGGATGGACTTTGGACGGATTCTAAGAGCTTTAGGATAGCTCAAAATCGTCCATAAGGATATCTATGGAATGGATTTGGATAGCCTTAAGTAAAGATTATCCAATTAGGGTTTAGGGTGAAACCCTTAAGGAGTCTAAAGGTATAAATAGGCCCTTGGGATGTGGAATTCGTGTACAACCTTTCAGAACCTAAAGCAAGGAACCTCTGGTCGAATTCCATCCCCTCTCCTCTCTCCTAAATCATCTTGCTTGCTATTGGTGTTTGTAAGCCATTAGAGGAGTGACAATTGTGACTCTAGAAGCTCCAAGACAAGAAGATCAACAAGGAACTCAAAGGTATGATTCTAGATCTGTTTTAATGTTGTTGTTTAACCTAATTAGCCATTAGAAGTCTTGGATTCAAAAGCATGTTTATTAGAAAGCCTAGATCCAAGCAATAGGGTTTTGCATGCGCACATAGGAAAGTTCTTATGGCTAAAACCCAACAATTATTCACATTATTCAATTGCAATTCCAAATACTCTACTTTGCTTCGTTTCGAATCTAGCAATTTCTGGGTCTCTAGCAACTAAATGTTCAGTTTCTTAGCTTCATTACTAGCAAACACCACAATTGTATCAAAGTAAGAAACAGTATCATCAAATGCAATTATTCAGAATCATAAGCTTGTAAAGGAATGTTAAAAGACTGAAGAATAGCATGTACCTTGGTTGTCATCGGAGATTTGTCTCCTAACTTGGTCATAAAACAACGACCAGTCACTATTTCGTCCTCATCCTCTTCAAATTGTGCAAACATAGCCCCATGCGTCAGATTACACATCTCTTCATCGTCAGATCCAGAAGACCAAATATGATATGTGACATCCTCCTCACCTTCTCCTTGAGAAACGAAAGACAACCCCTTCGTCTTTGCACGGACTTCTTCCAATCTTTTAACATAATAGGCTTCGTCCTTGACCCTATTCTTTTTCTCTTCTTTCTTATGAAGCATACAATCATTAGCCAAATTGTGACAACCGACAAATTCAAATCAAATTCAGAGTTAGCAAGTCAAAGTCAAAAAATCAAACCGGTCAAACTTAATTAGTACTTGTATGCTAAAAGTTATTCTATGTATAAAAATGCACATTTGTATGTCAAGAATCCAAGTGTCTCGGAGAATCTATGTGTTTATCAATGTGAAAACCCTAAGAAGGGAGTTAAACGCATCAAAACACGAGTATGGACCCTTTTGGGGACTTAAATCAATCATAAACAAAGCATAATAGGGTTCTCGAACCTTGCATTACAAGATTATACGATAATAATGGCTAAATTTAAATCTCTCTCAAATCTCTCTCAACTTTTTATAGTCATCCGGGTCATCTCGGCCCTTAACTTGGCCAAAAATCAGTCAAAGCAGGAAGATTATTAGAAAAATAGCTTAAAGGAGGCGAAGCCTCTTAGAACCGAAAAACCTCATTAGGGCCGAAGTCAGCTACTTAGGACTGAAGCCGAAGGTCCCTTCCAGATCGAGACCCTGACGAGCCAAAGCTGCTCCGAGCGAACCGAACCACCGAGACCGAGACCAAACCTCGCTCCGCATCAACCTTCACCTTCGCTTCCGGATCCTGTCAGCAACTTCGGACCGAACCTCGCACCTTCGGCCCTGAACTCAGAATCTCACAGGTTCGCTCCTAATTCTCGGTTTTCGACTACTTTCGCATGTTAAGCCTGTTTTTTGACAGGGATTTTCACCAAATTCATATTTTTACCATTTTGAACCCCCCAAACTCATATTTTATTAATTTCTCAAGGATTTATTAATTAAAAATCAATAATTTATAATAAAAGGAGTATTCTACCCCACAAGTGGGTCAAGTGTGCCCATTTGCCTCCATGTGTTATCCTCTCATTAGCCAACCTTATCCACATCACACAAACAAAGGCACACATCACTTCAAACTCACAAGTTGCTCTAGCAACCTTTAATATATATAGAGATCCCTGGAGCATTTCTTGGCTTACTTGCTCATTTCAAACACTTACACACTTCTCAAACCTTCAAGGGAGCCTCTTTTTCTCTCTACTTCTAGACACTTTCTAGAAGTGTTCTTGAGATATTATCTCACTTTTTGGTAAGTATTCTATCTAAACTCAAGTACTATTCCATATTTTCATAACACTCTTGGATCATCTACACACATTTAACCCAAAAAATCGTTCTTAGGATCATCCAAGCATTCACGTGTTCATCAAGTGTTCTTGACTTGATACTCCTTGTCTCAACCTTCCCTTCTTCAAGAAATCACTCAAGGTGAGTTCGTATCCCTACATTTTCCACTTTTGTTTAGTTTTCAGGGGGGGGGGGATACAAGTTAAAACACCAAAACATATTTGAAACTTAACTTGACAGCTTACAACAGAAAAGTTGTGACCTGTTCACGAACTGTTTTACCCAACTTAAACTTAATATTTTTCAAAACTGTTTAATATGAAAATATTTCAGGTTTATACCTTTAAAATGACTACTTTCACATCTCCATACTATGTTTCTTCAATTTATGGTGATTTTTACAAAATTGCCTATCACTGCAGCAACAAAATCGGACCAGGTTGTGAAGATGAACATTTTCACCCTGGTTTGAGACCACCAAGGATTATAGGAAAATTTATGGATAAAGTAGACTCTTTTTCTAAATACTCAGACTTTATGGATTCAGTTTATGACTTACAATGATTTTTCTATAAATATCAAACGGTGACAGTTAACGGTAAAATTGTCAAATACATGTTTAAAAGTTATTCACACCTTGTAACATGCTGAGCAAGGTGTGTATGATTTATACTTAGTATTTTAAATGTCATTTGATGGAAATACAAATACATGAATAACAAGGTTTCATTCAAATACACAAAACATTTGATAAACTGTAATAAGTATAGTTTGAGCACTTCGTTTGACAAAGAAAACAGTAACTAAACCGACTTACAAAACAAGTATTTCATTACATACTACGTGAATTTGTTAATAAGTAAATTTGTAACAGCCCAGAATCTCAAGTATTGTTAAAATTATATTTTAGGGGGTGTTTTAAGGGGGGACTCGGCGAGTTGGAGCCAGACTCGCCGAGTAGGATCGCAGACCTGGTCGCGGGTTCGCGACTGGACTCGACGAGTCAGATAGGGACTCGGCGAGTCCGCGCTGTTTAGCGAAAACCCTAGCCGTTTAGGTTTGGGACGTATAAAGGGGACTTATAGGCCGTCATTGTTCGTTTTAGCCTTCTGAGAAGAACTCTAAATCGATTGTGTGCATCTAGATCAAGATTAAAGGCCATTGGTGATTTTGAAGGAGTTGTTGTGCAAAGAAGAGAAGGGCTTGGCTAAAGGAACAGCAAGGGGGTCACATTCTGAGGATTGGGGACACAGAGAACACATTATCCAGGTAAGAATTCGTGTATACTCTGCTATGGTGATGTATTTAGAGGATTAGGGTTTATGGAACCCTTTTATGGATAGATTGAATGTTACCCTTGTTCCATAAACGATTGTAACCCTGTATTAGGACCCTTGGAGGTCCAGAATACCCCCATGTCTGTGCATCTCGGGAATGGGTGAAGGTTTTGGATTGAAATCCTTATGCCTTAGGTCAACATGTGAATTATAAGTCTTGGGGTGTAGCATGAGCATCGAAATGAGGACCATACATAATGGATCAGTCTAGGAAGGCCAGACCTATGAATGGTCGGAGCAGTTCCGACCTTAGGGAGCAGTTTGAGCGACTGCATGGCATGGACTCGCCGAGTCAGATGAGCAGACTCGGCGAGTAGCTTGAAGAATAACTGGGACTCGTCGAGTTGTTCCTCAGACTCGGCGAGTGGAGTCGGGGTGGCCCCGCGATTCTTCCAGGAGTAACTCGTCGGGTCAAGGAGGATACTCGATGAGTAGAAGGGAAACCTTAGAGGATTGGAGGACGACTAGACTCGCCGAGTCGCCAGAGTACTCGCCGAGTCCGGTCGAGTTGACCGAGGACCGTTGACCAGAGTTGACCCATGTGTAATTTCTTAGGGTCAGTTAACGTGGAAGATAAAAGTATTAATAAGAGATATATGATGTTATAGGGAGCTTGTAGCTCGGCGGATCAAGTACGAGGGATTTCAGGAGTTGCTAACTTTCAGTATCCACGAGGTGAGTCTTCTCACTATACTGTACCCAGAAGGGTTTGACTGTGTGACCGGAAGGTCGGATATGATATGTGTTATAAGTGCTATAAATGGAAAGGTAATTACTATGCGTGTTATGTATGTTTATATGGGCCGGAAGGCAATATGTATGGGCCGGAAGGCAATATGCTACGTGACCGGAAGGTCGGATATGATATGTGATATATGTGCTATATGTGGTAAGTTAATTGTTATATGTTCTGTGTATGTTTTATGGGCCGGAAGGCAATATGTTATGGGCTGGAAGGCAAATATGTTACGGGCCGGAAGGCGATTATGTTAAGGGCCGGAAGGCGGGTTGTGTTGTGGACCGGAAGGTCAGGGCCTGGAAAGGCGTATATGCGTAAGTTGTATATTGGGGAACTCACTAAGCTTCGTGCTTACAGTGTTTTGTGTTATGTTGTTTTCAGGTTCTTTTAGTAACACAGGATGGCACCGACTCGATTGTACACACCAGAGAAAGAGTTAAATTTTGGAGGATCCTGGTTTTCTATTCAAGTGAAAATGAAACTATGCTTTGTAATTCAATTATGAACGAGATTTTTAACAAGTGTTTTAATATTAAAATGATTATTTTAAATGAAAATTTTGCCTTGAAATTTACGGTGTTACAAATTGGTATCAGAGCCTTGGTTTGAGGGATTCGGATGCGCCTTCGGGTAAATCTGGACTCAAACTGAGGAAGTAAGAAAAAGTTTTCAAATAAATAGTCTTCTAAAAGTGAATAAGAGTTCAAAGAGAAAGCAAGAAAGAGCAGTGTGTACAATCAGCCAGAGCCAAACGTTGATTTCCCAAAATACCCTTACTTTTGTGTTATGAAATATCTATGATGCATTTTATGAGATATTATTGCATGCTAGAGACAGGCTAGGTATTTCATATGTTAGGACTAGAGTGGCCTGATTTGTGATGCCTTAGCCTAGGACTCATTGTTATATGTGTTATGTTTTGAGTATGTGATGAGTGAGAGTATCCAGCTAGAACCCATGAGGGGTAGAGTTACAGAGTTCGGTGGTACTTTCGAGGATGAGCTGGGGAAGTTGGAGTTATCACAGGGAGGGAGTCCTATGTATTCTTCGATGCTCGAATGCTGCTTGCTTTGTGCTTTGTGGAACTCTCGATGATGGGAGTCAGCTACCAAGTGAATATGATGATATTCATGAGGTAGATGGCTGGCATCATTAGGAACTCTTCAGCAGCTGATAGCAAAGAAGTGGGAGGACGACGGAAGAGCCTAGGGAATAACCCTATCCAGATGAGTGCGCTGGTAGAGTAGAGGATTTCGCTGGGGAGCGAGCACGTGCGATGGGATTGGTGAAAGAGCAGGTCGAGAAGCTACTTAGGAGCTCTGGGATGATCCGTGTGGAAGGTATGGGTAGATGTGGCAGGTAGTATGGGCCCGTACTACTGAAAGCAGAGGACCCATACTTGATACAGGGAGCATTCTGAAGGTCCTAAGGATCGGATTGAGGAGTGATGTTATGGTTCGAGTACCATACATCGGAGCAGATTGAGAAGTGATGCTATGGTTCGAGTACCATACATCGGAGCAGATTGAGGAGTGATGTTATGGTTCGAGTACCATACATCGGAGCAGATTGAGAAGTGATGCTATGGTTCGAGTACCATACATTGGAGCAGATTGAGGAGTGATGTTATGGTTCGAGTACCATACATCGGAACAGATTGAGGAGTGATGTTATGGTTCGAGTACCATACATCGGAGCAGATTGAGAAGTGATGCTATGGTTCGAGTACCATACATCGGAGCAGATTGAGGAGTGATGCTATGGTTCGGGTACCATACATCGGAGCAGATTGAGAAGGGATGTCATGGGATGAGTACCATGGTTCGTAGTGAATGATGCTTGTGATACGTGCCAGAGGGGGGTGTTACAAATGCTTGTGATTATCTTATTGTCCGGTCATGACCGATGAGGTAGAGATCGGACGCTATGGGTTTTAGGCCTGTAGACCATGATTGAGTATGAAGAGGCGTCCCTCGAGAGGAAAGGCGAGTGCCTATCAGAGTATTTTGGTAAGGAGTTAAAGGAAGAGAAAATTTTCGGTCTGAGTTGAGCAATCAGTCGATAGAGGAGAGGTCATCTTCTAGGTGGGTGGTGCTATTTTTGTTCATGTGCAAGACACGGGAGGCCTGATGTTTCAGTTTTGGGTTTGGGGGTACACCCTATAGGTCGTATCGGTGATGATTTTCCCCAGAGTATCAGGTGGCATGTGTGCCGCGAGGCAGTGACTTATCGGGAGTAGACAGTCAGTTGGGACTGAGGTAGTCGAGGACCACACCACACCTAATTGGGAATAGTAGGTTGTGTTATAGTGGTAGTAGTGGGGAGTTCAGTTGAGTTTTGCAGTGCAAGGAGTTTTCGTCTATGTTAGGAGTGGGTCCCTGTCCTTGGGACAATTCCGGTGTTAGAACATTGGTTGATGAGTTGAGGTGAGAGGAACGATGATTTTGCGGTGCAGTCTATGAGCCAGGGATGTTATTGAGCAGTTGTGATGCTTGGTGTTAGATTGGTATGGGATTTGGAACGATTAGAGGCAGTCGTGATGAGAAGTTCTTGGAGAGTTCATCAGAGGTTCAGAGTATAGGGGGTTGATTGATTTCCTTAAGGGGGAATTATCGGGCGTTGCGTAGCACTCTCCTGGGGCAGGTGCGATTTCGCTGGTGGAAAAATAGTCGTGGGTTGGTTGTGTGCTAACTGGTAATGGTTCGAACCCTAAGTGGGGGAGAACCGGGTGCAGTATGTAAGGAAGCAAATATTTGTCAGGAGTGGTTATAATTGAAGTATAGAGATATGCTGTAAGAAATCATGAGACCAGAGGTGTCGGTGATCGAGGAAAAGGGTCAGAGTGAGTTAATGCGGGAAGTACCTGAGGAAGAGGACGAATGTATCCATGACAGGTGATTAGTGTTGTTGCAAGTAGATAGAGAATGATTGGGCATCCAACTCCCGGGGTCGGTATGCGTATCCTTGTTTGGATCTTGAGCGTCGGGAAAAAGAGTTTCGGAGAATTATCAGCATATTTCGTAGCGTCAGCGTTTTCTCGTATTCCAATCGAGAAATTATATGCACCGAAGTTGTAATGGGGGAAAAATGTAGATCTAATTATGGGGTTCAGAGGAGATGTATTATTGTGTCTATATGATGCTTGGGGCAGGAGATCAGTGGTTGTGGCAGGATCTTGTGATGTTTTGTTGGGGTATTCTGAGATATCCGGGTATGATATCTTTATTTCAGAGTTACTTGTGAATCCTGAATTGAATCGATGTGTGGCATATCAAGTATCTGTGAATCTAGTGGGAGCCCTTCGAGTATGGGCATCCAGGGAGATTATTTGAGAGAGTGGATTTTCGCAAAGATGGGCATTTGTTATGTTGATTTCCTCCAGAGTCTGTGATGGATATTCGAGCCGTAGTACTCCCTACTCAGAGGGTGTTGTGATGCTGCGTGGAGTTGCAGTACTCACTAGATGGCAAGAGAATTTCGATGTTGGAATGTTTTCGAGCAGTGCATGATGTGGAAGAGTTGGGTTTGAGTAGCCCTGGTATTGAGTCCTTGGAGCTTGGATGTTGAGTCGGGGGCGAGACGGGAGTCTCCGTCTCTGTCAGGAGATGCGGGGAGATACGCAGGGAATATGCGGAGCAGAAACCAGAGATTTGAGTTGAGACGATCCTCAGTTGGATTGTATTTTTCTCGCATGAGGAAAAGAGGATTTCGTGACTTGCGTGTCACTGGACTGGGATAGTGGTCACGGGGAGGAAGTTAGTGGGACACTTGGATCATGATACGGGTGACGTTGGGGGCTCAGCTGTGGAGCCAAAAGCTGATCTGGTACTCAGTCTTGAAGAGGAATATGAGAAAGGAGATTATCCTGATGACATCTAAGGACACTTTAGAGAGAGTGAACGATTCAGACGCTCGAAGACATGCTTCGGGCATGTGTATTAGATTTTGGAGGAAGCCGCGGTACGTATTTATCCTTGGTTGAGTTGTCTCATATCAACAGCCATCATTAGTGCATTGGTATGCCGCCCTTTGAGCTGTTGCATAGGAAGTGGTGTCGGACCCTCATTTGTTGAGGAGTGGTAATGCATGGACCCGAGAGTCCTTGCGAGCAGATCCAGAGCATGTGTGATACATGGAGTAGTGGCAAGGTCCTCAAGCGGATTTCCCTAGATAAGGGAAGAGGAAGGTATGTTGGGACTAGTGCAGCATGTGTATGCGATTACAAGAAGGGAACTCGTGAGAGTTGCTCTGAGAGTGCGAATGGGTCTCTCAGTCGTTCCGAAATGGATAAAGTGGGCTTTGGATCGGGGATCCGGTGATTCATGGTTTCCTAACCCTTATGGGTCGAGTGATCGTTGAGATTTGGAGCAGAATTGCACCGGGGGTAATTCTCGGTTACAGGGAGTAGTGAGCAATACAGAGATCGTGCTTCAGTCGACAGAGCAGATTCAGCAGGTTAAACAGAGGTTATTGATCGCCTAGAGCTGACAGAAAAGTTATGCAGACAGATGTCGGTGCGAGCCTGAGTTTCAGGTCGGCAACTTCGTACTCCTCAAGGTCTCTCCTTGGAAAGGGGTGATTCGATTCAGGAAGAGGGGCAAGTTGGGGCCCCGGTATATTAGACCTTTTCGTGAGATTGTGAGGGGAGGACGGGTGGCCTACCATTTGGAGTTGCCAACGGAATTGAGATAGATCCATGACACTTTTCATGTGTCGCAGTTGAAGAAGTGTATAGTCGATGAGTCAGCAGTGGTTCCACTAGAGAACATTTAGGTGGATGCGAGCCTGAGTTATGCTCAGAGACCATTGGCCATTAGGGATCGGAAGATCAAGGTTCTGAGGAACAAGGGGGAACCTCTGGTGTTGGTTCAGTGGCAACCCCGGAAGGGATCGGAAATGATTTGGGAGCCGGAACGTGAGATGCGGGAGCAGCATCCGGAACTATTTTCAGAGTAAGACTTCGAGGGCGAAGTCTGATTCTAGTGGGGGAGAATTGTAACAGCCCGGAATCTCAAGTATTGTTAAAATTATATTTTAGGGGGTGTTTTAAGGGGGGACTCGGCGAGTTGGAGCCAGACTCGCCGAGTAGGATCGCAGACCTAGTCGCGGGTTCGCGACTGGACTCGACGAGTCAGATAGGGACTCGGCGAGTCTGCACTGTTTAGCGAAAACCCTAGCCGTTTAGGTTTGGGACGTATAAAGGGGACTTATAGGCCGTCATTGTTTGTTTTAGCCTTCTGAGAAGAACTCTAAATCGATTGTGTGCATCTAGATCAAGATTAAAGGCCATTGGTGATTTTGAAGGAGTTGTTGTGCAAAGAAGAGAAGGGCTTGGCTAAAGGAACAGCAAGGGGGTCACATTCTGAGGATTGGGGACACAGAGAACACATTATCCAGGTAAGAATTCGTGTATACTCTGCTATGGTGATGTATTTAGAGGATTAGGGTTTATGGAACCCTTTTATGGATAGATTGAATGTTACCCTTGTTCCCCAAACGATTGTAACCCTGTATTAGGACCCTTGGAGGTCCAGAATACCCCCATGTCTGTGCATCTCGGGAATGGGTGAAGGTTTTGGATTGAAATCCTTATGCCTTAGGTCAACATGTGAATTATAAGTCTTGGGGTGTAGCATGAGCACCGAAATGAGGACCATACATAATGGATCAGTCTAGGAAGGCCAGACCTATGAATGGTCGGAGCAGTTCCGACCTTAGGGAGCAGTTTGAGCGGCTGCATGGCATGGACTCGCCGAGTCAGATGAGCAGACTCGGCGAGTAGCTTGAAGAATAACTGGGACTCGTCGAGTTGTTCCTCAGACTCGGCGAGTGGAGTCGGGGTGGCCCCGCGATTCTTCCAGGAGTAACTCGTCGGGTCAAGGAGGATACTCGACGAGTAGAAGGGAAACCTTAGAGGATTGGAGGACGACTAGACTCGCCGAGTCGCCAGAGTACTCGCCGAGTCCGGTCGAGTTGACCGAGGACCGTTGACCAGAGTTGACCATGTGTAATTTCTTAGGGTCAGTTAAAGTGGAAGATAAAAGTATTAATAAGAGATATATGATGTTATAGGGATCTTGTAGCTCGCGGATCAAGTACGAGGGATTTCAGGAGTTGCTAACTTTCAGTATCCACGAGGTGAGTCTTCTCACTATACTGTACCCGGAAGGGTTTGACTGTGTGACCGGAAGGTCGGATATGATATGTGTTATAAGTGCTATAAATGGAAAGGTAATTACTATGCGTGCTATGTATGTTTATATGGGCTGGAAGGCAATATGTATGGGCCGGAAGGCAATATGCTACGTGACCGGAAGGTCGGATATGATATGTGATATATGTGCTATATGTGGTAAGTTAATTGTTATATGTGCTGTGTATGTTTTATGGGCCGGAAGGCAAATATGTTACGGGCCGGAAGGCGATTATGTTAAGGGCCGGAAGGCGGGTTGTGTTGTGGACCGGAAGGTCAGGGCCTGGAAAGGCGTATATGCGTAAGTTGTATATTGGGGAACTCACTAAGCTTCGTGCTTACAGTGTTTTGTGTTATGTTGTTTTCAGGTTCTTTCAGTAACACGGGATGGCACCGGCTCGATTGTACACACCAGAGAAAGAGTTAAATTTTGGAGGATCCTGGTTTTCTATTCAAGTGAAAATGAAACTATGATTTGTAATTCAATTATGAACAAGATTTTTAACAAGTGTTTTAATATTAAAATGATTATTTTAAATGAAAATTTTGCCTTGAAATTTACGGTGTTACAAAATTTGTGAGACATTCTCCTTAGGGGTACTCTTAAGTACCACAGTAAAGTCGTGTATTTAATTTCAGAATCTCCTGGAGCGAGAGCGTGATAGTTGTGTATAGATCTATATCGGGCCTGACAAACCCGCACCTAAGCTGCTTGCAACAGGTAGACCGGCAGGTCTGTGGTGATAAGTGTCATAACATTCCGACGCCGGAAGAACGTCGAGTACGAGGTCTTCAAGTTTTGTATGGTTATAACATCTCACATGGAAATTAACAGAACACACAGTTCACGGGGATTTAAGAAGTTTTATTTAAATATAAAACCACACACACACAAGTATGACGAATTACTTACATACACTAAGTCATGGTTCAGTTAAGACTATAACCACCTTTAAGAAAATATTGGATTTTCTGGAAACAAACTTGTAACAAACAAAAAGGAACATCATTTATTTTCATTCACAAATTTTCTTATGAACTCACCAGTTTTATGCTGATACTCTTTCAAAACAACTTGTATTCTCATGTAATCAGTAAAACAGGTAACCACAAGATTTCTGAAGTCAAGACGCTAAGGCGTAGATTCTTTTGCTATATTTTGACATCATATGTAATTTATTAGGAAACATATACTTTTGAAACAATGTAACCTTTTAAATTATATTTATGATGGTTGTGTTTACTTTCTTCACTATGGTTATGATACTGAGCATGACGTCCTCCGCCCCCGAAAGTTTCCGCCGTTCTGGTTTGGGGCTGTGACACAAATGATTTGCTCCGTTGTAGTAATAACAGTCAACGCCAATATCTCCCTTAAGTTTCTTCTCAAATTTAGCTTCAGTTGTCTTCACATCATTCTTCTCAAATTTCTTCTTCTCCTAATCCACAGACTTTTTCACGAAACTTCCTTTTAGATCACTCTGCTTCACCTTAGGATTGAAATGTTTCTTGAAAAACTTTTTAACTCGGTTGTTCGAGTAAAAAGCAACCGCTTCATCATCAGAATTCATTATAAAACCTTCTTCATCAGAATCATCTTTCTCAACAGCTTCTTTCTTAGACACTTTCGAAACAAGAGCTAAAGGACCACCCAAACTCAGTTTCGACTCTTCAACCATCTCATTCACTTCACTTTCGTGAGTTTTCAACTAATTATAAAAATTATTCAGAGATGAAGTATCGAAGCTTTGTTGATTCTTCACCATCAAGCTAACACTTCTCCACTCCTTACGAAGTCCTATCACAAAAGTGATATTAAACTCCATTGATGACCTTGTGATTCCATAACGATTGCATCTATATATCAGTTCATTAAGATGATCATAGTAAACTTCAATCATTTCACTCTCTTTTTGTCTGAACTCTTTCAGCTCCACAAGACACCTCTTAAAAGAATTTATCTTCGTTTTCTCGCTTCCTATATACTTTTCCTTAAGAGTATTCCAAATATCCTTTGCAGTGTTACAACCACGGATGTAACTGTAATCAACAGGTGGCAAGGCACCTCACAATTCTCTCAAGCAACACTTTTCGTTGTTCTTCAGCCTGGTGGATTGATTAGTAATTGTAGGTGTTGATCCAGATGATCCAATATGTTGAACATTAGGTGGAGGTTTAGCGATTCTAGTAATGCAGCGCCAGAGTTCCTCGTCCAATCCGTTCAAGTAATCCTCCATTCGATCAGCCCACTGATCATAGTACTCTAGAATCAACATAGGAATCTTCGTAGAAGATCCTAACATATGAGAAAATGAAGTCATCGTGTTCATGTTGAAATTCGCCATTAACATACGAATGAGATTTTCAGAAAAACTTGAAGAAACTTGAAATTGAATGACTGAATTGATCAGAAACTCAAAACAGTTACTCGATTACACAATTCAAATGCAAAATCAAATCAAAACTGTAGATCAGAGATGATTTTCAGAATTAAACAGTGCGGAAACTTTTGAGACAAACGCGCAACTCAAAAACTATAGATTCAATTGAAAATCAAATCTTTTTAGTATTGATTCCTGCTCTGATACCAATTGTAGAAGTGATTAATCGAGTATGAGAATCAAAATCAGAGTAAAGATGAACACGAGAAGTAAATAACGTCTGGTTTAGCTCATATTACTTCCAATGAACAAGAGTACAATACGATAATAGAAATGGGAAAACTCTACTATCAACTATATGTTCAGCTCCTATTTATAGGAGGCTAAAAGTACAAAAAATACTAAGGCTAGACTTTAAGCTTCGTTAACAAGATGCCTTTGTATCATTTCTTCAATATTGTGGAAGTTTGGATGGAAGGATTCATAAAGTTGGAAACTTTTTTGGATCCTTGAGGTCCCTTTCTGATTATATGTGGTAGATCTATGGTTCCTTGGAGTTTTTGTTCTCATACTCAAAGTTTGAGCTCATTTTATCATGATTATGACCTAATTTGGGGAAGGACATGCATGTACATAAAGTTGGAATTCTTATCGTTCATTAGGTGTAAAACCCCTTCTGGAAACTTTGGGGAAGTGGATTTTATAATTAAGTGCTTAATGGTTGAGTCATACCTTAAGTTGCCATTAGGACCTAGGTTTTGAGATCTTGGTGCATGGGGATGTCCTAAGTGATAAAGTTGGAAACTTAATCCATCATGACCTTAGGAATAAGTAGGTCTAATCTTTGGAGCCCTTGGTGTGGTTGGAAGCATCTTAATGCATTAAGTCGCTGAAGATCCAGTTCCCACGACATGACACTTTATTCATCACGATGTGGAGACTAGAGTGAGACCTGGTTGTTTTTTCATCTTTTTGCCACGACTTGGTCAATAGAAGGCCATGATGCATCGACTCGCTGAAGTGTTTTTGGTTGTTTGACTTTGGACCGTTGACTTTGACTTCTTGACCACGGATGACTTTTGGTCAAGATTGCTAGTTTTAGTGTGCAGACTAAGGTTGGACCTTGTATGTTTTTATAGGAGTGTTGTAGCATCTTTTGCGGGGCTGAGTGTGGTTTAGCTGGTTTTATGTGTTAGGTGAGTCTTCTCACTATAATGTGTATGATGCTAGTGTCTTTGTGACTCTTTCATTATGTGTTGGGCCATGCCCATTAGTATTCATGTTGGTTGGGCCCATTTGCATGTTGAGTTGTGCCCATTGACAGGTTGGGTTAGGCCCATGTCACACCCCGAAAACCAAATGCGGAAACATTTCCGGGGCGGACTCCATGTTGAGTATCAAATCCAATGTACATAGTAACATAGTAAACACAAAACATTACATTACATAGAATTGTTTACATCTGTATGAAATAAAAGTTATACAAGTGTCATATACATATATCATATGAACAAACACAAAGACGAGTCTTCTAACGCTCCGTCTTCTCCAAAAGGTGGCGATGTACCTGTCTAATGTTGACCTGAGAATACAAGCAGTTTGAAAATCATCATAAAGCTGGTGAGTTCATAAGATGTTTGTTTTCTAAAAATGTAAGAGTTTCCTTCAGTTTTCCGAAAAGTTTGTTATCCATTAAAATCCCATATTTTCTTATATGTAAAGTTTGGTTAACTGTTTTATTACTTGATTCTGGTTATGAACAATTGTTATCCCAGGAAAATCCTATATTTTCCTAAAAGTAAGTTTAGTTATTGAATTTCAATGTAATGTTTGATTACCTTTTGTACTTGTTATATTAGCTAGGTATTCTGATATCCTAATGGTGTTACACTTGAATGTACCTAGATGTGTGCCTTCGTATTCGTATTTCTATTCTTAATCATTTTCATTTTTATATTTTAATATTTGTATTCGTATTTATATTTGTAGTCCTATTCGTATTCGTATTCGTATTCCTACTCCTAATCCTAATCCTATACGTATTCATATTCGTATTCGCATTCGTATTCGTAGTCATATTCGTATCCGTATTCCTACTCTTAATACTATTCGTATTCGTATTCATATTTGTATTCATATTCGCACTCGCAGTCGTATTCGTATCCCTATTCCTACTCCTAGTACTATTCGTATTCGTATTAATATTCACATTCGTATTCGTATTCCTACTCCTAATCCTAATCCTAATCCTATTCATATTCGTATTCGTATTCGCATTCGTATTCGCATTATTATTTTAGTATTCCTATTCGTTCTATTCCTAGTTATACTTTTGTATTCGTTCTATTCCTAGTTGTACTTTCGTATTCGTTCTATTCCTAGTTGTACTTTTGTATTCGAATTCGTATTAGTTCTAATTGATGATTAGTATGAATTATTCGTAGATTATGAAATATAATTTAGATTGTAACTTTTTATCAAGAAATCTATGATTAGTCTGAAAGTTAATTTCGTAATTCGAACTATTTGATAAACATAGTTTTTGATATTAAAACATACAAAATAAAAATTGAACTGAAAATAATAAGTTTGAGTACAAGATTTACTTGTACTTTTGCTTGTATTCCCCTTGAAAACAGTGAAAACATTTGAAAATGGGTAGGGGTATGAACTCACCGGTTGAGGAACGCGTCGGTTTGGATCCTAAACGTCAGTTATGGGTTTGCAAACGCACAAGATTCCTATGTATTATGACAAGATACACATTTGTATCTAATTAGGACTAGAATTATTTATTAGTTAGGGACAAACACTTCTAATCGCGAAAACACTCAATTACAAGCGTTTGGAAGGACCCGGGTGGCATTTGAGGACAGATAAGGCTTGGATATGGAGTTTAGTCTTCAAGAGTAAACTCATACTATATTTTTCGGCCCTAATGTCCCATTCCCCATGAGTTTACGACCGTAAACTCATGGTGGGGTGCTTTTGGTTGCTAAATGGCTTCATATCTCTTGAGGGAAAATTCTAGGGTTAGATTCTAGGCATGGAAAGGTGATTTGGACAAATTAGGGACCATTTGAAGAGTTTACGGTAGTAAACTCTATGTTTACGGCCGTAATCTCATATACACATATCCAAAATGTTTCTTGATGGTCCTTGATTAATCACATGTGATTTTAAGCTATTACAGAAGCCTTGGATGGAATTGAAGGTGTTATTTGGCCATGATTTGGGAGTTTACAGCCCAGGAACCCCTTTTGGGAGGGTTTATGGCCGTGAACTCCTAAGGGGGGGGGGGTGTTTTCATGGAGTTTAAGGCTTCCAATACATTTGTGGTTGATTCTAGAATTTATTCCAAGGCTATTGGTGTGTTTAAATGGCAATTTAACACTTGAAAGTGAGTTTACTCTCCATGTTGATGAGTTTACGGCCCAAGCATATTTTTGGGCAGTAAACTCATGTTTACTCCTCTAAATTGATGTTCAAGGTGTTCCAAGTCTAGTTCCATAATTCTATAAGTCATATCTAAGCCTCAATGGTGTTTTGGAAGGGTTTTAAGGCATAAAAACCCCTTTTATATGTGTTCACCGCCCAAGGGTGTTCCAGGGCATTAAACACATGATTTTAGTCCTATTCCATGATTTGAAGGTCTAAGATGCTATACTAGGAGTTAGGGTGGTTACCTTGAAGATTTGGGGCTTGAAATTGATGATTTTAGATCTTAATCTTGAGTTAGAGGAGAGAGGTTAGAGAGAGAGAGAGTAGTGATAGAGAGGAAATGCTTCAAATGAAGTCTTTTGAGCTTTAAATAGGTCGTAAGTTCAGGACACGGTGGAATTCTACCCGATACCGACGTTAAACGGGGCTTTTGGTCGCACCCGATTAAGCTATCGTAATCCGGCAGGATAGAATTTAGAATTTTTCAATTTAATTATTTTGGGCCATGTTCATGAGTTTTTAAGGGATTTGAACACTCATGAGATTATAATAAACATATAAGTTTAAATAACTTAGCCGAAAAACGGAAATTGAAACGAACCGCTAATAGACGGGTTTTACGGACGAAATGGGTTTCGGCGATGGACCACTTCGGGTTGTCACAGCCCATTTGTTTGTTGGTTTGGGCCTATTGATATGTGGGTTGGGATGGATATTATGGGCATGGCCTAATGTACAGGCTGGTCCTGTTGATATATATGTTATTCAGTGTTTTGGGGAACTCGCTAAGCTTTGTGCTTTTGGTTTAGGGTTTAACATTTTTTAGGTATTTCCAGTTTCAAAGCGAAAGACCCAGCTTGACTGCATAGAAACCCTTGATGACTTTTCCGCACTGATTATATTTTTTTACTCTGATGTTTAGAAAATACAGTTCACTCTGATTGGTTTTGGAACAAATGCCTGTATGGAATTAATGGTTTAAAAATGAAAACTTTCGTTGGTATTTTTGGGGTGTTACAAGTTGGTATCAGAGCCTGGGTTTTAGGGATTCAGACACACTCTCTGCTTTGACTGAACTCAATCTGAGGAATTGGTAATCATTTTGAAAAAAATAAGTTTTCTAAAAAGAATTTAAAAAGATAATGGGGTGCAATGCGTGCAATTAGCCGAACTCAAGTAAGTGGTTCCCAGAATACCCATACATGTTGATATGTTATATGTGCTATAGAATGGTTTGCATCACAGGAGTAGCTTGAGGGTATATTTAAGGTTGCATGATAGAATTCATATTAGAGAGATGTCAATTAGGTAGGATGCATGTTGATGTTTTGTGGCTTGTAGAGTCTTACTGCTCGAATGCTGCTTGTTTTGTGCTTTGTAGGACTCATATTGATGTGAGTTAACTATTTAGTGAATACGTTTTGGTTACATGCTGCAAAGGTTAAATAATCTTAGAGTGATTGATTTGGTCTTATTGCACAACTCTCATTTGAGTCCAACCGTTGTAGGGTTGAGTCTTTTAAGTGAAGGATTATCTAAGTTTTGTTTCATTTAGTTGTATTCATGTAGTAGTTAGCTGACATTAGTAGGAGTTTTTCAGCAACTGATGGCAAGGTGAAGTGGGGATCCTAGGAGAGCCTAGGAAGTGCTTTAGTGTGATTAGTGTACTGTTTAGCGGGTAATAGGAGTATCAGTATGAGAATGTGACTTAAGGATTTAGGATAATTCTTAAGGAAAGTATGGATAGGTGTGGATGAAAGATATAGTATGCTCAAGAATCATATTAAAGTGATATTGCTAGTTAACATATGATACTAATGGGTCACACTAACAACAACTAGATATAATTGATTATTTATTGGAAATTTATTTTAATAAATATTCAATAAAACTCTTATAATTAAATTGGAAATTATTTATTTCATGGAAATAATAATTTTCATTAGCAAGTAACATCACATAACTCATATGATATAAATTAATAATTCATGTACAACATTTTAGACTATGTAAGCCTTTTGTCTTTTAGAAAAAGACAAAGTTTATATCTTATAAACTTTGAGTTTATAAAATATAAACTCAATCTTTCTTTTTATCACTATATTATCAAAATTAAGAGATAAATAAAGGCAGAATGGCTTTTAGATTATTTTAATGAAAGGGCATGGATAGTATTACAAGCATGGGAGACATGTGTCTCTAAAGTAATAAAGTGCTAAATGGTTAAGGACTTATGGACTTTACTTCATGCTTTAAATACTAGCTTCATGGGGATTTCATTTTGTTCTTTCTTTGGGTGCCAAAACCGTAGGATGTAGAGAGTGGTAAGACTCTCTCATCTTTTGTTCATGCATGAAGATTACTTGCATATCTTTTACTCTCTTGGATAAAATACTTGGGTATTTTATTTTCTAGCTTATGAGTTAATCAAAGGACGAGCTTCCTACATCAAGTTTAGTCATTGTTAGTGTCTCAAAGGTTCCACATTCTTCATCAACTTTCAAGCCTCCAAAGAGGACCCAAAGAACGACAAAGGTTGTTATTTCTTCATCCTTTCATTGGTTGGAGTTTTAATCTTTCTATAACTTGCAAGATGATCCTTGGTGGGTATAAAATATTTATGTTATTTCGAAAAATCAAGTCTACGGTTTGCCATATTTTGTAGTTTTTGAAACTATTTTTGAACTAAAACCCAACAATTGGTATCAGAGCCACCTTACAAGTTTGGTTAGATTTTTTATTTTTGGAAATATTCATTTTTGGAGAATATGGATAACTTTTTTTTTTTTTTTTTTTTTTTTTGTTCATACATATTTTCTATAACAACTTTATAATTATTTTTTTTTATGTGACAAAAGTTTAGTGCATATTTTATCATTTAAAGTTGTCTGAGAAAATAATGGTTGTTTTATGTGTATGTTGATTTGTATAATGTGCATAAACTAACCAATGACCATTATGATTGTTGTGTTTTTGTGTTTGTTGTTTTTGTTATAAAAATGGTTGTAATAATTTATTTATTTATATGATATCTAATAATTAAATAGATTAGTTTTCTTGGTTATTTTTGTAAAGTAATAGATTAGTTTTTAGAAATAATTTATTTGCACAAAGATGCAACAAGAAATGAAATTGGAGCCATTTTGAAGACAAAAAGGCAATTTTCGTGTCTACATAAGTGCTGGGCAGAAAGATGACATTTTCTGAAAAGTGTCATGAATGCTGTCAACAATAGCTTTTTCTTTAAAGGGCTGTTGACCTAATGCAACACTTTCTGCAACATTTTTCTGAAAAGTGTTGCATGTGGCTGAATTTTTCCTTTAAAGAAGATTTTCCAATCTTTTACAAGCAATGGGTGTTTACTCAAGTGGGAGCTTCTACAACAACATTACAAGAAGGTTTTTGGTCCCCTTAAATGTCCCTTTAGGAATGGACTTGACATCTTTTGTGTTGGCTCACAAAAATATCATTAATTGGTTATGTTTATTCACATATCTTTTTATGCATGTTTGTGTTGTTTATTTTATGCATTATTTTATGTTGTTGATAAATTAGTTTTTCACATGCTAAAATAATTTTGGACAAAATAAACATCACATGGAGTTTGGACATAAGATGTAACAAGTTATTGTTTTAAAATAAAACCGGGTTTTATAAAAACATTAATAACGACAAATTTTGAAATACTCAATTATAAGTTTTAAAATGGTGATTTTTGTAACTTATAAAAACTCCAAATATATAAGTAATAAAATGAAGTTTTATTAAAGATATAAAAGGTTCAAATGAACTCAAACTTAATACCAGTTATTAAAATTGAATTGCATCAAATTATATAAAAACTAGCTTTTTATATAGAACCTTTAAAGGTGATTTTCTTTTAAAAATTGATACCATGGTTTATTATATGCATGTAATAACCATGATATCATATGTTTGTAAACTAGAATTATAAAACATAAAAGACCCCTTACCAAACCTCAAATCTATGCAATCCTTTTTAAAGATACTCACACATCTCTTGATGCATTAATGGGATAAAGGATACCTAACCGCTTAGTGTTATGTTTTGATGGTCGGGGTGTATTCGCGATTTCTATAACCAAGTTATAGGCCAATTACACAAGTTTTTCAAATTAGATGATTTGAGCGGAAATCTTTTGTGATAAAGGATACCTAAGCAACAGAGTTCCGAGGTATAGATGGGATCAAACATGTCTAATTAATTTTTTTATTAGTGATCCATAAGTCTAGGAATTATATAGTAAGATATAATTAATAATCGATATCTACCGAGTTGGATTCAAATGAATGGGATAAAGGATACCTAACCATTTATTTGTTTTGCAACTTGGATCCTAGACTTTAATAGTTATTGTTTTTGGAAACTAAAAGGGTATTAATTATTGAAGATTAAATATTGAAAAATACTAAATGAATTTTGTTAAAATTTTGTAGTTAAATAATCCATTCTCATTATCATGAATTGTCATTTTCTTTAATGACTTAATGAAACAATAACATTCACTAGACACAACTTTAATGAATGGGTTCATGTCTTAAGAGACAATCTAGTGAGAGATATGAAATTGTATACACTTAAAGGTCCTAGCCCTAAACTATTACTTTGAGCAGTAAGTCTGAACATGATACCTAGTAAGGCATCACTATGATGCTAAAGATGTCTCTAACATCAAAGTATGAATGGTACAAGGACAAAAAGAATCACCTTGTGTGATCGAGGAGGCCCATGTTTTATGGACTGAACACATTTAAGCCCAAGAAATCTACTAAAGCCCACATAGATGGATCTTGTTTCTTTTGTGGAGAAACTGGACACTGGAAGAGAATTTACTCCTCTTATTTGGAAAGAAAGTCTGGAAGAGACTAGTAATTCTAGTATCTACTAGATATAACTCATACTTTTCATATAACACATAGGTACTTGGTACTTAAATGTTAATCTAATATTTGAAAATGGCTTGCAGATATTTACTGAAGAGTAACCAAGCTGAGCACAACCAAGTTAGAACTACACTCTCGGAGTTTAGTTTATTATTTATTCTTAGAACATAAAGTAATTGTAATGTAAAATAACATTTGTTTTGGAACAATGTATGTTTTAATTTAGCATGTCTAACTTTATGTCTCATTTATTTTATTCAAATGTTTGATCAATTACTTAATCGTTTTTCATAACGATAATATTCATATTCTGAAATGATTAACTTCTATTTATGAGACTAGATCTCTTAATAGAATTATAAAGTAAATATCAACATTTTATAAATAAAATCAAGTTCTATATGCAAGCACTTTTGAATTAAACTTGTTTTAACTCAAACTTATCTTTGCCATTGTTATCTTTATTATATAAATGGCATTCATATATTCCAACTGCAAGAAAGGGATTCTTGAAGGCAAATAATGTAGTTTATTTGACATATGTGAATCTTATTTATATATAAAGGATTCCTAATGCTATTTTCACTAAAGTGTATAGAAAATAATTATTAAGTAACTATAAACTTTAGTGTGTAACTTCCTTCCTAATGAATGTCTGAGATTAAGCACAAAATACAAGCCGATAAAAACTATCTAAGGTCTTAATGATAATAAAGGATAAATTAAATCTTACTTGGTATGATTTACTTTCTAATCGGTAGAGATATCCTCCTTTAATCTTTTTGGGATAATACTTCAATCACTATTATTTGTATCTTGAATACAAATACCAACTTATTAGTAGATTAAAAACTTTATAATATTTAGTATGGAAAGGCTCCATCCTTATCTTACTTAATGTTTTGTGGATTTGAAGCCGATGTTGGACAAAATCTTTTAGACCCAAAATCTAATAAATACATTTGTATAATACTCTAAATGTGGCTTAGATTATTATATGCAAACCTTCCAAGAATAAATTCTCTTATTCTTGTGAAAGCTAAGTTAGTAGAAAGTAAGCTTCTAATGACAAAGCGAGTGGGAGGTACATGGAACTTGAAGCAGCTCAAGAACCATAACCTTATGTAGTAACTAGTTGACACTAGTTTAAACAATGATTGTTAAACTTGAATAATAGCTATTCACAAACACAAATTGTTTTCATTAATGGTTGAATTCATCTATGACTTGAGAAATGTGGAATCTCTCATATATGAGCTCTTATTGATGGTTTCTGGAGAATCTATCAAATACCAAGATGATATGTCAGATCTCGAATCTGATAAATGACTTAGAGTCATGAACATGAGATGTAATCCATGTACGAGAATCAAGTATGGCTTGATTAAAATTTTCCCCTATAGCATGGCTAGAATGAGTAAATAATTCTTCTAGAAATAATAAATTACATGGATAAGCATACACATTTAAAGCAAGACTTGTAGTAAAAGGATTTTCTCATACTCATGTCATTGACTATGGTCCTCATCATACTCATGAAATTAACTGTGATCAAACCTTTTTCACAAGTTATTATGATCATATCAACAAGGATATTATTTACTATAAATTCATATTCTTAATATGAGATATAGTAAATAGATTTCAAGAAATACCGCTTTTTCTAATAGACATCTACCGGAGGTTTTCTTAATCCATGTTATCCTAACAAAATTTGTAGAGCTTGAGATCCACTTGTGGATATAAAGGAAACATATCAATGTTACAATCATCATTTTATATAAAACCACAAGGTATGTTTTTATATCAAAATGAATAGAACATGTGTGTTTACTAAGAACTAGTTGGAGCATAGTGAAATTCCTAATCTTGTATGAATGATACATACTTAATCATTTGAAATCACATTTTGATTAAAAAAGGTCATTTTCACCTTGACTCGGAAAGTGTTTCTAAAATGAAAAACTTAAGAAGGAGAATATACATTCTTGGAATGTGAAATCTATAAAAGATAGATAATATGAATGTTAAAAGTTTTATGTCTTCATTTATGTATTGACAATATCTTGAAAGGGATCAAGACACAAGATTGTTTTGGAGAATTCTTGGCATTGTCATATGGCACCATTTTGAGCTAGCCTCAAAAGTACCTAGCTCATAGGTTTGAACTAGATGAAATGATTTATATTCCATTTGGTTGGCAAATAAATTCATCATTTACGCCATATAATGCATAGGACATGGTATTTGATCATGCTTTAAGCATGTCATAGGATACTAATTGAATAGATGGTTAAGTCACTGGATGACTAAGAAAGCATTATAAGAGTACTTTAGAAGAACTAAGAGAAAGTATATGACACAATCAGTTTAGAAAGGATCTTTATGGAAAGAGCTACACAAGATGTTAATTTCTAAGTATATATAAATAATTATGAATTATAATTGGATTTTGACTTCATTATGGAATGAAGGGTAGGTCTTGTTGGAATGAGGTCCAAGAAAAACATAATGACACAATCTACTACATAATAAGAATACACTACTTTAGAAGTTGAATTCAAATATGAATTGATGAATGAGAATCATTGAAAAACCATGTTGATCTTTGCCATTCAAGGATCGCATAGACATCTTTGTGACTTTCGAGAGTATAGTTAATCAAGCTAAGAGACTCTATGTCACGAAAGAACACCAATCATATTCTCCAAGAAATTTAACTATACTTAGAGTAAAGTTAAGTATGGAGATGATAGTATTCACATAATTCACACAAATTAAATTTTGTCAGATCCATTGATAAAGTCATTCTTTTGAGATAAGTATGAATGGTCACACTACATCTATAAGACTTTATTATTATAGAAATGGGTTTTTTTATTTGGATTTAGTATTTGGATATTGGAACATTATAACAAAAACTATTGGATAATGTTATGATATATTGGGATATAGTGACACATTAATACTTGTTGTGTTCTATATTAATATGTTTAATCCATGAATAACGTTATTATTCTAAAAGTTCATAGTCAGTTATAATTTTGGGAGCAATTAGAAAGTAAGACTAATATAAATTGGATTGGTTGAATATTATTAGATGAAAGTAGGCAAGTGGTTTTAACCAAGTTTCATATGTACTTGTCAGAGAACTAGTATTGAACTGACCCGAATCAAGATCATCTCATGGATCACTATCATGAATGATACTTGATTAAAAGTTACTATCTTTATATCCTTAACACCTGAGATACATAGTGGGACTTAAGTGTAGGGAGTACTATTCTTTGATACAGTCAAATGTTGTTCCTTAACCGAGCAATTATAAAATCCTTTTTCAAGTATTGTGTGAATTATGCAAGAGGCTTATGTAGTTAAGATGGGATTTTTTCCTCTTATGTGTTGAGCGTTAGACATCTAAGGTGCCTTACCAAACGTTGAACAACTAATGAGATTGATTGTGATACATATCTCATGCTCAACATGATGTCTATAGCAAACGGCTAACTGATAAACTTACCTTATACATCAATTGTAGCCTTGGGCTTATGGGAATTAGGAGTTGATAGAATGGCACAAAGTCATATGTTGTTGGGGGCAGTGAAATGTTGCTAGACATTCACCACCGTCTAAATCAGTCTAATATGAATCTTGCGCAAGTGGGAGATTGAAAGATCTAGTATGCTCAAGAATCATATTAAAGTGATATTGCTAATTAGCATATGATACTAATGGGTCACACAAACATCAACTTGATATAATTGATTTTTTATTGGAAATTGATTTTAATAAATATTCAATAAAACTCTTATAATTAAATTGGAAATCATTTATTTCATGGAAATAATAATTTCATTAGCAAGTAACATTACATAATTCATATGGTATGAATTAATAATTCATGTACAACATTTTGGACTAGGTAAGCCTTTTGTCTTTTAGCAAAAGTCAAAGTTTATATCTTATAAACTTTGAGTTTATAAAATATAAACTCTATCTTTCTTTTTATCACTCTATTGCCGAAATTAAGTGATAAATAAAGAAAGCATGGCTTTTAGATTATTTTAGTGAAAGGGCATGGCTAGTATTACAAGCATGGGATACATGTGTGTCTAAAGTAATAAAGTGCTAAATGGTTAAGGACTTATGGACTTTACTTCATGCTTTAAATAATAGCTTCATGGGGCTTTCATTTTGTTCTTTCTTTGGGTGCCAAAACCATAAGATGTAGAGAGTGGTAAGACTCTCTCATCTTTTGTTCATGCATGAAGATTACCTGCATATCTTTTACTCTCTTGGATAAAAATACTTGGGTATTTTATTTTCAATCTTAAGAGTTAATCAAAGGACCAGCATCCTACATCAAGTTAAGTCATTGTTAATGTCTCAAAGGTTCCACATTCATCATCAACTTCCAAGCCTCCAAAGAGGACCCAAAGAACAAAGGTTGTTATTTGTTCATCATTACTTTTATTGGTGTTTTAATCTTTCTATAACTTGCAAGATGATCCTTGGTTGGTATAAAATGTTTATGTTATTTCGAAAAATCAAGTCTTCCGTTTGCCATATTTTGTAGTTTTTGAAACTATTTTTGAACTAAAACCGAACAGTGGATGGTAGTATTGGGCATGTACTATTGAAAGAACAGGATCCGTACACGAATCAGGGAAAGTCACAAGGATTCTAAGAAACATGTAGAATGAGGAATTCATCAGGTATGTTCTGATTATTGTATGGTAATGAGCACTCGTGGAGAAGATTTTGGTTCTGGTTAAGTTTCAAGCTCTGGTGTTGATCTGATTGATGAGAGGATTCGCGAATTCATTTTATCTGAGATCATTTGTGGTATTATGGATGTGACTTCTGTGATATTTGGTACTATCAAGGAGGGGATCATGAAGTTGATGGATGAGAGGCTTGTGGATTTTTGTGTAGAGATTGGGGCTGGTCAAATTGAGGCACAAACTCTCTCTTTTCGGGAGTTCAAGGCTTGCGAGTTATTCGGGAAGAAGGACCCTATTACTAATAGGCGATGGATTGCTTCCATGGAGAATACTCAGTGGACTAGTTTCTACCTTGAGGGATCGAAGGTGGGATTTGCTTCTAGTCTTCTGAGGGATAGAACATGTGACTGGTGGGAGGAGGTTGGTCATTCTTTGGGAGCTGAGGCCGTGGCGGCCATGTCTTGAACTAATTTTATAACGAGATTTATGATTGAGTTCACACCTGGCATCAAAGTGCAACAGTTGGTGAGGGAGTTTCAGGACTTTCTCCAGACGACAAAGACTATGGAGGAGATCACTGCCAAGTTCGGGGAGAGGGATTTGTTGGTTCCGTAGTACGTTGAAGATGAGGAGATGAAAGAGACGAGGTATCGTGATATGTTGTGGGATGAAATTCATGATTTTGTGAGCCTGTTGAGCTACTAGAATTTGGATGATATGATTGCAAAATCTTGGGAGCAGGAGATTGGGTTGCAGCTTCAGACGAAGCGCAAGCCGGAGCAGATTCAGACCACTGTAGGCCAGGAGAAGAGGCCCAAGACTCAGGATTCGCGATTTGGAGGCCATTAGGGTCGGGGCCATTGTGCTAAGTGTGGGAGGATTCATGAGGGAAGCCGTTGTGAGAAGGGTAGCGACTGCTTCATTTGCGGCCAGGCTAGTCATTTTAGCAGGGATTGTCCTTGGGGTTTTAGTTCGATTTCTTTTCACTGCAATCAGGTGGGCCACAAGAAGGCCGATTGTTCGAGGTTGACGAGTGTAGAAATAAGAGCACCTGCTCTAGCTATGTTGAGGATTAAAGATGGTCGTGAGGGCGAAGTAGAGGCTACAGTGGCGAGCAGTCGAGCATTTCAGTTGTAGGCTAAGGAGGCCCGAGTTCCATTAGATGCAGTTGCAGGTATGTATTGTATTCGCTTCCGTCATGCTTTTATTATTTATGCCTATGATCATGTGATTGTGTGTGAGATGTTATGATCGATATAGTTAAGTCTCCACCTAAGGTTCGTAGTTTCTTTATGATTGTGTAGTTAATATATTTCAAAGAGTAGTCATATGCCATTTTGCATATCGAGAGTCGTGTTTAGATGGTATTTGGATGGACCGGTTTTAGGCTTCAACGTGGATGACATCGACCAATGAGGGAGTAAGCCCTAAGTGGAGGAGGACCGAGTGTTTTGCTTGAAGGATCAGTAGCCAGATCGATTTTGATGGTTTCAGTGCAATGGGTCGGAGGAAGTTGTAGTGTAAGTTCATTGAATTTCTGGAACTCAAGATGGTTGAAACCTTTCATGGTTGAGAGGTATAAAGTGAAGGGTCTTGAGCATTCTAACACTCCTATGGTGTACATTTAACCCTATATACCTTGGATCTATGTTTTCTCTATTATACATGAAAATATTTGATATTCCAAGGTTTCATCCTAACTAGCATAATAAGAGGTAACTATACTACAAGAATCTAGTAGAATGACATACCTTTTGATGTTGTAGCTTGATTCCATGGAGCTTAAGAGCCTAGTGCCTCAAGTGTGACACCTCAAATGGTTCACACAACACCACCAACAACTTGGAATAACTTGAGAGAAAAGTTCTTATGCTCAAATCAGCTAGCCCTCATGTGTACACACCTTAGTCCCGATTTCTTGAGCCATGGGGTCCTTATATATCGTGGTTATTAGGGTTACACCATGTAACTCATGTCTTTCCATATTCTCCATGCTCCATGGGTTAAAACCTCCATGGAGTATCCATGGGTTACTCCATGGGTTTAGCCCAACATGAAGAACTATGGATCATAAGCCTACATATATAAGAATAAATGATTTACACAATCAATCCTTATATATTTAATTAGTCTCCTTTTGATCACAAAATTAATTCCAAATTAATTATTGATCAACACTAATTAAATACTATGATTTCATATTAATATATTAGAACTTATAATATATTAACAAATCATTAATATCCTTTTCTCACAAAAGTCTATCCAAATTGTTCCAATGCCATGCAACCCAAATGGACCATGCCAATCGGGTCAAGTACATACCAATTATAGTTATGCGCTTAGACACTAATCCAACAGTCTCCCACTTGGATAAGTCTAAATCTATTATTGTGTATTACTCCAAAACACGACTAGCAATCATAGCTCTTAAAACCGCTGTCGAACTCCGAACAAATCAATGACTCGTCCATTAGATAAGGGATCATACATTCCTCCATTCTAGATATCATATGGACTGAGACATGGATTATAATTATTCTCTCTGTCCATTTGTTGTTTTCCGATTTGCGATTTATGATGACTGACTAATTGAACAAATCAAATCAGTCCGGGCTTGGCCAAGCACTTAGGGGTGTCATCACTAAATCATCGAGGGGCCCACGGATATCGCTTTTATCCCATTAGGGGTAAAAGGAATGGATAAACTTCGACTCATATGCTTGTTCTGCTACTTGTTGAATCATACACAAAGGCACATTTTATAACATCGAGTTACCAATGTGTTTTCGTACAATCAATGTATAACCAACTCATAAGCAACAAATCATATCTCTAGGTTTGAAGAATATAAGATGTTATCGACTCATAATCACTCGTGATAAAATCCATGAAGTGAGTCAAATGAGCGTGAGCTTAATCCAATACTCAGAACTTATGGGTACTCATGAATGTTGTAGCAACTCTTGCTATGTCCAATAACTTGGACATCTACAAACCAGCTTCATGAGAGTCTTTCCTTAATACCTACTTCCAACGTATTATCGACTGTGGATGGTTTGAATAACTTAGTCATTCAGGAAGAATGACCTAGTTATTCTGGAAGTTAAAACAAGCAAAGTGAAACACAATAATAATCGAATCCAATATGGTCTCAGAACTTATGAATATAAATAGAACAACTTTTATTTATCACCATATTGATTACACATCACTCATTGTATACTGTTTCAAATTATCAAGTTTATACTTGAATTAAAATAATAGTTGTCCCATGCTCCAAGCATGTACACTATGTTTTCTAAACAATAGTCATGCCATACACCAAGTATGCATACTATGTTTATCTATGATCTTTACTTTGTGGAATAGATTGATTGAACATAATTCCAATGATTCTCATTTCACAATACCAAATCCGTACCACAAATGCAAAAATTCCAAATTCCTGCCATTTACCGAAATCTGTTAGATTTTAAACTTATATGCACTGATCCTCTGTAATGATTATGCACAAAGTCACAAAGACTTGTCAACAGACATTACAAAGTATTCCAATGGAGATCAAATCCATGAAAACGAATTGTCATATTCAAAGTACATTGCTTTGAACATCCTTCTCGCATTAAGTTTTCTAATCTTACACAAATTGAATAGTTTCCACCCATGGAGACATTTCCATATTCCCATTTTGACGATCACTTCTCAACAAGAGTTGCCTCTTTTTCAGAATATGTCAATATGGTCCTTAACAATATACTTTCAACTGTCCATGAGCAACCAAACTTTGGTAAACCCTAGATTGTCCCCGACAAGTGCTTAATCATTTTAGTTATATCCAATTCTAGAGTTTTCCCCTCTTAATGCCATGAGCATTTGGAAAATTTAGAAAGGATGAATATTATATCTGAAGCATATGGGATATGATTCATGATGTCTCACATAAAGACATGATACTAGACCAGTCTTTTTGCTACAATATTTCTATTTTCCATGTTCTCATAATTCAGATTATGAAAAGGGATGTCGGAATCATAATCGAATTTTAGAATGCAAATAATGTTCCTGTATATAGAATTTCTTTATGTTGAACCATTCCAACATGACATTCATTGATGTGTGTAAAACCAACTAGTTTTAATCCTACTAACTTAAACACAAAGACAAACACACGAAAGGCAGTGTACCTATCGATTAGCAGTTTAGTTCAGGTAAGTAGGGTATTGAACACAGGGAACGGTAAACAATTAAAATAGATGCTAATATTATCTAAATAAAACAAGTAATAGAAAGGGGGTTTTCTCTAGTTTTGCGAGACTAGAAACTTAAACAATTAACTAAAACTTAAACTAAGAAACTAAGAGCTAAGCAAATAAAAATCAACTACATTCAATAATAAAGAGGACTTCTGTTTAGGTTCGACTAATTTGTTCCCATGGATGATTTCAATGTATCGGATTAATTCTTCATTGGCTACCGACTAAGATGATTAGTTTCACGTTTGCTATTACTAATCCTTAGGAAACAAATTAACTCAAGCAGTGGCCAGTTGTCTAAATTAACGAATTTCCTAGTTATTGATTCGGGTTAAAGAAGACTTGTAATGGTTAATTAAATTGGCCCTTAAATTAACCTCTTACCGATGTTCATCAAACAATCTCACACATTAACTTACCTATCTTCTTGTTAATTCTAGTTTCACATTCGTTATTCCTAGACATACAACTATGTGGTCACAATAAATCATATGAAATTAATAACTAAGAGATGTTCATACAACTTAATTACTGATTTATTAATAGAAGAATAGTTATTGTCAACACATAAGGTTCTTTAACAAGCTTAACAAAACATAATTACCAATCAAAATTAATCCTACTCAAATAATCAATCCATGTTCACAAAATTGTCTACCCAAACAGAAGTTATGAGTTTTTAGCTCATGATTACAGCAGAAACAAGAACAAAAACAAAATCAATTGGTAAAAACATAGTTCAAACAAGATATTAGGTAAGAGTAAACTTGATTTTGACTTGATTCTCCTTAAAATTGAATGTAGGGTTGATTCCCTTGCTTCCCACGCTCCAACAACACCTTTAGTCGACAATTGGCCTCCAAGGGTTCATCTCTATCCTAGGGTATCGATCTGAAAGTCCCTTTATATAGATTTTCACAAAACAGAGGCTACTCGGCGAGTCCAATGACCTACTCGGCGAGTACATCACTTAAAACCCGTGTACGGCAAGTCAGCGCGTCCAGAATCGCGAAACTTCTGACCAACTCGGCGAGTAATCGACCCTACTCGCCGAGTACGTTTTGAATCAGCATTTTCTCAAAACACGAAAGTCGACCGAAATTGTGTCTAGTTTTCATAACATTTTGAATCTCGTCAATCGGAGTTACGGTTCATGAGATATGGTCAAAACACTGAAGAGGGGTCAAGCTGTCCAGCAACATCCTTCTTTCTTCAAAATCCAATATCCAAGCCTCCAATCGCTAGTTCCGCTTCCTTTTCCTTCCGAGCATGTCATTATTGCTGAAACATGAAATTCTAAACTAATTAAGCACCTTTTTCTCATTAAATGAGATAAAATCAACATAAAGTATTAAGATAATGCATGAATTTTATAACTAAATATGCCCATATCACTACTAGAAAAAAGACCTTTAATGACGCACTTTTTACGACACGCGATAATTAACGATACGCAAAAGGACGTGCCCTCAAAATAGTGTTATCTATCCAAAAAATTTAAGTATTTACGTCACGCTTTATTGCGTGCCCTTAATTTAGTGTCTCAAGAAAAAAAAATTAAAAACACGGAGGGCGCTTTATCTTAAACGCACGTCGTCTGTACCTGTCGCTTTATAATTTTAATGAAACGCGCTTTTAGTAGACAAGGGGGGAAATGAAATCCCCAAAATTTTGAAAACCCGCCTTTTTTTTTCTATCTTCTATCTATCTTTCATCTTCAACCTAACAAGGACGAGCATTGCACTCTTGATTTCCCTAACTGTTTGCGTGCCCTTCCTTTCCCTCTTGTCTCTCTCGGTCGCTACCTAGGGTTTTTATTGAAAGCTTGAATCGATCGACTGAGGTAACCAATGGTCAAGCAAACCGGGAAAGGGTTTTCAGTGAAATATACTGTTACTCTTTGAAATCGGTTCTAATCCTACCTTCGCCCCATCCTTTTTGTCTCTATCAGTTGCTACCTAGGGTTTTTCGTGAAAGCTTGAATCCATCGACTAGGGTAACTAAAGGGTAGGCGAACCGGGAAATGGAAGCAATAAATCCAACATTCACTCTCAAATCGATTCTACTGTACAAGGTTTCAATTTGGGGCTCTCTACATTCTTATCGATTCTACTTTCATTCAAGCTTACATCGGTTTTTTTGGTATACAGTAACCGAAGGTTACATTCTCATCGATTTCACTTTCTCTCTCTGAAGAAAATATCTCATATTTTCAAAAAGCCCTAAACCAGCACCGCCGGCTATCACTTCCACCATCGTTCACGTCGTCCTACTTCCCAGATGGTGCGTGTGTGCGCGGCAAGACTGAACAGAAAATGGGAAAGAAAAGAAAACATGAGGTGAAAGATAGAGAAGAGATTTTAAGGCCGAGGGGAGGATGCATCGGAGCTGTGGTACTATTCTTAAGGTCTTTTCAAAATACAGTAACCTTATTATGGGCTTGAAGAAAAAGATGATCGTTTTCTTTGTTTTTGCAGTTCTAGATGGTATGGGTTCACCCTGATATGGTTTAGAGAAGTGTACGTCATCTCTGAAGATCACAATCATCCATACCTTATTTTTAATTTCGCTCTCTCTATCTCTCTCTCTCTCTAAACATTTCCTTTCTTCTTTCTTTCTAAAACCCTAGCCTATCATCATTGCAGAGGAATTTTCGTGTTGCTTTCCACCATTTGTGCTGGACAAGACCAGTTTTCACTAGACCAAGCTTTGAATTGGAAAAAAAATAGTTGTGGTTAAACTTTGTTGTTGGTTCCATTGAAAATATTAAGTCGGAGGTTGTCCTAAAAGTTGAAGGTATTGTTGTTGAACTTATGAAAGGGGGGCCTAAAAGTTGAAGGTATTGGAGTTTTCATAGATATTCATGAATCAAATTCTTCATTTGTTTCTTTTTCTCCCTTTTGAAACTTAAATTCACAAAATTGCAGGATTAGTGGTAAGATTTTGCAATTGGAGAGTGTCACACAGTCAGAAGCCATGAGGAGGCGGTATCGCTACTTGAGCCATTTTTCTTTAACAACCACGTTTCAGGTATGCTTCAAAGCTTGCTTAAATAAACAAAGGAAGCTATGGACCATATTCTTCAGCAGCCCCTGCTAGTTATAACCCTGGTTCAGCTGCCAATTCCACCTCTAATGAAGACCTTGGTGGGTCCCACTCCTAGTTTAAGGAAACTAATGTTTACATCACTGGCCAGCAGGTTCGTTTCATTTTTTCTACTTCACATTTTTAATTTTTAATTTTGTTTTGAGTGCTTGAATCACCCATTATACGGATATATTTTCACAGATAGAATGAAGATGTTAGCCATACTTGTATCAAACTATTATGCACATTTTCTATTTTTTTTTAAATATTAAGTATCTCTGGGTTATATGAGAAGGAACGGGACATCCTTATTAAGAAACACATGGTTTTCTATTCTACTTCTAATAGTCATTTTTCTACAGAAGCTTAGTTATACATAAATGAGTAATTTGTAAATGAGTTTACTCAATTATAACACTTGTTGTTATCTAATTGCAGGTTTCTATTATAATAGTAAGCGAATATTTTATCACAAGTTGGAGATGCTTAAAAACTTTCAGGTACCACTACTACTACTACAATTCATTATTAAAACCTCGCTATTTTAATCTGTTTTATTTCATATTTTTTATTTGATTTTGATTGCAAGGAACTCGGAGTTTTGTAATCAATTTTATCGGGCTTATTTTGTGCTGATTGTGCAAGAAATATTTGATGTGATGACCGACAGTTTCCATAAACTGGGATTTAACCTGCATATGTTGGTGCTGCAACATTTATTCTGCCTGTTATGTATATCATCTCTAGTCGACTTTTTATTTGAATCATATGCAAGTATATAGGAGTATAATATATGTTGATGTGGCAAATAATTGTAGGTGGAATCTAGGTCATTAACTGAGCCTTTGTGGGACACGTCAACTGTTTCATATCCGTATCCAAACAACAGGATGTTTGTGAGAGACAGAGAGAGTACACTATTAAGCTTCTTGGTGCCTCTTTTCCAAATATTCCAACATCTGAGGTATAAAAGCTACAACTGCAAGTGATGTTTGTTTATTTATGTTATATTTAGACATCTGATGGATGGATGTAATGTAATTCTTTTAGGTTGCGAAATTTGTGAATGGACTATGTGCAAACGTGAACCTAATCACTTGACCATTCAGTTATTTCTCAATCTTACTCTGCATCATTCTCTTCCTATGAAAACCCTGAAATGCCTTCAAAGAAACTTCTGTCTTCATTAATGCACAAGCCTTCAATATTAACCGATGATGTAGATGCTGCATCAAAGCAAGATGTATCAGGTCAGCAAGTTTATATTAGTGTTTTTCTACATACAATCATACTTGCCTACACATAATGAGTTTGACTCTAACACAAAAACTAGGAAGAAACTTAATTTCCTATTTTACCCCTAGAACTAAAAAGCTGTTATTTTTTTATTCATGAGTTGGCATCATGGATATTATATACAATCAGGGCTGGTCCGTTGATTTAGATAGGTAAAATGTTTTTTTTATTTTTATTTTTATTATTTTCTTAATTGATTTTGGTAGGTTAGATAGCCTAGTTGGGTTGTTTGGAGCAGGATGTCAACCAAGTTCAACTAATGACCCTTTTGGCCTACCAAGAATCTCATATGGTCTTGTTAGTCAACTGACAATATAAATTAGTCAACTCTTATCTGTTGTCTTTTGATTGATTATAATTTATAGTTGTTGATGGGTGTTTTTTTAGGTCCAAGTGTTGGTAGAAAAAGATAGAAACTTGGACTTACAACATGCTTTGGAAGTTGATGCTTCTGTGAAATCTTTGAAAATAGATGTTGTAACAATATGCGAGGTAGACTTATTCTTGTTTCTTGTCATTTGTATTGCATTTGATGATAAGGATTAGGAGGGCCTTTATGTCTTTTTTATAAATCTTTTTATAAAAAAAAGATTTATAAATCTTGTTTCTTGTCATTTGCTGCCAAGGTATATATTATTCTTATATAAAATGAAATTGTAAATTTTTATATTCTTTTTTATAAATCTTTTTATATTTTATAAAAAAAAATTAGATTGTGGGAAAGGTCTTGCCAGAGCTAAATGGAAAGCTTACTGGAATGGATTTTAGGGTTCATGGTTTGATGGGTTTAACCAACCAAAGATTCTTACGTTATGTTCCACAATTGCCCCTGATACAGGCACGATGCTCTCAACTAGTCGGCCATCAAATCTTCTGAATACATCAACTGGTATTATATGACTGTGAATTTAATTTTAAACAACAAGTTCTTGATCATATTTCGTTTCTATTGGTTTGTTTTGTAATTCTCAGATTGAAGCTACTGTGATGCCTGAAGATTACAGACAAAAGAAGGTATTATATTACGAGTTTCTTGAATTTTGAATCTTGAAGCCATTGAAACAGTAGAAGTGAACGGATAAATATTAAAATTGCAGGTTTGGATCTTCTGTAGTGAGTGCAATACACTTCAGAGTTTCTTGAATTTTGAATTTTGAAGAGATTGAAACTGTTAAGTTTTAATGTAATTCTTTCTCCACTTCACTTGTGTTGTGTGTAGATTGATTGATTTGGGGAACAGAGAGGCTTCCAAATATGAAGAAAGCTCCTACTTGAGGATACTTTTGGACAACAGAGATGCATCAAGGTAACATAACATATCTATTTATTATTGGAGTCTTTATATATTAAGTAGACAAATTGCTATAAAATGACAGAAAGTCAACGCCTCCAACGTGTGAAGTATACATATACTTCCAATTATTCTGATGGTTTGCAATGCCAAAAATTTCCGTTTCTGATTATCATGTTCTCTTTCTATTGCCATATGCTCACACAAATTTCTATAGCTGATTACACATTAATTTAATTATGCAGGTTTTGAAGTTTTTGATGGAAAAGAATAGTGTTAATGCTCTTCATAGAAAAGTATGTTGGTATTTTAGGAAATTTGGCTAATAATTTAGTTAATTATATAAAAAATGTTGAAATGTTACATTTGTCTACTATTGGAATGATTAGTTGATGTATTACATTTGTCTAGTATTAGAATGATTATTTGTATGACATTAACTTTTGTGCAATGTATTGTATTTTTTGTATATGGTATTTTATTTTTTATTATGATACATGAAATGCAAATTTAGTTTGAAAATCAGTAAATATATAACCAATTTTTTTTACGAAAAAATTAAAATTACGATACGCAAAAATGTGTGTCGTCTTCATTTATGACATGGCCTTTCTTGACAGGGGCTTCCTTGATACGCATTGCGTGTCATAAACACGCGCGTCGTAAGGTTACGACACGTAAATGCGTGTCTTCTTCCTTTATGACAGGGCCTTCCTTGATACGCATTGCGTGTCATAACCGCGCGTCGTAAATACGCGTCATAAATGCGTGTCGTAAATGTGTGTCGTCTATAGACGACGCGCAAAAGCGCGTCGTCTCTCTTTATGACAGGGCCTTCCTTGACGCGCATTTGCGCGTCGTCTGAGCGTTTTACGACGCGCAATGAGCGTCGTAAAAGGCTGCTTTTCTAGTAGTGTATCATTCATTCATATATATATATATATATATATATATATATATATATATATATATATATATATACACTTGACTAAATTTGATTGAAATCTCACGATCTAAGCTTTTAGATTTGAAATAAAATATAATTTCCTCTCCCTTAATTATAGTAAAACAACTTTTCCCAATTGAACTTTTGTTTTTCTATAATTAACATTGCTAACTTGCAACACTTATCATAATTATAATACTCCCACTAACATGATAATTATTAGCATAACACTTATGCTCCCACTAGCTTTGACATGTCCTCAGAAATCAGCTGGACTTTTAGAAATCAATACTTTATTGACTTTCTTACCAAAGTTTAGATTTCGGATACGAGATGCTTTGATAAAACTTTATCAAAATCATACACCTTTCCTTATATAGCACACATGTGTGTCTAAACAATTTCAGAATTATTGAAAGGGATGTCGTAATCATAGTCTCAACTGTTTAGACCTTTTCCATTTCTCACAAGTCGATGTTAGTGTGCTGGTTAACCACACACGCTCCACTAACGACTTTGAGAATGCAACTATCACAATTGTTATCTACTTAAAACCACTTTGTGAAAGAGTTTCCTCACCATCATTTTCATGAATCGGAGAGAAACCTTATGACACTTAGATTTTATGGTGTATGTGTTCCTATCCATGTGAATTTGTCAAAACCATAATCACAAGACAAGGTTAGTGACAAATCCAAACTCATATGGACTGAACTTGTGCAGCCTTAACTTCTTGCCACCTGGAAGCAAAAGGGCCTGCCATTGCTTCCAAGTTGTTATGCAACCAATTGAGAACTCTCAGAACTCATATGCAAAGCCAACTTTAACTAGAATGGACACAAAAGTAGGAATATGTCAACACGATAGGTTATAAACCTCAAGTCGTGTGCTAGTGATAAACTACAGGTTTTATTTTTGATTAGACTCTTTCAAGATCTTTTAGACTCCCACTGTCCTTTTGATATATAAGACTCTCTTACCAAGACCGATTGCTTGACAAACAAAACTTCAAGAGATAGTGCAGATTCTTCTCAAGACAAACACTTCACACAATTGGCCTAAGTTGGTCTCTGTTTTATCCAAAACATCAAAACTTACCAATTTCAAATGTACAAGAGTAGGACACATTTTACTCTTACATTTGATAAGTGTTAATAAACCTTCTTTAAGATGTGTCACTCAAATTACAATCTTGGAGTATGACTCTAAGACTTGTTTTGGAACGAAGTATGTATCACCTTCTTGATTTAACCATTTCAATAATTCATGACTCCTCTTCTTAGCCATAAGAATGCACTAAGATGTCCCTAGAGGATGAATTGTAATATGGTCTCACAATCATTAAGATGATCATAAAACATGATACTAAAGTACTCTCCCATCTTTTCATATTTGAGAAACTTTTATCTTTCTGCCAAATTTAATTCTTCTCATTCGTTCTGTCATACATCGAAACTTTTCCAATGTTTCAGAATTATACTTAACCTTGTAAGTATAACCATATTTACTAAACTTTAGTAAATCATGATGAATAGTCTTATCGATCTTTTGTGGTGGACTTGACCAGTGAACAAGAATGTGTACTCGAACCCTTAGTCCTTCACTTGACTCACATATACATGTGAACAAGGAACTTGTCTTAATTTTCCATAGATGAAAATTATCATTCACCATACGATACAACTTGCATAATTACAAGTTTCTATCCAACTAAAACTTGGTTGATGAGAATCTTTCCTTATTTGGTAAATTATGACACTACCACAAACGAAAGAATCAAATCCATTTTCTAATGTTGCTATCAATGGAATCATATAAACAACAACTTTTTCACAAATGCCACTGTAAGGATAATAAAATAAATAAAAATAAAACTTTTCTTTTATTTAAAACTTGCGGAAAAACTTATCCTTACAATGCAAATGCATATGAAAACTATGTTGTTATCTATTTCTAAGCAATCTATCACAACTCTTAAGTAGCAGCTCAAAAATTCTGAGCACCGAACCATGCGATCGAAATCCATCTTCGTGATCAGAATCAGCTTACTCTTCTTTAAGCTTCCTCTATTTTCTTTGATTCTTAAAACTTCAACATGTGACCCAGTCACATCATGTAATAATAATCTCCAAATAGGAACTTAATAAAGTTAGATAGTGGACTTACCAGAAGTCGAATCAAACTTTTGACTTGACCAACCTTATGATCTTTTAGGTAAATAGGACAACTTCACAACCAATGCCTCTTCCTTTGGCAATAGAACCATATGGACTCTTTGGTAATGGTACATGGGACTATCTCAGACTTAGCCTTTCTATTTACCATTTGGTCAACCGAGTTGACTATGGTCGATCCCTTTCCATTGGGAAGAGAAGGCTTTTCTGGATATCCAATGTTACCATTTTCAATGTCCATGGAGGTTTGGGAAGTTGATATTCTAATCAAATTTTCTTTACCAGTCCTCCAAATCAGTGTTGATTCAGCAGTACCAAGCAAATAGATAAGATCATTAAGGGTCATGTCATAGTCTGTTTCATAGTAGTCCCAAAGGAAAGTCAATATGTGACCTAGAAAGTGATTGAACAACCAACTTTCTCAATACTTTGACACCCAACTCTCCCGGCTTGTCAATAAGTGACTTCATATCCAAGATGTGAGAACACATAGACCTTGCTTGCCAATATGGCTTGAGTGACCTTGAACTATTCAAGAACTTTTGGGTTAGGGAGAATAATTGGAGGAGGTGAAGGAATAGAAGTATGATTTCCATGAACGAACCATGGGACATCATCTTCATTAGAAAAGCTTGTTATGTCACACCCCAAAACCAAGAACGGCGGAAACGTTCTGGGGTGGAGGACGTCATGTGAAATATCATAACAGTGTAAAGTAGTATACAAGCAACAACATCATCCATTGCATTAAAAGTAAAGTTTTAATACATGTGTGCTCTTTCATAATGTACAACAATAAAATGAATAATCAAAATAAGATAAGTCTTGTCTGTGCTCCGTCTTCTCAAAACCTGGCCATCGTACCTGTCTAACTGATGACCTGAGAATACAAGTTATTTTGAAAGAGAGTATCAACCTAAAGCTGGTGAATTCATAAGTATTTAAGTGTTATTGTCTTCTTTTGGAATGCTGTTATGAATGTCATGTAAATCTTGAAATGGAACAGTTGATATAAGTATGAAAACGCTAGAAAATCTCATATTTCCTACTAGTATGAAATGTAGTCTTCTACTAAGACCCGAATGTTTTGCTATGAAAATGATAGTTTATCCTTCTTTTTGACTATTACAAACAATACTTAGTCTAACTCATCGTTTATGTGAATGTATCACAAAATAAAGTAAATAGGAAAAGAATATAATAGTCTTCTACCAAGACCTGAATGTTTTGCTATGAAAATGATACTTTTTCCTTCTTTTTGACTATTACAAACAGTACTTAGTCTAACTCATCGTTTATGTGAATATATCACAAAATAAAGTAAATAGGAACAATATAATCATGTAAGTGTTATCCTTTTGTATTAGGATTAACACGGTATCACGATTAGCGATATGTATAACCTTTGGACATCCGTAAATTGTTTAATTGTCCTCTGTAGCTGTAGCAAGGCGGAGGAAGGGTTAGTCCCATAAAGGTACTCCTAATATAAGTATTAACCGTAGGCATCCGTACATGTTCATCGACCTCTGTAGCGAACAGTAGGCCCGAGGAATGGTTAGTCCCGTAGAGGTACTACTAGTATAAGTAATAACCGTAGGCATCCGTAGATGTTCATTAACCACTGGTGCTAACAGCTGGGATTCGGAATGGTTAGTCCTGTCTAGATATCCCGTTGAACTGGGATAGGCAGGACAATTTACACAGAAGGTACTAATAAATCATCCTAATGAATCGAGGTACAAGTATCCATGTAAATGTATACAGGAAAATGTATCTATGTAAAGGTACTCATGTAATGTATTCATGTAAGGTACTCATGTAATGTATTCATGTAAGGCACTCATGTAATGTATTCATGTAAGGTACTCATGTAATGTATTCATGTAAGGTACTTATGTAATGTATTCATGTAAGGTACTTATGTAATGTATTCATGTAAGGTACTTATGTAATATATTCATGTAAGGTACTCATGTAATGTATAATGTAGACTCATGAATGAACTGACTCGGATGTAATTCCTTGTAATAGGAATACTGTTATGTATCTCCTAACTATCCCTATAATAGTTAACTAGGAGGTAATTGATTGTCCAAACAGGTTTATACACCCTTGCTACACAAGAGTGGGGGAAACTGAATGAAGGATGAAAACTATAACATCAATACATATAAAAGAACATAAGTGTATAGATATAGTTTTGTTCAAGAAGGTAAAAATGGTTTTGTAAAACATCTATGAGTTTTGAACAATAATTAACAATGACTTGATGTCATTTTAATAAACATTTCAAACGTAATACTTTTGCTATCAAGGTATTTTTAAGATATAAAACCATTTCATGCATCACGTTTTGTAGTATGTGAGGTCTGCTGAATGAGAACACAATTATAAATACATATGATTGGTTTAATAACATGTTGTTTTCTACTTGTATCCCTCCCCCATTAAAGAATTTAAAATCATTTAAAACATTGATTAAGGGGTATGAACTCACCTGTTGTGAGTGGTTCTAACGGGTTTGCATGTAGGGATGAGAAGTTCCACGAATGAAGTCCTGAGACACAATAAGTCCTAAATGACATATAAGGACACATATTGACATGAATATAGTGTTTATAACATCTATATGAAAGGAAACACCTTCCGGGACTAGGAAATACCTTGACCAAGTGTTGGAATCACATGTGATTCAACATAGGAAGGTATAAAGGCACTCACATGAGTTTACTACCATGAGTTCACGGACCAAGGGAGTTTACGGCTGTAAACTCATGGCTACTCATGTGGTAGTGCAAGTTTGAAGGCTAGGGTATAATTTAGGGACATTAACTCTAACCTATGATGAAGAGAAACTCACTTTATTTGGAGTTTTAAGTAGTTCATGGCCCTAATGAGTTTACTGCCGTAAAATCATGGCCATTTATGTTTATGAGGGCCCTTAAAGGTCATAAGGAAGCATCCTAATTTCAAGCCTAAGCCTTAGGAAGTGTTTGTGGCATCAAAACACCCTTAACTTGAGTTTACAGCCCAGGGACCATTTGGTCATGTGTTTGCGGCCGTAAACACTCATGGGTGTTGGTATTTTCATTGTTTTGGGTCCTAGACACATCAAGGTAAAGTGCTTTGTTTGTATCTTAGCTTAATGAAGGCATTTTGGGCATTTTGGCAACCTTAAATGGAGTTCACGGCCCAAGATCATCCTTGACCGTGAACTCACTTTCAACCATGGATTCTTAATGTTTTGGATGTCTAAACCAACTATGGGTAGTCTCAAGGTTCATTTCCAAGGTTTGGAGGGACATTGGGCACACTTTGGCCCTAAATTTGGTGCTCACAGTCCAAGAAGATCTTGGGCCGTGAACACCATCTCCTTGGTGTTTTGAGGTTGTTTTCTATCCCTAAACTCATTAGTGTACAAGTCCAAACTAGTTTCATGGCTTAAGGAAGGACTAGGCACCATTTGGCCCTTATAAAAGAGTTTACTCTCCAAGTGATCTTGGGCGGTAAACTCTCAAATCTTGGGGTTTTGATCCAATTTTGATGTTATTAAGCACAATCTAAGCTATATAATACAACTAGATGGAAGTACTCACGATTTGGGATGAAACCCCGAAGATCCGTGAGAGAGAATTCGGCTTTTCTCTAGTTGGAAATGTAACTAATGAATAAATATGGTTTAGATTTCTATATATAGTCCTGGGATTTTTGGCAGAAAATATTTTATTCCCGAATTGAACTCTAATATCATAGAGTTTTGGAATAACAGTGTTGCACCAAACCTTAGTGCATCCACTCTCCTGATATCTCCTTAAGTGTAAATCCTGAAATACTCAAACTTATACCTAAAAGTCTGGAATTTCATTGTAACTGTTCTAACTTCTATTGACTTGATATGGTTTGTTCAGAATTGAAATTTCGGGTTGTCACATATTCCTAGGGATTTGGGAAGATCATAGTTGTCTGAACTAGACGTCTACACTAGGAGATATTCAAGTTAGTTGATTTAAGTCCTTAATATAACACCCAATATGAAATATTAAGGCTAGGACCCAACACAATACTTTTATAACTTGGAAGAGGGATGTCATAATCCAAGCTATAAAATATTTAAAGGTAGGAGAATGATGATTCACCAATTTCCACCATGAAAAACAAAATAATTTATTAGGTTTTAATTGGATTTGAAATTCCTAGATCTTTTGAAATTCATTGAACTATTCAATGGCATGTTTCAGTCTCGATTGTGCCCTCTCAACTTTTGTGACTGGGATGTCGAGGATCACAAAACAAGGTGTGAATAACCATGCAAATATACTTGGTACCCTTAATATTTATCACTTAATCGATGTGCCGGTTAACCACACGCACTCCACCGATCCTATGATAAACATTAAGTTACCATTTTCCTACCTTGTTAAATCCAGGTTAGTGTGCCGGTTAACAACACACGTTCCACTAATGCCTTAAGCAAAGTGCAAAGTGTAATTTCATGGGTTAGCACCAAATTCACATTTTCCTAAAGTAACTAAGATTGGGAATTTATAAAAGGTTTAGTTACTTTATATTTATCATTATACTTATAATGAGAATTATAGTCCTTGTCCTACCCGTTCGGCTAACGACCCTCCACCAGTAAAGGAAGTGGTTGGTTAGAGCGGACACCCATTAAGCTGCCATTTTATAGGCAACAATCTTATACCACCCTTACAGACCGGCTTCGTGAATGAGGCCTACTAACGGTAAGATTGACTTGATCTTACATATATATATATATACATATTATTAACTTATCATACTATAAAGTATAAGGGTTGAATTTTAACTTTTAAAACTCTAGGGTTTGGAATTAAAGTGTGTGTGAGACTTTAAAAATTCCAAAACTTGAGGGCAAGTTTTGAACTATTCAAAAAATTTTGGATTTTCATAACTTATGAGTTTAATTAAGGTTTTAAAAACTTCAATGAAGAGACTCTTGAATATCCATAACTTAAGGACAAGTTATGGAGTTCATAAAACAAAAAGACTCTTCAATTTTGTAACCTATGTATTTTAATGGATCTTTAAAAGAAATGACTTTTGGTAATCCATAACTTGAAGACAAATTATGGACTCCATTAAAATCACATTTAGATCAAAAATTAACTAACAACCAATTTGCAAATAATTCCTATGATCTACCAAAACTCATAAATGTATGAACAATCATATCAACAACTTCCATAATTTCATAAACACACATAAAACTTGAAATTTTGATAATAACCTTGAAATTGGTTTACCATAATATTACCATATCAAAAACAGGTTTTATAAGACCAAAACATTTAAGGTAATGATTCTAGTCCAATTTCAGCCATAAACATCGAAAATCTGCAAACTGGAAGACCAACTCATCGAGTTCTCTAAGGAACTCACCGAGTTCATGCTTTAACTCATGAACTCTTCAAGTTTTTGGCCAGAACTCGTTGAGTTTTCATTTTGGGCAGATTCTTGGTTTTGAAAAATAAGTTGCATCAAGTATAAATGAAAACAAGCCTAGGTTCTGATACCACTAAAGGGTTTTGAGCTTTCTTACACTCCTACGATGTACATGCAACCCTATAAACCTTGGATATATGCTTCTCTATTATACATGCAAATATTTGATATTCCAAGGTTCCATCCTAAACTAGCATAATAAGAAGTAACTACACTACAAGAATCTAGTAGAATGACATACCTTTTGATGTTGTAGCTTGATTCCATGGAGATTAAGAGCCTAGTGCCTCAAGTGTGACACCTCAAATGGTTCACACAACACCACCAACAACTTGGAATAACTTGAGAGAAAAGTTCTTATGCTCAAATCAGCTAGCCCTCATGTGTACACACCTTAGTCCCGATTTCTTGAGCCATGGGGTCCTTATATATCATGGTTATTAGGGTTACACCATGTAACTCATGTCTTTCCATATTCTCCATGCTCCATGGGTTAAAACCTCCATGGAGTATCCATGGGTTACTCCATGGGTTTAGCCCAACATGAAGAACTATGGATCATAAGCCTACATATATAAGAATAAATGATTTACACAATCAACCCCCATATATTTAATTGGTCTCCTTTTGATCACAAAATTAATTCTTGATCAACACTAGTTAAATAATATGATTTCATATTAATATATTAGAACTTATAATATATTAACAAATCATTAATATCCTTTTCCCACAAAAGTCTATCCAAATTGTTCCGATGCCATGCAACCCAAATGGAGCATGCCAATCGGGTCAAGTACATACCAATTATAGTTATGGGCTTAGGCACTAATCCAACATAAGGGATTGGTCAGAACGTGAGTGCAGGGTGACTTGCTGTCAAATTTACGCTTTTAGGGATGTACGTGTGGTCCTCGCGTCGGAAGCTTCTAGAAAAAAGCTCGTTTGTAGCCAGTTGTCCCTTCTGGGATAACGAAATAGAGTTAAGAAGTGCGTGTATCGATCAAGTTAAATTTCAGTTAAAGGTTTGGTTAACTCATTGATCGCTATCATTAGAAGGATAAGAGTTGTTGTGATATATCAACTTATGGGCATGGTTGATGCATTTTCGCTTGGATTTTGCCCAGTAGCAAGTGAGTTTTTGGATTGGTTATCTATTTGTTCCGATATTGGGTTTATTCGTTCTTTGTCATCAGTTGAGTTTGTTCACGAATTTGGAATTGTATCAGGAGAAAGTGCTTTGGATGCAAAAATCTTTCATCAAAATTAGCGAAGTGTTTAACCTGGTTCTGGGGTGGGTTTACCTTGGATTGTTGGTCTTGGAATCTTAGTTCTTGTAGCTAAGGATGGTAGTAGTGGATTATCAAGGTTGGGAGAGGGTTCTAAAGTCCAATGGTTGTGAGGTTAGCTGAATGCAGTTGAATCCAAGTGGGGGAGAATCGTTTGGACCAATGTGGAATTTTATATACTAGGGCAAGTGGAGAGCCAGTTCAGGATGTGGAATGAGACGGGGTTTATGCTTGTAATAATGTTTATTGTTCAGTTGTAATCAGGGAGGTAAATGTTGAAGGTTCAGGTTATCTTGTTCGAGGACGTGAAGCATCGGTAGTGGCACCTTATGGGTTCATGACTAAGTTCAGGATGAGGGTTGTGTTAGAACTTCTTTATGTGTTCATGTATGATGAAGGCTATGGGGTACAAAGCACAACCCGAACATCTGATTGGAGATTAGTAGGATGGGGTTTCAACTCATGCTGATTTTGGCATGGCTATTGTGGAAGTATTGCAAGAATACGGGTTGTCCGTAGTATCCGCTAGGATAAGTTTGGCCATTATAGGAAGGGTTGTAAGGTTGTGAGGAGGATCATAGACTCCATTCAGGTTAATTCGAGCTCATTATTGTTATTTAGTTGCTTCGTATTCGGGCAGGAGGACTGTTAGAACTGTATTAGAGGTTAGACTTGTATAGATCACGATTAAGGAAGAAACTTGTTTGGCTATGCTAGTTTGGGTGACACTCGTGGGTGATGCCCGTTTGGTTATGCTAGCTTAGAGGAGACTTGTGGGCAAGGCCCGATTGGTTATGTTATATTTGGTAAGCGGATCATTTAGATGTTTGAGGTTATGCTTAGGGCATCTGGTTTTAGTTGCGAGTTTCTAGGCTAGTGATTAAATGTTGGCACGATCAAGGTGATTTGTAATCTTAACGTTTAAGTGGATTAAATGGTGTAACAGTGTCTCGTGAATCATTAAGTGTATGAATCATGAGGGTGGGACCTGGTAGTGTCTGGTAGGGGTGGGGCATTAGATTAAGTTTGGATTGGGGAAACTCAGTGATCAACGGGTTGGATATGTATGGTAGAAAGGCTAGGGTAGCCTTTATCAGTTAAACTCTTGGGCGTAGTCTTGTTGTGCGACTGTCGCGAGTTTGTCAGTCTCAGCAATCGGTTAGGGATTTTGCATCCCCGTTTAATTAAAAGGCCAGCGTGGAATCAAGAGATCTCGGATAGATCGAATCTGCAAGTTTTTTTTATTTAGCAGCATGCGAGGTACGTATTGTTTTGGTACCAATGGTTGAGACTCGTGTTCGGAGTCAGCTTCATTTTCGAGTGAGAGGTATCTGAAATCGGATCATGGTTGGGGTTCTGTTTATCAATTATCAATGAGATGTTCAGGGTTGGAGGGGTGTTGTTCGATTCGGGTTGCGGACTAGAGTCGGCATGGATGTGGTTGGAATGGTTCGATGTGTCTGGAAGTCAGGCATGGAATAGGATTTTAGTTTTCTGGTAGCGTAGATGGATTTCCTCTTTGTTGGTTAAGGCAACGTATTAAGGTTGTTCATCTGTTAAGGTATGTGTTCCTGCGAAGCTTGGTTCAGTAGTAGTAGCGGAAGGTGGACATCTGTGTGAGGGGATTTCTCAAGTCTGTTTTGGTTGCAAGGAAGTTCAGTCGGGGTTTGCCGGTGTAATATAATAAGTTGTAAGGAATGATGTTGAGGAAGAAATCTAGTTTAAGTAGGGGAGAGTTGTAACACCCATTTTCTAGATTGATGTAGTTTGAACTTATCAGAATCAAAGATGGAAATTTTGGGAAAAACTCCTTGCCACGACATGACGCATGGAAGCCCATGTTGTGGCAAGGTTATACCGGAACATGTGTTTTAGTGGGCTCCACGGCGTAATAAAAGAATAGCCACGGCGTGGCAGCCGCTGCAGCCCAAAACCTAGGATTTTTAGGGTTTCTCTTGTATATAAGCACCTTAACTCCCATTCTATGTCATCTTCCTTAGCCTCCATTACGCTCAAACCTCATAAACCCTAACCCTAGCCTCTCTTGGTGATTTTAGCTCATTTTGGTGCTTTTGGTGGCTTGAAGCAAACGATGAAGTGCTCTAGTGTGTTGTTCCAACAAGCAAGCTTCATCATTCTTCTCTTGTGCATTCTCCGAACTCTTGTAAGTATTAAAGCTCCAACCTTTTTTTTCCATGCTTCTAGATCTAGGTTTCTTGTCCCATTTTTCAAGATTGTGGAAGTTTGGATGGAAGGCTTCAATCAAGTTGGCAACTTTATGTATCATTGAGGTCCATTTGGGGTTATATATGGTAGATCTATGGTTCCTAGGAGTTTTTGGTCTCATAAACAAAGTTTGAGCTCATTTCTCATGATTATAACCTAATGGGGAAGGACATGCATGTCCATAAAGCTACGATTCTTATGGTCCATTAGGTGTAAGAAACCCTTTTGGAAACTTTGGGTAAGTGGCTTTTATGATTAAGTGATAAATGGTTGAGTCATACCTTAAGTTGCCACTAGGACCTAGGTTTTGAGATCTTCGTGTATAGGGATGTCCTAAGGGATAAAATTGGAAACTTTATCCATCAAGAACTTAGGAAGAAGTAGATTTGAGCTTTGAACCCCTTGGTGTGGTTGGAAGCATCTTAATGCATTAAGCCGCTGAAAATCAGTTCCCACGACGATGTGGTGACTGGAGTGAGACCCGATTGCTTTGTCATCTTGTTGCCACGACGTGGCCAATGGAAGGCCATGATGTGGCGACTTGCTGAAGTGTTTTTGGTTGTTTGACTTGGGACTGTTGACTTTGACTTGTTGATCTGGGATGAATTTTGGTTAAGATTGCTGGTTTTGGTGTGTAGACTAATGTTGGACCTTGTATGTTTTGATATGAGTGATGTAGCATCTTTTGCTGGGCTTTGAGTTGTGGTTTAGTTGTTTTTGTGACTCAGGTGAGTCTTTTTACTATACTGTGTAGGATGCTAGATGTCTTTGTGACTCTTGCATTGTGTGATGGGATGGTCCCATTGACAGGTTGGGTTGAGCCTATTTATATGTTGTGTTGGGCCCATTGATATGTGGGTTGGGCCAATATACTGGCTAAGCTCGTTGATATGTATGGTATGTAGTATTTTGGGAAACTCATTAAACTTTATGCTTACGGTTTGTGATTTAACATTTTTCAGGTACTTCCAGTTTCAAAAGGAAGGGTCTGACTTGACTGCATAGTAACCCCTAATGGTTTTTCCGCACTGACTATATTTGTTTTACTCTGATGTTTATAAAATACAATTCACTCTAATTGGTTTTGGAACAAATGATTGTATGAAATTAATGGTTTAAAAATAATTTTTTTTTTTACTTTTGGGATGTTATACTGTAACATTAAAATAAGGGGAAAAAATATAACTAGATATAGAAAATATGCATATGTGCACATATATTAAAATAAGAAAAACAAAACCTTGATGTATGCAAAAATCAAATTATACATCAAATACTATAACATAATCTTATATCTATGTCCATTGAAGATATAATAAAGAATAAAAATATGTCCATTCAAGATATAATAAAGAATAAAAAGATGAACATCACAACTAACACCTTCATCATTACAACTAGAAAAGATTCCCTGGCGTTGCCGGGGCCGAAAGGTACTGCTTTGTAAAGTAAAGTAGCATGTTGAATTGCATTGAGATAATCTAGTAAATGAAGATAAACAATATCATCTAATTATATAAGTAAAGAACTCTAAATCGTTATTTCTTGCAATAAATGAGGAAAATAAAGAAATGATCTCACAAATTGAACTTTATTGCCAAGTATGGCAGTAGTCAGAAAACCAATCCGGAAAATATATATCGTTGCTTTTTATCCGTTAATGTGAGGGTAATTTGGTCTTTTCAGGTAGTAAGGACTGAATTTGTCACCATGGGTAAACCATATGAACCATTTATGTAATTTTGGCGGTGGTGGTGGTGGTGGTGATGGCAGATGGTGAGTGGGTTTATGATATTGGGTGGGTATTTTCTAATAAATAAAACATTAATTTAAAACCAAAAAGAAAATGTTAAATCTGGTAAACCACAGAGACTAATCGTGTAATTTTATCTAACAATAATAATAATAATAATGAGGGACCATTTCTGCCAAAAAACTAAATACTAATAATATGTAATAAAATGTGAGGGTTATGAAAAATTCAAACCAAAGTGAAAGGATTGTTTGTGAACAAAAGCATAAAGGTGAAGGGTCAATGTTGTAAGTTGGAGGACCAAAATTAACAAAAATAAGATGTCGCTTTCCTGTTAAAATCTAGGGTTAGGTTCATTTGAGACCACCTATATTTTGTGAGACCGTGAGACGCATTTTTTTATTATTTTTTATTATTTTTATTATTTTTTTTAGTTAATTCATGTTCCGAAAATAATATTTAAAAAAAGAATTTTTTGATTTTTCCATTTATTTTTCATTTTAAAATTATTTTTAGAATATGTACAGTGTAATATTCTATTTAGAATATTTCACGTATTTTTCAAAAAAAAATAGAATTTTTTTTATTTTTTATTTATTTATTTGAGTTAATTCAAGTTCCGAAAATAATATTTAAAAAAAGAATTTTTAGATTTTTCCATTTATTTTGCATTTTAAAATTATTTTTTAGAATATGTCAGTGTAATATTCTATTTACAATATTTCACGTATTTTTCAAAAAAAAAAAAAAACGGAATTTTTTTTATGTTTTTTTATATTTTTTTTAGTTAATTCAAGTTCCGAAAATAATATTTAAAAAAAGAATTTTTGGATTTTTCCATTTATTTTGCATTTTAAAATTATTTTTAGATTTGATCTTACGGTCTCACAAAATTAGAATTGTCTCAAATGAACCTGAACCTATATATATATATATATATATATATATATATATATATATATATATATATATATATATATATATATATATATATATATATATATATATATATATATATACACACCGGAAACATAAAAACTTGATTCCATTGATATTAATGACCTGTTGAAGAAACAACTTAATGTACAACTAATACACAACAACAAGTAAAAATTCAAATGGAACTAAAAAAATGAATGCATATTAAGAGATAGAACACTAATAACAACCTTGCTTAAACCATAAAGAATGAATCACATAAATGAAAAAAAAAATCAAGCACGACGAAGAACCATACAATATTGAATAAAGGATTTAAGCTAAATACAAAATGATAAGAAAATAATAAAGAGTAAATATGATCGATCAAAACTGAAAGAAAAAAAAAACACTAACCTAAAAATCAAGCATGAGGAAGAACAATACAATAATGCACAGATGATTTAAGCTAAAAAAATGATTCGAAAAGAATAACGAGTAAATATGATCAATCGAAATTGAAAAAAAATTGTTAACCTACAAGCACAATGGCAATGCAAATGCAGATGATTCGAAACGAAAAGAAGAAGATCTGGAGAGGAAAATCTCAAAATATGAATGATCCATGAAGTTTGTACAGCACGATGAAGATAAACATTATCCTTAATACATTTGAATACATTTCAAAATGAAAAACAATTTTTTTATTAATGATTAAAATAAATCACAAATTAATGTTTAGATAAATTAAAAAGAGAAAAAGAGGATCCTACCATTAATTAAGAAAATTTTAAAATAATCTAATCTAATAGTTTAAAATTAGTTCTTGAGTTTTCGCAAATATGTGGGTTCTCAACAGAAAGTTTTATATATATATATATATATATATATATATATATATATATATATATATATATATATATATATATATATATATATATATATATATATAGAGAGAGAGAGAGAGAGAGAAATTTGTAAGAACTCAACAACTTCAAATATGTTCATCATTTTTCAAAACCGAAAATACCATTGGACTATTAGATCAGTGACTAAGTCAGATCCATCGTCTAAAAAAAGATTTGACGATTTTTTTTTTGGAAATGTGCATGTATGCACAATTAGCAATTATATTGACTAAAGACACATGATTATCCGTAGTAATATTAATTGTTGGAACAAAGTTCTAGTAGGATCGATAGATTCTAAGCAGAAAAAAACAGTAAATGACGTAATGAAGAACACAAGAATGGTTTAACTGATGTCGAATGATTAAGCTTTAACACCTCAGAAGAGCTCTATTAAGAACTTCGACTGTAGAGGTGCTTAGGGTTACAAAGCAATAATAATTATATTCACGACCGTATCTAAGGCATACATGCATGAACTATTTATAGATTAACCCTACTTAATAATCACGAATGGACAAACCCAATCCAGATACACAAAACTAAGACCATGACGCAACATAAAATACCCAACAATCTCCCCATTTGCGTCAATGGAGTCGAAAGCTCAGTTCAGTTGAGCTATAGAAGACTTCTTGACAGTCTTGAACACCTTCGGTATAATGGTCAATAGAGTATGACGAAAAGTGATATACCACCGAAGCATGTTCGTGAAGTTCTTCTTGTCTGCCTCAGTGTTCTGCTTGCATCAATGGATGATATTAATTATGTGCTCCAAGTAGTCCGTTGAGAGTACATGCTTATCAACAAGAGCGAAAAGAAATATGTTGGCTTCGCCTCTTGTGAACATCACTATGAGATGTGTAGAATAAATTTGGCCCATCTTCATCTTGTTCACATCTCCAGGTTTTATAGTTGGCTTTATAGTGGGTTTCTTCTTCAAGACTTTAGCAATCTCCTGATCCATTGCAGCTACTTCATGGATATAGGAAGCCAACATCCTCTTCAGATGATCTAGGATCGGCTCATACTCTTTTGCATTAGTGAGCAATATGTTAAACAACAAGATCATCCAATCATGAGGATTCAAGTTAGGAAGATCTGCCAGGGATATAACAGAAACCGAGTTGTCTGAACTTCGGGTTATTTTGAAGTTAACATTGACAAACTTCCATGCATGCGAAGGTTTCATCACCTTGACAGTTATAATCTTCTGTGCACTCCATCTCAGGTACTGAGGCTGACCGAACTTGAGATAAAAATCAATAAGTTCACGATCAACATGAGAGTGAGGTGAGGGAACTTGAACAATCGAATCAAAGCAGTGAAAAGTAAATGCCTTTCGTGTTATAGGCATATCAAACTGTGAGTCCCTCGAATTCTCACAATCAAACGAAGCTACAGGTTCTAGCAACACACTTCCACTGTAGTGTCCGAGTAGATACTGTTATTTTCTCTCGAACCATAATAATATTATTTGATCTTATCATTGAATCATTTATTTCTCTTGTTTCTCTTCCTTTGTTTCTCTTGCTATTGAAATATCTTCAATTTTTATTTCTACACACATCTTTTTTTTGGGGGTCTACAGCCATTATGTGGCATAGGGGTTACATCCCGTACGAAAGTTAATAGTATACCACTTCTGCGAATAGCTCGTAATGCTGCGTCTCTTCCGAGACCGAGACCTTTAATAGCTCGTACACACTTGGAAACTCTATTGCTTCTTTGATGAGCGTTTCTCTAGTCCAAGGAGGAAACAAGTCCTTTCTGCAAATTAAGGCATCTTGCTCTTCCTTGTTCTTTCGCTCCCTCTCTTATGCTTCCTTTTCAACCCGAAGGGTTTCATCCAATTCCTTATCCCTTTTCTTTCGTCTCAGGGCCTCGAAAATTGTTTCTTCTTCATCACTATCATCAGCAAGTCCCTTCTTCTTATCTTGATTACTAGAACCCGAAGCTTCATTACCCTTCGGTTCTGTTTTGACAGTGACTTTTGGCTGAGTTGACTGAACACCTTCTCCCCCTTGTTTCGGAGGTACGAATCGCTCCAAAACACCCTTCATTTCGTGTAAAAGTGCAAGGGTAGGAAGAAGCTTGGAAGTCAAACGATTCCGGATGGTCAGTGTAAGTATCAAATCATGAGCACTAAGAATATAGTTTAGCATATTTTGAACATCACCAGTACAACTCCGGAATACAGCACACTCAATCTTCAATAATGAAATCTCCCTTTCAGCTTGAGCCAATTGAACTGTCTGAACTTCAATGGTAGAGGTTTGACGTGCAAGATCCTCCCTTAATGCACTCTCCTTTTCCAAATCAACATGGAGTGTTTCAAGCCGAGAATTCACAGAGCTAAGAAGAGAAGTGTTCTCAACTTGAATTGAAGAACGAACATTCTCGAATTTGGCCTGCTCTTCTTGAAGTGACTTGGATAAAGAATCAACTGAAGCGTTTATTTTAGCTGCATTTGAATCAGCATGACCTTTGAGGGATTCAAGAAAAATCTGGGAACTGTGAATAAATTTTGCAACGTCAATTGTAGCCTTCTGGAAAGAAGAAGTGGATGCTTCAACCACTTTGTTGATTTGTCAATGGCCTCTGTATACTGCTCAAAAGCAGTGTCCAAAAAAGCCTTGAGCACCACATCATTATACGTCCTTGTAAAGGCGTGCAATTGATCAAGCTTTTCATCAAGACCCTGCACTTGTTGTCTAGTGACGGGAGCATCTTCCTCTTTATCAGTGGGAATCCGATAAGGACTGTAATAGTTTGAGTCAAACTCAATATTGGCACCACCAAGAGTATCACCAGAATCTGTTGAGGGTGAGGGTGAAAGAGGTTTGGATGTAACAGGAGGTTCGGTTTCAGTATTAGCCCATGTATCAGATACGTTGACGTTAACCGGAGGTTCGGTTGTAGTGGTGGTAGTTGCTTGTGAACAGATAGGAGGTGGTAGAAATTGGTACTGTACTAACTGGTGGTGGTGGTGGCATAGAAGTGGTGTTTTGAGATGTAGGAGGTGGTGGAATAGGAGCAACCGAAACTGCAACAGTAGTTTTCGGTGGAGATGGAGGAGGTGTTGGAATCTTGTCATGAAGTTGTTCAGTAGAAGTTAGAGAATGTGGAGTGTATTACCTCTTGGTGAGCCATGATGTTGAACTTCTTCTTCCTCATCTGCTGATCGCTCCTCATCATGTTCTGAGCTTGGAGGAGAAGGACTCTTTGATTTCCTTTCCATCTTCTTAACTTTCTTTGGAGCCAAAGAATCAGCCTTTTTAGCCTTTCGCTTTTTAGACTTGTTAGGCTTAGATGAAGGACCTTCGGTTGTCACCTTCTTGGTATTTTCCCTTTTTCCTCGGTTGGCTGGTTTTTCCACAGCATCCAAAGCAGCTTTCTGTTCACGAGTCAATTCTCTTGGTTCTTTGAGAGGAAGCTTTCTGTAGTCATCCATCACTTTACTTTCAGTTGACACACACCTGTACATCGTTTCAGGTATTGAACCATTGTGGGAGAACTTTTTGGCATTAGAGAAGATGATCTTCTTCATATGAAAAGTAGCCACGGAGGAGACCAATGCATCTTTCATGACTGGAATCTGCAAAGTTTCAATGGCCCTTCGAGTGACAATGGTCTAGAAACGACCACAAGAAATCTCTGAATGTCTCGTCGATGTGTTGAGACTTTGTACCAGTTGCGACCAAATAATCGACCCATAATCAAGGTAGTGTCATTGTAGACACCATAGAGAATGGTCAGGAAACCCTTAATGGTACCATCTGACCCAGCAACCCTCTCCGCTAAACCCTTGTTGAGAAGTGTAAGTAACCCATTCCATTGCGGCGGCAAACACGATTTCTTAACCTTCGTCACTATGGTGAGAACATCAGTGTACCCCATCTCATAAAGCATTGTAAACAGCTGGGTTGTGGTGACGAAATTAGGAGATATAACAGAGGCATCGACAGCAAGCTTTAACAGGGAACAAAATCTCCCTTTCGAAATTGATACCTTGTGAGAGAGGATTTGAAAATAGATCCTCTCATTGTTCTTGTCATAAGTTGCAGTAGAATAGACTTGGGATAGTAGAGACGTTGGAACAGATTCCACCTGCGTGAGTTCGATAACTAGAGGAGAGTATTTGAGACATTCGACAACTTGGAGTATGTACGAATCATACAGAAGCAGTCTGATCTTGAATAGATGATGAGTCCGCCATTTTTGGGTTTGATCACAAGCAAGGACAATGAAGCAGTCTGATCTTGAACAGATGATGAGTCTGCCATTGTTGATGTAAGGAAGAAGATGAACAGTTTATGATCGCCTTGTGTATTTGAGAGAGTTTGAAGAAGGTAAGAAGGTACAATTTGTGCGAGAAACCCTTTATATACCGTTTCCAGGAGAGAGAGAAAGTATCATCGTGATGATGATACGATCACTGAAACGTCGTCTGAAAAAGCGTGATGTGACATGTTGGTTACCCCAAATAGACTTCATCAAGCGTGGGTTTAGGAACCGTTCAAATTCACACGCCCAAAATTTTATCCACATATCGACTTTTCAAATTTACTTTCGCTCCAGATGTTATAAGAACCATATTCGCGCCTAAAAGAAACTTTAAACGAGCCATAAGGAACATTAACCAGAATTTTGGAAAATCACAAATTATATTCGTGTAAGAGTGTTCCTAAAATAAAGAAATAAAGCAAAATGTGTATAGGATGTGAGTGATGTCTTTAATAAGACATAAAGCAGATGATTCCGGGCAAAAATCTCTTCCTTGAAAGTCAAGAGTGACTTGAAGTGCTTGTGTGGTTTCCCGAGAAAGTACGATCGAGTGCTTGTAAAGAAACACCAAAAGGGTTCTTTTAAATAATAGTATAAGGGGCGGCTTATCTTCAACCGAACATCGATTCTTAACATAAGACTGAATGTTGGATGAAGTACTTGTGAGACCGATGTGGTATGTTGAACAAGTAGGTTGGATATAATATATTGTGACTAAAGATGTTATAAAGAATCTCAAAAACAAAAACAAACTAGATCTTTTTGGGAAGAAATGCCTTGGTGTTAGAAAATTTCATAAAAGACCATTAAATTTTTTTTGAGATATCGTTAAGTAACAAGTAAGATCTTGAATATAAATATTCACCGTTAAATCATTGTTGGTGTTGAATTTTGGGTCTCACTTAGCACGTGGTGTACGCATCTAAGATCATAAACACATATTTTATGCAACCATAAACCTCAGTGGTAATATCTAAGAGTCTCAAGGGTTACCGTGTTGAAACGACGGTTGATGGATAATGTAAAGGATGTGGTTAAGGAACCGAAATTACCTCTGCTGTATAAACGTGACAAAGCAGAAAACTCTCAACTCATTTGAGAAGAGTAAGGTAGCTCTTGACTTGAGTGGATTTATCAGCCTGATTGGGAAGAAATGATAGGTATATATCGAATCATTAAGGCCTTGCTCCTCGTCTTAGAGGCTTCGGTCTACATGCACCGGCATGCTTCTAGGGACACTTAACTAGTTCATATCAAAATAATCATACCTGCCCTACCTCCAATTTATGTAGCAATGACGTACTTGATACCTAGCAAAGAGAAGAAGCAAACAAGCAAACCACACAAACAAGACAAACAGAACGAAATAAAAATAAAATAAAATAAAAGATAGAATCTTTTGGATATATATATATATATATATATATATATATATATATATATATATATATATATATATATATATATATGGATTTTTGAAGTTTTCTGAAAAATAATAAAAACAGAAGAAAGAAGAAAAAAATATTTTTGGGTTTTTTTTTTTTTTTTTTTTTTTGAATTTTTTGAAAAATAATAAAAACAAAAAAATTAAAAAAAAATTAACACTAAACACTCTTGAAATAAAAAGAAAGAGAAAATAGAGTAAGAAATAGATTTAAAAATGAGTTTACAAGATATACAGCCGAAACCAAACCTTAAAAGAATGAAGCAAAATAAGCCGAACGTTCGGTTCATTTCGGTTCCCTAAAATTTCGGAGCCGAAATAGACCGAGCGTTTGGTTCATTTCGGTTCCCAAAAATTATGGAGCCGAAATAGACCGAGCGTTCAGTTCGTTTCGGTTCCCGTAAAATCCGGAACCAAAATAAACCGAGCGTTCGCTCTATTTCGCTTGTCTAATTTTTAGAGAGAGGTTTGAGGGTTCGGTACCGACTCTTCTTCCATCATTCCCAAACCTTGTAAAATTTTGTTGAAGCGTGCTTCTGGTAAGGCTTTAGTGAAGATGTCATCCGGTTAATCAGAGGACCGAACGAAATGTACTTCTATGTTCCCATCTTCTACATGGTTCTTGATAAAATGGTATCTCAGTGCAATATGCTTTGTCTTTGAGTGTTGCACTGGATTGTGACATATTCTTATCGCGCTTTCTGAGTCACAATAGAGAGGTATTTTCTTCATACTTAGTTCGTAGTCTCTTAGTTGGCTTTGTATCCATATCACTTTTGAGGTACAGGATGCTGCAGCTATGTACTCAGCTTCGGTTGTTAAAAGAGACACACATGTTTGCTTCTTGGACTGCTAGCTAACAAGTTTACTGTCAAGTAATTGGCATCCTCAAGTTGTAGTCTTTTGGTCCAGAACACATCCTCCAAGATCAGCGTCAGAAAAGGATTGAAAAAAGAATCCGGATCTAGCAGGGTACTACAGACCGAGAGAAGAGGTTCGCTTCAGATAACGGAAGATATTTTTCACTACCACCATGTGAGGTTCTCTTGGATTTGCTTGAAACCTGGCACAATAACACACAGAAAACATAATGTCTGGTCTACTAGCTGTTAGATACATAAGAGACCCTATCATTTGACGATAGAGTGTTACGTCAACGACAGGTTTTTCCAGAGATTGTGTTAACTTTGTGCCAAACGCCATAGGAACCTTCATTTTTGAATCTCCCGTCATACCGAACTTTGCCAGCAAGTTCTTCGTGTAGGCCTCTTGGTTGATAAAAATGCCTTCTATACCCTGTCTTATATTCAAACCAAGGAAAAAAAATAATCGGACCCATTGCGCTCATTTCAAATTTAGTCTCCATCAACTTCCTGAATTCAGCCGTTAAGCTAGGATTCGTGGAGCCGAAGATTATGTGATCGACATAAATCTGAACTATCATTAGATGTTCTCCTTCTTTCTTTCGGAAGAAGTTTGGGTCAACCGAACCTTGCTTGAATTTTGACATTTTAAGAAAGCGAGTTAAAGTTTCATACCAGGCCCTCGATGCTTGCTTCAGACCGTATACAACTTTATCTAACACATAGCAGTGATCAAGGTATCTCTCGTTCACGAACCCAGGTGGTTGCTCAACATACACTGTTTCTTCTAGTTCTCCATTCAAGAAAGCACATTTCACATCCATTTGGAAAACTTCAAAGTTTTTATGAACAGCATATGCCAGAAAAATTCTAACTGATTCCAACCTTGCTACAGGAGCGAAGGTCTCATCATAGTCTATCCCTTCTTCTTGGCAATATCCTTTCACAACCAACCGAGCCTTGTTGCGTATGAAATTGCCCTCTTTGTCCAACTTATTCCTGAAGACCCATTTTAAGCCGACCACTGAATCATCCTTGGAGTGGGAATCAGCCTCCAAACTCGATTCCGTTCAAACTCATGGAGTTCATCTTGAATAGCTTGTACCCAATTAACGTGATCAAGTGCAGCATTAACCGTCTTCGGTTCGACTTTGGAGACAAACAAACTCAACATACATAATTCAACATTAGAGAATAATGCAGTTTGTTTTGCTTTCAATTGAGAACGTGTGAGAACTCGCTCAGATGATTCCCCAATAATTTGTGCTTTGGGATGATCCTTAGTCCATTTTGTTAGAGGAGGGTAATTAGGGTCATAGACTGGATCCAACTCTGCATTTACTTCTTCTTCAAGTTCTGATTGATCACCTTCGTCATTTTTATTCTCATTCTCCCCCTCAAATGGCGAAGCATATCCCTTGTTAGGTTCAGAGTTTTCCTCCTCTGTTGGAGTTGGATTCTCCCCCTCGATTGGACTATCATTGGTTGGGGATGGAGTAGGATTCTCCCCCTCGACTGGACTTTTATGGGTTGGGGCTGGAGTTGGATTCTCCCCTTCGAAAGACAGATCGGTTGTCTTTGGTGCAGATGAACCCTCCCCCTTGAACGTTGAGCCATTGTTTGGAGGGTTAGATGAGGGTTCACCACCAGTCAGTTTAGGAATTTCATTTTCCATTTCTTTTGCAACTTCATCAATGATCTTTTTCAGATTGTCGATTTTGTTGTCTGTTGCTTTCGCCTCTGAGTGTATAGCCTTCTCTGGTTCATCAAATAGCCTTATATATTCTTCAAACAAGTTGGAAATGGGAACCGAGACTTGTCCTAATTCAGGAAATATTTCCCCCAAGGCACTTTCGCTTCTTTGAACTTTATTCATGTAGTTGTCATCAAAGGTTACATAGTATGTTTCTTCAATTTGTTTGGAGCATTTGTTCAAAACTCTGTATGCCTTTGAAGTGAGTGAATAACCAAGAAAAATCCCCTCATCGGCTTTGATGTGAAACTTGTTTCGGTTCTCTTTGGAATTGAAAATGAAGCACCTTGAACCGAACACGTGGAAAAACTTAACGTTGGGCTTTCGATTGTTCAGAATCTCATACGGAGTGATGGATAATCGTTTGTTAAGTAAGTATCAGTTCTGAGTATAGCATGCGGTTGCAACTGCATCAGCCCAGAAGTATAGCGGAAGAAAAGCGAAGCTTAGCATGGTTCGAGCTGCCTCACATAAAGAATGGTTTCGTCTTTCAACAATTCCATTCTGTTGTGGTGTATAGGGGGCCAAGAAGTTGTGACTTATCCCCTTTTCAGCCAGAAAATCCTCAAAATCTTTATTCTTGAATTTAAGCCCATTGGCACTTCTAATATTCCTCACCAACTTTCGCAGCTGCACTTCCACTTGCTTGATAAATGTCTTCAAATTGGGAGTCGCGTCTGATTTCTGTTTAAGAAAGAAAACCTAGGTGAAGCGTGAAAAATCATCCACTCTGACAAGAATGAACTTACTACCACCGAAGCTTTCGATAGCCGAAGTTCCACATAAGTCAATATGTAGAAGTTCAAGAGCTTCAACAATCTTTGTATTGATACGTGTAGGATGGCTCTTTCTACTTTGTTTGCCCATCTCGCACACTGCACATAGGTGTTCCTTATCAAACTTGAGAAGAGGAAGGCGTCAAACATGATCAAAAATTACCAACTTATTAATGTCTTTGAATTTCAGGTGTGATAGGCGTCGATGCCATAACCAGCTTTCATCAGTGTTCGCCTTTGACAACATGCATATTGCTGGTTTTCCTCGAATCGGGTTGAGATTTAAAGGATACATCTCTACCTTGTGTTCAGACTTTAACAGAACTCTTTTGGATTGCTTCTCAATTATTTCTGATCCCTCATCATCGAATGAAATCTTCAAACCAGTTCCCATAACCAATTGAGATACACTGATGAGGTTGTGCTGCAACCCTTCCACATAAGCTACTTTTCGAATCGGGAAGTCTTTGTTGGTTATCATTACATATCCTCTGATTGTCCCATAAGAGTTATTTCCATACTTCACACATCCACCATCCTTAAGGGACTGAAACTCCCTTAGCTCTTCCCTCCTTCCTGTCATGTGACGCGAGCAGCCACTGTGTATGTACCATTTGTCATCGAACTGCTCATCACTTATAGCCTGCAAATTTAAGCAGATTTAGGAACCCAAATTCCCTTGGGGCCTGGTGAGTCTTTTACAGAAAAAGGAATAGCAGTAGAAATATCAACCAAATAAGTTCTTTTTATTAGAGTGGTTTGGTCTTTTCTTTTGATGGTATACACCTTTATTTTGTTTTTATCTTGTTTAAATTATGGTGTATCAGATGGTGTGTTGTTAGATGGTTTTGGAATATTCTTTTGAATCCTAGGGTTAACTGACTTTTTCTTATTGTTGATATCAGTATTTGAATCAAGCTTTCCCTTTCCTTTGATGTCCTTTATTGAACTTCGGGTTGTCACATTATCCCCCCGTTAGAGGGAATTTTGTCCCAAAATTCAAACTTTGGATACAATGTATGGATTCGAAAAGAAATATGGATACTTCTACTTTGTTGAATTTTGCACTTTCAAGTGAATTCGAGTTCTAGTGTAGTTTTCCGGCGAATCTTCACTGTTGGGATATGACTTTGTTTCATACGTTAGTCTCTCGATCTATGATTTTGATTGGTTCTACCATGACATTCAAACTTTCGTTGACCTCGGTCTCATCAAAGGAATTACTAACGTATCATTGGGTAGGCGTTTCTAATGATTCGAGACGTGGACAACAGAATGCATACTGCTATACCCTTGAGATAGTCGAAGTCTGTAGTTCACGGTTCCGATTCTGGCGGGGATTTCGAAAAGTCCGGTGTATCATGGGAGAAGTATTTCGCACTTCCCCAAAGCATATCATGCTCTTCTAGGATAAGGCCTTCAATGGGACATAAGCTCCATCACGAAGGTAGATCTTCATGTAGCGAAGTAGCTAAGGGTTTGATGGTTCTAGAAGAAATTTATGGGTAGGTTTGCGATAATAGTCGACGGGACCCAAGAATTGACGGGTTTCTATGTGTGTCTCCGGTGTCGACTAATTCCTTATCGCCTTAATTTTTGGAAAGGCCCACGGGTATGACTGCTTTGCTTATCTACTTAACCAGGGAAAATGGTTAGACCGAAAGGCACCACTACTAACTCGTAGTGATCATATCAAGCCTTGGTCGCTGTCTTGGAAACATCATCCTCACGGAGGTCTGGCTACGAGGTAGTTCCAGGGATTAGGTCGATGCGAGACTTGACTAGACATTCAGAAGGAATTCTCGGGAAATTCTCGAGAAAGACATTAAGGAAGAAGTTGCAGACTTCCCGTTTCCTGATGACCACATGTACGAGGAATGCATGGGAAACTTTTTAAGCCTTGATGCACGAAATGATGCAGAGTTTGGATTCAGGTTTGAGGTCGAAGATCATGAGAGTTGGGTCAGAGGGAAGATTCATACGGACGACCCAAGAATAACAACATGAATGAGACTCAGTCGTTCCATGCCAATGATCGCATCAAAGCCTTTCATGAAAAGTTTGCCATTTAATTGAATGGAACAAAATAATCGTCCGATTGAGGATACGATCTATGGGTATGACGTTAGCGTTCTCTTCTCACTTGCTAACCAACTAGATGGTACACGTTTTCGATTATTAGCGAAGGACTAAGTTTAGAAAGGTGTTTGAATGGATAGTTAGCAAATTTCTTTCGGCATTAGAATTGAAAAGGATCACACGCATAAAATTCACCGAGGGGAAATATACCTGTGGAAACGATGGGGTCGACGGCTGTCCTTTCTTGTCCCATATTTAAGACTCTCCTAATGTTGCCAGATATTACTGCCTTAGGGCAGTTTCGTTTGTAATGTCCAACTTCTCCACAACTATAACAGGTCCGACCGATACCAGCTCCAGAAGCTTGACTAGTTGGTTGGGTTGGTGCTCTGCAGCTTCGCACGAAGTGACCTTCCTGGCCACAGCTTTTACAAAAATTCACACGACAAGGACCGGGGATACGATGTTGGTAACTACATCGGTTACACCACGGAAGGATACCGGCATATCCGGTGATAGGCGCTTGGGCTGAGGAATTGACAATAAAAACAGCAACAGGGGTAGTGGCAGCGTGGACTGCCACTATCTGCTGTTTCTTCGAGGGCTCCGGGGAAGACTGACTCTTCTTCTTCTTTTTCCAAAACTTTCTTTTCTCACCACTCTTCTCTGTTGGCTCAGGAGTGGTGGCTGCTTCTTCTTGTTCATCATTGTGGTCGATCAGGGTTTGTGCTAGGCATTTGGCACTATCATAGGTATCCGGCTTCGCAGCTAAAACGTCCCCTTTGGTTGGCTGGGTTAACCCCCAGATAAGCCTCTTAATCTTTTTACTCTCCGAGGTAACCAATCCCAGACAGAGAAGCGCTAAGTCGTCAAACCTTGAAGTGTAAGCGGCGATATCGGAACCTTTCATCTTCAGGTTCTAGAGTTCATGCTCCAGCTTCTGAATTTCACCCCGAGGGTAATACTCTACGTGCATAAGTTCCTTCATAACTTCCCAACCCATAGCATTGGCTACAGGTAGAGTTAGGGATTTGACTCGGTCGTTCCACCAAGTCAGAGCTCTATTGGTGAGAGTGCAGGCGGCAAATTTCACCTTGTCGGATTCTGAAGAAGCGCAGATCTCGAAGATAGATTCGATCTTCTTTAAGCACCGAGTTAGAGCAACGACACCTCCTGTGCCATCGAAGAATGTGGGTTTTGCGTTCATAAAGTATTTATAGGAACACTCCTTTCGGTGTCCCTGGCTACCTTCCTGGTTTTGGGTTTGGGGACCACTTCCTGAACTACCGGGGTTCGTTTGCGACATGGCTACTGTCAATGCGGCTGTAAAAATTATCTGAAGTGTTACCAGATCGATTTGAGGAGAAGGTGGTGGTGGAGGGTTGTTGGTCTTTGAGCTAGGTCTTTTTCTTGGAAGCATCTTGATCTAATAAGATCAGGAAAGAGAGGATGATAAGTCCTCCGAATTGAATCGAGAGATATGACATATATATATATATATATATATATATATATATATATATATATATATATATATATATATATATATATTTCTAATAAGCGATAAAGCATGAAAGAGTTATCAAAACAGATAAATTATCGCTAAAGGAATGATCAAGGAACAACGCTTGAATGAGAATTTCTACAAAGGATTTGCTCGAGAAATACTCCCATAGTATTTCATAATTCACTACGACCATGGTTCGATGTTTAAGGTATTAAGGTAAGTTTTAGGCATGTCGCACACCACAGTCACTCCCAAGCACATGTTGGTCATGTCTCGAATGAATATAGTTGGCCACGCTATATTGATCCTAGACACGACTACATAACTGCCAAGGTTTAACCGCAGCATACAACACCCATTTACTTATGTTTTTTTCTACTTGTAGTTACGGTTCTCGACGGTTAGGTATACTTGTATACTTTTGAAAATACTTATACTTTGAAGTATACTTTTAGTTCAGAGCACTTAGGTCCCTTAGTTTTTATAGTCTTATACCATGTAAGCTTTGGTATACTAGTTCACTATAAACAAGGGCTCTGATACCAATCTGTCACACCCCGAAAACCGAAGGCGGAAACATTTCCGGGGCGGACTCCACGTTGAGTATCAAATCCAATGTACATAGTAACACAGTAAACACAAAACATTACATTACATAGAATTGTTTACATCAGTTTGAAAGAAAAGTTATACAAGTGTTATATACATATATCATATGGACAAAAACAAAGACGAGTCTTCTAACGCTCCGTCTTCTCCAAAAGGTGGCGGTGTACCTGTCTAATGCTGACATGAGAATACAAGCATTTTGAAAATTAGCATAAAGCTGGTGAGTTCATAAGCAGTTTAGTTTTGAAAAGAATGAGTTCCCTTTTTGTTTTCTAAAAAAAGTTGTTATCCAAGAAAATCCCATATTTTCTTATGTAAAAACAGTTTAGTTATCATTTGTTACTAATTCGATTACGAGTTATATGTTACCCCAGGAAAATCCCATATTTTCCTAATAGTTTAATTAGCCTTTCGTTACTTAATTTGTAGTTTAGATTTCGATGTACTAGAAATTACCACACTTATAGTATTAGTTTTGTATTCTGATATCTTAGTTATCCTACATTAGAATGTTGATTATCTTCTATTCTTAGAAGTATTTTCGAATATTTGGATTCACTCAGAAAAGTTCATTAACAGTATTTTCGAAGTTCTGGTGATTTCCAAAAGAGTACATTAGATGTATCTTCGAATCTATGTCGACATCCTAAGGCGTATATATTCGAAACTCAGTCGATGTCCAGAGGCGTACTTTCGAATTTATTTCGAAACTCTGGTGACACTCAAGGCGTACACCAGTTGTATATTCGAAGTCTTGGCGTCATCCAAAGGCGTGCTTTCGTATTCGTATTTGTATACCTATTCCTATTCGTATTTGTATATCTATTCTATTCCTATTCGTATTCGTATTCGTATATCTATTCGTATTCGTATTCGTATTCTATTCGTATTTGTATATCTATTCTATTCATATTCGTATTCGTATTCGTGTTCGTATTCGTATTCGTATTCATATATCTATTCTATTCCTATTCGTATTCGTTCCTAGGTGTACTTTCGTATTATTATCTGATTCTAACTGTCCTTTCATATCTACGGGAAGTTATATCAAGAACACTTTAATACTTTAAGATTCATGCTTTTAACAATAATGATATGGAAATTCATTTGTGAGTTATAACATTTTAAAACGAGTTTCACAAATAACATGAAGGTTTACTCTACATATTGAACGATTGGTTAATACAGTTTTCCGTGTTAAAAGCATACGAAATATGAAATGGATCAAGTAAAACCATAAGTTTGAGTACAAGATTTCCTTGTACTTTTTCTTGTATTCCCCCTGAAAACATTTGAAAAAAAACGGTAGGGGTATGAACTCACCGGTCGGAAGCGTGTCGGATTGGATGCTAAGTATCGGTTCGGGGCTTGATAACGCGTGAGGTTCCTATGTAATATGAAATGATATACAAATGTATCTAATTGGACTTTAAATCACTAATTATATATTATTATACACTCCAAGACGCGAAAACACTTCGAATCAAGTGTTTGGAGTGACCCGGGTGACATCTAGGGACGTATAAGGCTTGGATATGAAGTTTACTCCTCAAGAGTAAACACATAAGAGGGTTTACGGCCCTAATGAACCATTCCCCATGAGTTTATAGCCCTAAACTCATGGTGGGGTGATCTATGGTGCTAAATGGTCTTATTTCACTTGGAAACATTGGCTAGGATCAAATCTAGGGCATAGAAATGGATTAAACTCACATATGGACCATCAAATGGAGTTTACGGCCTAAGAAGATGTTCTTGGGAGGTTTACTACCTTAAAAACATGCGTTTACAACTGTAAACTCATGTTTGTCCAAGATTCATGGGTTTTGGTGGTTGAAAGTCAAGCATACTAAGTTCTAGACCCATTTCTAAGCCATACAAGGTGTTAAGGGCACTTTAACACCCCTTGGATGAGTTTAAGGTCTAAGGAGATGATTTTATGGTCTAAGAATGTTCTTGGACCATAAACTCAAGCTTGTCCCATTTGTGTAGGTTTTGGTGCATTTCTTGAAAGATTATAAGGTTCTATACTCTCATGGAAGCTTGTTGGAGGTGTTTAGGGGCAAACTAACACCTTAAATTGAGTTTACTCCCCAAGAATAGGTGTTTACGGTCCAAGCATGTGCTTGGGCCGTAAAATCATGCTTATACCCCAAATGATGAGATTAAGGTGTTCTAAGTCCATGCAAACAAGTCCTTAGGTCATATCTAGGCTCCAAATGAGTTTTGGAAGGGTTTTAAGGCTCAAAACCCCTCATTACATGTGTTCACAGCCTAATGAAGTTCTAGGACCATAAACACATGTTTATGGTCCAATTCTTCATATTTTTCACGAATTTGAAGGCCAAAGGTGATATGCTAAGAGCTAGGATAGTTACCTTGACGATTTGGAGCTTGTTTTGGATGATTTTGGCTTGATTTCGATTTCTAGAGAGAGAGAGTATAGAGAGAAAGTAGAGAGAGAGAGAGAGAGTGGAAAGGATTCAAATGAGGCTCTCTCAACTTTATATATGCTGAAAGTTTGGGACACGGTGGAATTCTACCTGATGTTGTCGTCTAGTGAGGCTTTTGGTCGTACCCGATTTAATTATTTTTATAACTTGACGGAATAAAAAAATTATTTTTCCAAATAATAAATTGGGGCGTTTCCAATGATTTCTAACGTATTTGAATAATTGTTAAGTCGTAATAACAAACTTAATATAAATGACTTAATTTAGAAACGAACGGAAACAATTTAAGACGACGAATTTTTAAATGACGTATCGGGTTACGGCGACGGAATGAACTTCGGGTTGTCACATCAGCTTATTGCTTTTCAGATTTATGAATATTGAAGCTTGATTTTGGCTCCTCCTTTTGAGTTTCGGTTTCCTTGGAAGGAACATTCGGTGTTTTCTTTGGTTCTTCAGGTATCTCTTTTGTTCCACTTGTGCTTGGTTTGTCAAAACTCGAAGGTTTGTTGATGCGTTCAGCAACATATCTATCTCTTACCCTCCATGAGGTTCGTTCCGATAAGTCGATGGTTCCGTCTGTATTATCAATAGGGGCTGACCAGAAATAATCGTCGCTCCCTTTAGCATTGTCTGTGTCGACCAAGATTTTCAATTATGTTGTTTGTTTTTCAGTGACCCATGTAACAGCATATACCTAATTTGGCACAGTTTGAACTTTTTGATAAACCATTTCTTTCTCTTTGAGTTTCTGTGGCTTGTCCTTTGACAGGCGAGCGTATTCAACCGAGTTTTCAGATATGAGGGGTTTCTCATTCTCGGTTTCGCTCTTCATAAATTCAGAGCAATCAACCACATCTTCTACCGAAATTTCGCTCATCTCGCTTTCCTCATCAAATTCAGACGTGTTTTCTATATTTATTTTATGTTCTGAAATTAATTTGGCGTTAGACGAGTCAAATGATTGAATGGTATTGGACTTAATTTTCAACCTATCATTTTCATCTAAAAGATTTTTGAGCATACACTTATGTTCCTTTGAGTCAATGAAGGTCTCTATCTTGTCTATTCCGATTTTATAAGCGATGGATGTCTCTTCTGAGGACATTATGGATTCACATTCAGCGATGACCTCATCCTCCTTAAACTCAAGGAAGGGTAAGATCATCTTATGAATCTTTATCCCTATTTCACAATTTAAGTGCAACTGAGCAATATTTGTATATAAGTGTTTAGCAATCAAGCAAAAAACATTCCATTGTTTTAAAAACTTTAAATTGTCTCATAGCAAATAAATAATCTCATCCCTAGCCCTATTTAACTCCGTCTCCTTCAGCTCAATCCACATCCTTCTCTCCTCACTCTTCGAAGACACCCTGCTGAGTTGGTCAGTTAGGTTAGAGTTTGCCAAGCGAGTTTGCATGAGACTACCACTTAAGTTAGAAAATTTTAATTTTAATTCATTTAATTCTTCTTCATAATTTGATAATGGAACTTTAAGTGATTCAAGGATGGATTGTACCTTTTTGATCAGGCGATCACAGTCGTTGATCTTCTCACTCATGGGCTTGGCTGCAAAGCACTTGTCCTCTGTCAGGTTTGGCTCCTTAAACTCACCTTCGGTTGGTCTTCCAGCTGTAACAATCAAACATTTTCCAGCCGAACCAGTATCTCTCGCCACATAAGCTCTTCCATGTGTGGGTTTTTTCACTTCTTCATCATCAGAATCGGTTGACCAGACTTCAACGCCACCGAACTCATCTTCATCCATATTTTCCAGCACAATCAAGGCATTCATTGAACTTTTAGTTGCCTTCTTTTTCTTGACTTCTTCCAACTTTCGCATGTAATACGCCTCATCATCTTCACCATCCCTTTTCTCAGCCATCTTTCTCAACATGCAATCTTTGGCAAAGTGGTTCTTGCCATGACAGTAATTGCAGTCGAACCCAGAGTCTCCTATAAGCTTGCTTTCCTTCTTGTCATCATCCTTTTGAGAGGTATTATTCGTTTCTTCTTTCACCTTCTTAGAACTGTAACTTCCTTGCCAGTTTCTGTTCTTATTGACAGGGAACTTCTTTCGTGCAAATTTCTTTGGGTTGGTGATCATCATTGCATATTCATCCCCTGTAAGGTCACACTCAGACATATCTAACTCCTTCTCTTCTTCTGTAACACTTTTTCCTTTTGAGACAAGGGCCAGCGATCCCACACCCGAAACTATCTTCGCCTCCTTGGTTACCACACTCTCATGGGATTTAAGTATACCCACCAGTTTTGCTAGCGAGTATGATTTAAATTGTTCGTGATCTTTCACTATTGAAACCACTGCCATCCATTCTGGTCTTAAACCATTCATGAAGGTTACCTTTTGTTCAATCAATTTTCTTTCAATACCATGCTTGATCATCTTGCTAAGAAGATGATTGAATCGATCGAAGGGTTGTATCAGTTTCTCATCAGGTTTTTCGTTCGAAAACTCCAAATTCTGAGAGCAACAAGGTTTAAATTGAGTGTTCTAGATCCTCATCGGTTGAGTAGATTTCTTTGAACCTATCCCAGATTTCTTTAGCCGTCGTGCATGAACCAACTAACCGAAAAGTGTCAGATTGCAGTGCGAATCTGATCATTCTCATGGCTTTCACATTACATAGCACCTTGTCCTTTTCATCCCATGGCATCTTATCTATGTCCGCCACGAGCTAATTATATTCTTTTTGAGTCTTCATTGTCCTGTTCGTTCCATAGTGAACAAACGGCCCAAGCGTGATAGCTTCCCAGATGAGATAACCATTATCTTCAGATGCAACTATGTAATCTTCAAAGTGATGCGCCCACAATTCATAGTCTTGAGTGTAAAGAATGGGAACCCTTGTAGTGGATCCAATGCTGTTGGAGATGTTGATGGGATTAGATTGAGAATCTTCATGAGACATGGTGAGCTTTTCCTTAGAACTGCTAGAATCAGGCCTGTAAAGTTGAGATTAGGGTTTTATTAAACACAAGAGTTACCGTCGACAAGAATAGGATGGCTACTTTATATTCGATAAAAGCGAAAACCCTAAAGAATGCTTAACACATAAGGAATGTGTATTGATCACACAGTCTCCTGCTCTGATACCAATTGTTGGAACAAAGTTCTAGTAGGATCGATAGATTCTAAGCAGAAAAAACAATAAATGACGTAATGAAGAACACAAGAATGGTTTAACTGATGTCGAATGATTAAGCTTTAACAACTCAGAAGAGCTCGATTAAGAACTTCGACTGTAGAGGTGTTTACATTTACAAAGCAATAATAATTATATTCACGATCGTATCTAAGGCATACATGCATGCACTATTTATAGCTTAACCCTACTTAATAATCACGGATGGATAGGGCCAATCCGGATACACAAAACTAAGCCCATGACGCAACATAAAATACCCAACATTAATAATCGGCAGTTATATGGACTGCAGACGTATAGTAATAATGATAATCAACAATTATATGGACTACAGATGCAGTCCATATAACGATCACAACTACCAAAAATGTGATCGGAACTGCTAAAAATTCGATCGCAGATTTGGGTTTTAGACCTTGCAAATCCATGGATCTGTCTTAGTTGTTGGACTAGGATTCCAATGGTGTTTTCGGATTTAAAAAATGATGAATCTCAAGTTATCGTAAATTTTGAAGTTCTCAAGAGATTTACCTCTCTCTTTCTCTCTTTCTCTCTCTCTCTCTCTCTCTCTCTCTCTCTCTCTCTCTCTATATATATATATATATATATATATATATATATATATATATATATATATATATATATATATATATGAATTTTTTGTTAATCATTATAACCTTACAAACAAAACTTATATATATTTGTAAACTAGTTGTGAGACTCATGTATTACATGGGTTAATTTAAAAAAAAAGTTTAGATATAAAAATCTAAATATTTGAGAACTTTAAATTTATAAGAAAATAATAAAATTAATGAATTATGAAAATTGAAATGTTTTTTTATATATTAAGTTTAAACAAATAATTTAAATAAATAAATAAAAGAAGTTAATAAGCTTTAATTTGAGAATTTTTAAATTAGAAGATAAGTCTATTAATGTAATTGATATGTATTTGTTACTACATTTATTGTAATTATTACATTAAAATATTATGTGAAATTTAGTAAAATAAAAAAACTCATAAAATGACATGTGGAAAAAAATTAATTCAAAATAACAAAACTGACATTTGACAAATTGAATGAGAACGTGACATGTGACAAAAAAAATTATTTATTAGAGTACATTAATAGATTTTTATAATTCTATGATTAGTCATTACGATTTAAAATTATCAATAATATTTTTTTTCTCAACCCTAGTTTCTGCGGAGTATTAACCTAGTACTATGTATTTATATCATTTCTATAAAGTTTATAGGGTTCTTTATAAAAAGAAATTCTTATTTTTGGTAGATATGAAAGATATTTTGTAAATTTAAATCATTTATAAATATGGGAATATGTTACCTAAGTCATAACTCACGTATTCATTTGATTGAGAAAAAAAGGTTACTAAAAGTTCATAATGAAGGCCGTACACCATAAAAATAAGCTGATAATTTGACTGAAACAACATCGCATTTTCCCTACTCATGTATATCCATGTATATACAGTCAAAATGTATGTTACTTCTTTTTCGTCGGAAGATATGGTCATTTGATGTTAGATGAATTATTTGATGTGCCCACCAATTATTAATTGGCTTGCTCATTTAATTTGTTCAATATATTATACTTCAAAGAATAATAGCTTGTACTATAGATGACGAGTCAAAATGATGTTCTTTAATTATTATATATATTCTAGTTTGTCATTGTCTATGCAAGTATTAAATAAACCAAATTTCGTTTATAAAGTAAACTACTTTTAAGCAAATGAATATATAGTATAACGAAATTAATTTGGTCCACCCAAACCAAAACAATGATTATCTCTTACGATATTGTGATCAAAACTAGTTTACAATAAAAAAAAAAAAAAAAAGTAAATTAATTATGAACATAATCTTTAGTTGATCACTCTTGATTCGTTCCATATGCATATAACACTTAACACATTATATTTCTAATTAATTTTTGCAGCTTTACGTATTTAATTTATTAAGAAAAATATAACACAAATTAAGTAGTTTATACAGAAACACTAACATCATGCAAATCTCACTGATGTTTTTTAGAACGTGAAACACGCACACAAAACAATACACGTGCATCTATTTTCCATTTTCGTTTATCTAATTAAGAAATTTTCTCAAAGGTATTTGACAAAATTGAAAGAAATAGCTATATATTCATTTTGTTAATATAGAAAAAAAAATTATTCACAATAATAACAATTATATAATTTTTCTTTTAGTTTATAATGTATTTGTATCAGGGGCGGACGCATGATTTCATTGTAGGGGTTGCACGAGAAAATTAAGGGTTGCTTGATAGAACAAAAAAAAAAATTTTAAAATTTTAAAAACTTTTCCACTGCGGCCGGAAAATTTAGGGTTTGCCAGTGCCACCCTGGAACCCCCTAAATCCACCCCTGATTTGTATGTTTTGTTGATAATAATAAAATGTATAAATCAGTTATGATAATTTTTTGTTTATAATAATAACTTACTTCTATCTTTCATACATAAAAACATTACACTTGTAAACGAATATATATATATATATATATATATATATATATATATATATATATATATATATATATATATATATATATATATATATATATATATATATATTGATATCCTTATATTTTCTTACAAGTAGTGATATACTGTTTTAAAATTCTGTATTGATTTTTTAATTTCTTAAAAAGTCAATAAATTAAAAAAATATATATTTTGCAAGTCAAAATAGGTTTTTTCTTAAATGACTTCTTCATACTACTAATAAGACGATTTTGATAAGTGTTCTATTTTTTTTAAATAGATTATGATTTCGTTTTACCAAATTACAAAGTTACCCTTGTTTTAACCTAATAACCATACTCCTTCAATCGACATCCATCATCACCGTCTTCCATCGATTTCCCAAATTCTTCATCATCTTCTGTCATCTTTAAGTTGCTTAGATCATGATCGTCTTCCATCTTGAGCATCTTCCATTGATTTCCTCTCATTAAGCATCGATCGAAACCAAAAACTCATTGATCATCAGGCTCTCCATCGTCAATCATCGAGTTTCAACTTCAATTCTTATTTCATGGGGAAATTTTGATTAATCGGTCTCTCTAGTATCGAGCTTTGGTTCCAAAATTGAATGTAAACATCAACTTCCGATTTCTAAATGAATGTTGGTTGATTGATAAGTTCAGTTTTAGGTCTCTTTTATCGTTTGATTTTTAGAACCTTCTTAGTAAATAAAATCATGACCATTTGAGTCATTTTAAACTTAGAAAGTGATTGATTGATTATTATGATTATTGTCATTTTAAATTTGGAAGTGATTGCTTGATTATTGTCATTTTAAATTTGAAAATGACTATTTGATTATTGTCATTATTGTTGCACTTTATTGAAAGTTCTTGCGTATTAGAAATGGAATTACATTAAGGATACTAAATATTATATTTAGCTTTTAATTTACGAATGTAGATTATTGTAATTATTTTTTCTTTATTTTGTATATCCTTTGTATTATAAATACATAATGAAATATTCTTCACATATGTTGTGATTTTATAACCTTACATGGTACCTTGAAAGTGATTGCTTACTTATTGTGATTATAGCCATTTCTAATTTGAAAGTCATTGTTTGATTGTTTTCATTATAGACTTGATAGTGATTATTTGATTATTGTCATTATCCAATCTTACATAGTATCAACTTAATCCTAATTCTCTCTTAACATTAATGTGCACTGTTGGCACCTCTTCTATTATAGTCAATGTCCATGAATCTTCCATTCCTATGTCTACCCTTCTTCAGATAATGTCCATGAATCTTCCATCCTTATGTTTACCATTCTTCATATGATTACTATCAAGATTTCCTCCTCAAATGATCTTTTCTTGTGAAATCAAATTTTACCACTTCTTTCCTACTAAAAGCTTCTTGGTTATTTTTATGGTTTTGTTATACCATTACCCCCACTGTAACGAACCAACTTTTCTACATCTAATTTTTATGGTTCTGTTATACAACTCCTAATCTAAGTCATTGTGCTCCTAACTTCTTCACGTACACCGGCTGCTACCTGAACCTACAAAACATGAAAAATCTCTACAACATCAAACAACAATGTCTGGTGAGTTATATTCTTTCTATTTTCATGTTCTTCTAACTCTTTCTATCTTTCCATATTTACATTTCTCTGCATTCTATCCTCTATTCCCATACTCTACTCTACACTCTATCTATCTCATCTTATCTACTCTTCTTCTCATAGTCTTTTTTATCCTCTTCTCAGGCTCCTATCATACTCTGTAGATTCTTTATCTTCTTTCTCGTTATCTCTCTCATGTTCTACTCACTTTTTTTTTCTCTTTCTACATACTCTATCTCATCTCACATTTCTCTACTCTTTCCTTTCTTATGCATGCCCTTCTCATGCTTTTAATCTACTCTTTCCTCATCCTTTACTCTTAGAATGCCAGTCTCATACTCTACTTACTCTTTATTTCTCTATTCTCTTATACTCACACATCCACATTCTATCCTCAACTAGACCCAACTCTCCCATTTCGTACTATAATCCCCTCTCTCTTAGAATCCCTCATGGATCCGTAACCAATCTTCTTTTCTTGAACCTCTCATGGATTCCTTACTCTTAATCCTTCAAGGGTTATATCTATGTTCTCTCAAGAACTCTCTTATCTTGTTCCACTCATGGAACCCTTCTCAATTTTATCTAGCCACAAATAACTCAATTCCCACAGGAATCATCTATCAATATTTTGAAAGGACTCATCATCTCATTCCCTACAAGGAACATAATCTTGTTTACAAAGGAACCATATTCTTATTCCTAAAGGAATCATCTTTCTACACTTCTAATCTTTCATGTGATTCGTCACATGACACTTGTCCCACAGATAATTTAATCCTTTATCTCATCAAGAGATTATCTACTTCTCATCTAGTACTAAACTAATTAAGTACTTAATCTCTATTTATGTCTATTAACATATAGGTATTCTACACAATACAAATAATGTCTAGACATACATACATAGGATTATAATGCATATAATCTTATGTATTCTCATCTACATATAGCAGGTTTTACTCATAATACCATTAGCATCTACACTTGCTTACATACTATTTTTTTATGATTATAATACATATAATCATAATCCGTTTCTTTCTACACCTCTTAGGTATTTAAAAAATACATTTCTTATCTAACCATGCATACTCTAGATATATGTACATGCTCTGATACATGTTTCTAAACGTATACATCATACATACTCTACATATATATGTACATGCTCCGATACATGACTTTAAACGTATATCTCATAAGCATACAAACATATATACATATAATTATATATATATATATATATATATATATATATATATATATATATATATATATATATAACAACATAGAGAAAGAGAGTGAGAGTTATAACTCACCTTATTAGTTAGTGAAAACTAACTACCCTTAGGTCTACTCTTAAATTGATGTATCTTGGCTTATTGTCTTGCTCAAGGCCTATTTATACAACATTTCAAGTTCCTTAAAAATTGTTTTAGCCTATTAAGAGCTTATCTTCTTCCTAATCTCAAAATTATCACTTAATTGATAATAACTCTAACATTCATTTTCTACTTCTAAATTTATTCCAAACAATGAACTAGACATCTCATACTACCTAAGTTATTACACTCTAATTTTTAATGAATCAATTCATCATTACCACTAGTTAGGGTTTCAAACCCTAACTTCACATCTATCGATTTCACCTTGGAAATCACATATTAAGCTTGTTTAATGCTTCTAAACACTTGATTACACATTACTAACTAACGTTTTTGAAACAATCTTACGTAAAAAAACTCAAATCATCAATAACACCATTAAGCCCTAATTAGCTTGAAAATGGAGAAGATGATTACCTCATGAGTTATGATGTTCAATCCAAGCGATAAACACCCTTGATCGCCTCTTGATCGACTTACATTATAAAAATCATCGGAGCTTAGCTCCAAAGGAGTTTAGGGTGTTTTTTTTGCAGAGAATGAAGGCTTAACAACCTTTAATTTCTTCGAAACACAACGTTGTGGTGCGTGTAAGTTGGTCGTGTTCAACCACTTGCTGAGTTGCAGTGCATTTTTCTCACAGCATCCTACTTTGACCACCATGTCGTGCCACCCATATACATTGCCATAGGGCAAAGTACATTTCCCTCTATTTATGACGAGAATGTAACCCATTCTTAACCACTTGGGTTGTGGTGACTTGGTAAGACATGTGGAATATATGGTGGATAACCTATTGACCCATGTTCAAATCCTAGCACTACTAAGCCCTTGTGGCCATGGAGGTTCGCCTGTAGTGACTCCAGAGCATGAGGCAAAGCCTCATGTTTGCAGCGAGGGATTAGTCGGTGCGCGAAAGCTAGCCCGGAAACCCTCGTTAGGGAAGTTCCCTTTCCAAAAAAAATGTAACCCATTCTTTGTCACCCTCACCATGTTGTGACGATCTACTTACCGCTTTGTGATAACTAGAGATAAAAAAAAAAGTGCATTGTGGATTCCATTCCAGCTTTTGGGATATTTTTCTTCAATCTTCCAACCTTCATATCTTCTTCATCTTAAACCCGTTTTCTATTATCTTTATATCAACACAAAGGTGAGAACATACTCTACAACTCTGTTAAGTCACTTCTCACTGAATTAATATTGGTCTTAATCTATTAATTCACAAAGATGTCCCAAAAACATAAAATTTCCCATTTTCCCCTTTTGGCCAAATTGCATCTTCTCATGAATTTCTTCTCTTGAACTTACTCGTGTAACCTCTTCTTAGTGAATTAGACTTATCTTGGCCATTTTAATGAAGTCACAACTTCATAAACTTACTAAATTCTCATAAATGTCTAGTTTGCCTTTTTGGTAAATATTTGACTAAAAGTCGAATCTCACTAAATTTTAGGTTCCAAGTGTGAGTTCTGGTTGTGCGAGGTGCAGTTCCTCGGTCACCTTGTCAACCAGAAGGGTATTCTAGTAGATCTGTCCAAGGTAGAGGCTGTGATGCAGTGGGAGGTCTCGAAGTATCAATCTGAGATTCGGAGCTTCCTAGGTTTGGCAGGGTACTACAGGAGATTCATCTAGGATTTCTCCAAGATAGTTGTACCACTCACCCGACTAACTAAGAAGTCGGTGGTGTTTCGTTTGGGGCTTATGCAGCAGGCAGCATTCGAGACCCTCAGGCAGAGATTATGCGAGGAACTGATTCTTACCCTGTCAAAGGGAGTAGAGGATTTCGTAGTCTACTGTGATGCTTCGATCACAGGCATGGGAGCAGTGTTGATGCAGCGGGGACGTGTGATAGCTTACGCCTCGAGATAGTTGAAGCCTCACCAGGCTAACTATCCTACGCATGATTTAGAGCGGGGGGCAACGGTGTTTGCCCTCAAGATTTGGAGACATTACCTCTATGGGGTCTGCTGTATCATTTACACTAATCACAAGAGTTTGAGGTACCTCATGGATCAGCCGAATCTGAACATGAGACAGCGCAGATGTCTAGATGTGTTGAAGAATTATGATTGTGAGATCCTTTATCACACGGGGAAGGTCAATGTAGTGGCCGACGCCCTATGCCGCAGGGCGGCAGTAGCCCCGATCAGGGATATATGTCTGAGGATGACAGTGATTACTTCGTTGTTGGAGCATATTAGAGAGGTACAGGTCGAGGGTCTCAAGGAGGAGAGGCAGAAGCGTGAGAGGATCGTGGGCTGAGTAGCTTCTTTTGACTATGATAGTCGAGGACTGTTGACCCTTCATGGGAGAGTATGGGTGCCGTATTGGGGAGGAGTATGGCAGGTACTGATGGATGAGGCACATAAGTCTCGGTTTTCCATCCACCCAGGGGCGACGAAGATGTAAAGAGATCTTCGACCAGACTATTGGTGGCCCTGCATGAAGCGGGACGTAGCTTGGTATGTGGAGAGATGCCTGACCTGCAGGAAGGTCAAGGCAGAGCATCAGAGACCCCACGGAAAAATGCAGCCATTAGACATTCCCGTGTGGAAATGGGAGGATATCCCAAAAACATAAAATTTCCCATTTTCCCCTTTTGGCCAAAATGCATCTTCTCATGAATTTCTTCTCTTGAACTTACTCATGTAACCTCATCTTAGTGAATTAGACTTATCTTGGCCATTTTAATGAAGTCACAACTTCATTAACTTACTAAATTCTCATAAATGTCTAGTTTGCCTTTTTGGTAAATATTTGACTAAAAGTCATATCTCACTAAATTTTAGGTTCCAAGTGTGAGTTCTGGTTGTGCGAGGTGTAGTTCCTCGGTCACCTCGTCAACCAGAAGGGTATTCTAGTAGATCTGTCCAAGGTAGAGGCCGTGATACAGTGGGAGGTCCCGAAGTCTCCATCTGAGATTCGGAGCTTACTAGGTTTGGCAGGGTACTACAGGAGATTCATCCAGGATTTCTCCAAGATAGCTGTACCGCTCACCCGACTAACTAAGAAGTCGGTGGTGTTTCATTGGGGGCTTGAGCAGCAGGTAGCATTCGAGACCCTCAGACAGAGATTGTGCGAGGAACTGATTCTTACCCTGCCAGAGGGAGTAGAGGATTTCGTAGTCTACTGTGATGCTTCGATTACAGGCATGGGAGCAGTGTTGATGCAGCGGGGACGTGTGATAGCTTACGCCTCGAGACAGTTGAAGCCTCACGAGGCTAACTATCCTACGCATGATTTAGAGCTGGGGGCAATGGTGTTTTCCCTCAAGATTTGGAGACATTACCTCTATGGGGTCTGCTGTATCATTTACACGAATCACAAGAGTTTGAGGTACCTCATGGATCAGCCGAATCTGAACATGAGACAGCGCAGATGTCTAGATGTGTTGAAGAATTATGATTGTGAGATCCTTTATCACACGGGGAAGGTAAATGTAGTGGCCGATACCCTGAGCTGCACGGCGACAGTAGCCCCGATCAGCGATATATGTCTGAGGATGACACTGATTACTCTGTTGTTGGAGCAGATTAGAGAGGTACAGGTCGAGGGTCTCAAGGAGGAGAGGTAGAAGTGTGAGAGGATCATGGGCCGAGTACCTTCCTTTAACTATGATAGTCGAGGACTGTTGACCCTTCATGGGAGAGTATGGACGCCGTATTGGGGAGGAGTATGGCAGGTACTGATGGATGAGGCCCACAAGTCTCGGTTTTCCATCCACCCAGGGGCGACGAAGATGTAAAGAGATCTTCGACCCGACTATTGGTGGCCCTGCATGAAGCGGGACGTAGCTTGGTATGTGGAGAGATGCCTGACCTGCAGGAAGGTCAAGGCGGAGCATCAGAGACCCCACGGAAAAATGCAGCCGTTAGACATTCCCGTGTGGAACTGGGAGGATATCACCATGGTATTCATCACTAAACTTCCCAGGACCGCACGTGGATTCAATTTGGGTTATTATGGATCGGTTGACGAAGAGTGCTCATTTTATACCGATCCAAGAGAGCATATCAGTGGAGAAGCTAGCCGATATTTATGTGTGAGAAATTGTGGCACGACATGGAGTGCCTATTTCGGTGGTGTCAGACCGAGACGTCCGTTTTACTTCCAGATTCTGGAACCGGTTTCACGACGAGATGGGGACCCGTCTCCATTTCAGCACCGCTTTCCACCCTCAGACAGATGGACAGAGCGAGAGGATGATCCAGACTCTCGAGGACATGCTCCGGGCATGTGTTCTAGATTTCGGTGGCAGTTGGGATACCTATCTTCCGTTAGCGGAATTTTCGTATAACAACAGCTACCACTCCAGTATAAACCGACCTCCTTTCGAGATGCTCTACAGGTTGAAGTGCAGGACCCCAATCTGTTGGGGCGAAGTCGGTCAGCAAGTCATGGGGAGCACCGAAGTGGTGCTCAAGACGACAGAGTTGATCTAGCGGGTTCGTAATAAACTGCAGACTGCGCAGAGTCGGCAGAAGAGTTACGCCGATAGGAGGCGTTCAGACTTGGAGTTTCAGGTGGGTGACATGGTCCTCCTGAAGGTATCACCATGGAAGGGTGTCATCAGATTCTGAAAAAGGGGCAAGCTAGGTCCCAGGTTAATTGGTCCTTTTAGGGTTTTGTCCCGGAAGGGTCGCGTCGCCTATCGTTTGGATCTTCCAGTAGAGCTTAGCCAGATCCACAACACTTTCCATGTTTCTTAGTTAAGGAAGTGTTTGGTGGATGAGTGAGCAGTGGTACCATTGGAGGATATTCAAGTTGATAGCAGCCTGAACTATATTACGAGACCAATCACGATCTTAGATCGGAAGATGAAGACCTTGAGGAACAAGGTGGTTCAGTTAGTGAAGGTGCAATGGCAGCACCAGAAGGGTTCAGAAGGGACATGGGAGGTGGAAGAGGAGATGCAGGAGCACTATCCAGAGTTGTTTCCGGAGATAGCAGACTTCGAGGATGAAGTCTAAGATAAGTAGGGGAGAATTGAAACGCCCCATTCCAGGTACGTATTTAAATTGATTTAAATGTTGTAAGAGCTACTCGGCGAGTTGTAGCCCTAACTCGCCAAGTAGATGTCGAGTTGGATGCGAGTTTTAAGTGATCTACTCGGCGATTCCACGCCTGAACTCGGCGAGTAGGCCAGTCAGAAGGAAACCCTAATACTTAGGGTTTGCACCCTATTTAAACATCCTTATAGCCCCATCTCAGCCTCCATCACCCTCAGAGCATTCCTTATCGAAACCCTAGCCTCCATTGGTGAGTTTGAGTGATTGTTGCCTTGTGAAGGGACTTTTGGTGCACTTTGGAGCAAGTAGAAGAAGGGAGAGGTTGAAGAAGTTCAAGGAAGGGGGCTTAGATCTAGAACACATTCATTTATGGTCATCCATTCTGGTAATAAAGTTTCAATCTTGATTATTGATCTATTAGATCTTGTTTTTCCCTAAATTGTTGCTTTTAAGCCCTAAAACCCCAAAACCTTTGTAAAGAAACCTTATGGTTGGGTTATACTTTAGATCTGGACTCTCATTACCTTTTGGAAGTGTTAAGTTTCAGTGATATTAGTGATTAAGGTCCCTCTTGAGGTTAGGACCCAATTAAGAGCTTAGTTTTGTCATTTGAGGCCTTTAAAGCTATGCATGCACGTAAAGTTTGCAACTTTACGTGATAAGCATGCCCTAGAAGTCTAGATCTATGATTTGGAGCCGCTGCATGGCTCAAATCAGGTATGTATGGAAAAAGGACTAGATGAACTCGGCGAGTAGAAAGCTAGAATCGGCGAGTCCTATGAAGATAGCCGTGAACTCGGCGAGTCGGATGAACTTAGACTCAGTATGTGTGCATCGAAGAAGAACGCATCGAGTCTTCGCCAATCTCGACGAGTAGAAACAGGTATAGAACTAGAACAGATGAAAGGGACTCGGCGAGTTGGAGAGCCAACTCGGCGAGTCCGGTCGGAGTGATGACTTAAAGGTGCGAAGGTACAGTGATGCCAGTTTTCAGACCGACAGGGACAACTACCGCTCGCAGTCGGGCTAGGTCTTTACCCTTAATGGAGGAGTAGTGACCTGGAAATGTTCCAAGCAAGAGATCGTAGCTGATTCAATGTGCGAATCAGAGTACATTGCAGCGAGCGCAGCGTCAAAAGAGGCAATATGGTTGAAGAACTTCATTAGAGACCTTGGAGTTGTGCCATCCATAAAGGAGCCCATGGAAATTTTATGTGATAACGAAGGAGCGGTTGCCATGACCAAGGAACCAAGGGATCATGGTAGATCTCGACATATCGACAGAAAATATCACTTTATTCGACATCAGGTGGAAGAAGGACTCCTCGTAGTGAAGAGGGTATCACCAGAGGATAACTCTGTAGATCTGCTTACAAAGGGACTGGGTAGGGTTAAACACTTGCATCACGCTAGGAGCATTGGGCTAAAGGATGATATTAGTTTGGATTAGATAGTTTAGAAACATGTAATAGATAAAGTGTAATTAACATTTGATGATTAAATAAAAGAGTATTATTTATTAGTAAGGTTGTTGTCTTATGTTAATTGTTTACCTATTGTTACACTTTGCATGTTTTGACTTCCTGAATAATGAGATTATTCGAACGGTTCACAGTTGTTCATATGTTGGAAGTAGATATGAATGAAGACTGACATGAATTGGTATGTATATTGTCAAAAATGTATTAGACATAGAAGAAGTTTGCTACAACGTTCATGAGTGTTTATGAGTTTGATTTGAGCATTGGAATAAACCCACGCTTGCTAGAATCACTTCATGGAATTTATCACGAGTGATCGCAGGACGATAATATCATATGGACTTAAAACCTAGATATATGGTTTATTGTTTGCTAATTGGTTATGCATTGATAATACGTAAACGCATCAGTAACTTGATGTTATAAAATGCATTGTTGTGTATGATTTGATTAGTGAATAGTAAATGCATATAAGTCGAAGTTTATCGGTTCCATTTGTCCTAAGAGGGTAAAAGCGATATCAGGGCCCCTCGGTGATTTGTTTTGACTTATGTGTCGGGCCCAGTCAGGACTGAATTGATGTGTTCAATTAAGTTCTATGTCAGACGAATCGGAGATTGAAAAACAAACTGCTGGACAATAAGTATGACTATGTTCCATGTAATTGTCCACACGATATCTAGAATAGAGGACTATACCATCCCTTATCTAAAGGACAGGTTACTGATAAGATCAGAGTTCGAAAGCGTCTTTGAGAGATATGATTGCTAATCGGATTGTGCTTACATTTGTAGTTACTAGACTTATCCAAGTAGGAGATTGTTGGATTAGTGTCTAAGCCCGTAACTATATTTGCTAAGTACTTGACCCGATTATGCATGGTCCTTTTGGGTTGCCTTCACCATAGCAACTTGATAGGGTAATTTATGGAGAGAGAGAGAGAGAAGATGTTATGGTTTATTAATATATTATAAGAATAATATATTAAAAGAGAAATCATATTATTTAATTAAAATTAGTCATAAATTAATTTAGAATTAATTTGGTGACTAAAAGAGATTAATTGAATAAAGGAGACTTAAACTATCAAATGTGTGATAGTTGGTTTTTGGGCTAGGAAAACCCAATGGATTAAAGGGGTGAACGAAATTATGATGGGAGCCCATCATATTGGTTACTTAATGTTTAAGTTGTCTGTTAGGGTTTTGACTGAAACCCTAACTACTCACAGTATAAATAGAACCCCTAGGCTACAGAAATCGGCCACTGCATCTCTAAGAACCCTAGAGCCGTTTTTTGTGCCTCCTCCTTCTCTCATATACAAACCTCTTGATAATTGGTGTTTGTAATCCATTAGAGGAGTTACACTTATGACTCTAAGCATCAAAGACAAGAAGATTCAATCAAGCAACAAGAGGTAATCTTCTAGATCTGTTTTGGTCATTATAATTTCGAATTACTATCACTAGATCTAGGGTTAGAAAGTCTTGGATGAATGCATGTACAATAGAGAAACCTAGATCCAAGCATTAGGGTTTGCATATGCACATAGGAATGTTCTTGTGGCTCAAACCCATCACAAAGTTCAAGGGCACTCAAGCCCTATTGGCAAATAAACACGAAAATGAAAAGTTTGTGTGTGTGCACACGTCTTGGAGATGAAGTCACACATTGACAAGTTGTGAATGTTGGGTTTATTGTCTCAAGGAAGTTGGTTGTTGACTTGGTTCTTCAATCACTTCCCGAATCATATAGTGAGTTCATTAGAGAGTACTATATGATGGACCATGACGTGACCCTCATTGATCTTACCTATTAGCTTATTGTTACTGAATCAACAATGATTTGGTGCACTAGTCAAGCAAATTTGTTGGGAAGATCAATGTAACAGCTCAAATTTCCAAATAAATTTTTCATTTAAAAATAGAACAATATTATTCAACAAAAGTATTTATTCCAAGTTCATTTCAAAAATACAAATAACGAATCCCCAAGATCTCCAACAATGGCAGTGTGTACGCGTCACGCCGGCGCCTTCCCACGGTCATCACTAGTACCTGAAACACATAAATACAACTTGTAAGCATAAATGCTTAGTGAGTTCCCCAGTATACGACTTACACACATACGCCTTTCCAGGCCCTGACCTTCCGGTCCACATAACATTGCCTTCCGGCCCGTAACATAATCGCCTTCCGGCCCATAACATATCGCCTTCCGGCCCGTATTATATTGTCTTCCGGCCCATAGTATATTGCCTTCCGGCCCATAACATTTACAACACATAACACATATAACATAACACACATAGCACATATATCATACATCATACCTGTTCCTTCTGTCACATAACATATCGCCTTCCGGCCCGTATAAACATACATAACATGTATAGCATCTACCTTTTTAGTTATAGCATAAATCACATATATCACATACGACCTTCCGGTCACACAGTCAAACCCTTCCGGGTGAAGTATAGTGAGGAAACTCACCTCGCAGTATGCAAGCTATAAACCCTTGGAGCTACTCGCACTCGATCCGCTAATCTGCAGACTCCCTATAATACCACATACCTTTATTAATGATCTTATCAAACAAGACACTGACCCTACGAAATTACATACAGGTCAACGGTCAACTTGACCGGGCTCGTCAAGTGCAAAAGCGACTCGGCGAGTCTAGATGTCCTCCCCAACTTCCCTGTTATTCCCCTTTCTACCCGTCGAGTACCCCTCCCCCCCCCCCCCCCTTGACTCGACGAGGTCCTTGTGAAAGAATCGCGGGGCCACCCCGACTCCACTCGCCGAGTCTAAAGAACGACTCGACGAGTCCCAGTAAGTCTTCAAGCTACTCGCCGAGTCTGAAGAACAACTCGGCGAGTCCTAGTGAATCTTCAAGATACTCGCCGAGTCTAACGAACAACTTGGCGAGTCCAAACGGATCTTCAAGCTACTTGCCGAGTCTGATCATTGGACTCGGCGAGTCCACGCCATGCAGTCAATCAACTGCCTCCTGTAATTCGCATGGTTCCGTAATATATAGATATGGGACTTCCTGGGCCTTTACACATACTATTACTGGGATTTAAACACTTGTAACAACACTATAACCTATCTAATCATTAAATGGGTTTCCTAAACCCTAGATTCGTGTACAACACCAAAACTACATAAATGATCCGAGGATTACCTGGAAAACGTTTCCCTGTGTCCCCAACCTTCAGAGCTCAATCCCCTTGATCCTCCTTTGACCATAACCTTGCCTCTCCTTGCCTAACAACCTCTTTAAGCTTCCACTAGCCTTCACCCTTGCTCCAGATGCCCACAGACGTTTAGGTTATCTTCAATCGGCCAAAAGACGAGACATGACGGCCCTAAAGACATTATATACGATCCAGAATCAAAACGGCTAGGGTTTCAGCTGAACAGCGTCGACTCGCCGAGTCTCTAATGGACTCGTCGAGTCCAGTCGCGAATCTGTGTCCAAGACCGTGGTCCTACTCGGCGAGTCAAGCACCAACTCGCCGAGTCCCCTCCTAAATATGCCCCAAAATAGTTCAAAGCAATACCTGAAGTTCCGGGCTGTTACAACTCTCCCCCACTAGAACTAGACTTCGCCCTCGAAGTCTCACTCTGCGAATAACTCCGGATGTTGCTCCCGCATTTCACTCTCCGGCTCCCAAGTCATCTCCGATCCCTTCCGATGTTGCCACTGAACCAACACCAAAGGTATCTCCTTGTTCCACAAAACCTTGATCTTCCGATCCCTGATAGCTACTGGTCTCTCGGCGTAATTCAGGCTCGCATCCACCTGAATATCCTCTAACGGAACCACTGCCGATTCATCGGCTATACACTTCCTCAACTGTGATACGTGAAAGGTATTGTGAATCTGACCCAGCTCCGCTGGCAACTCCAACCGATAAGCTACCCGACCTACCCTTGCAATTACATGAAATGGACCTATGAACCGGGGTCCCAATTTGCCCCTCTTTCTGAACCGAATCACTCCTTTCCAAGGAGAAACCTTTAGGAGAACGAAGTCGCCAACCCGGAATTCGAGCTCGGACCGGCGTCTGTCTGCGTAACTCTTCTGTCGGCTCTGGGCGGTCAATAACCTCTGCCTCACCTGCTGAATCTGTTCGGTCGTCTGAAGTACGATCTCTGTACTGCCCATCACTCTCTGTCCCACCTCTCCCCAGCAAATGGGAGTCTGACATCTCCTACCATACAACAACTCAAAAGGTGGCATACCAATGCTCGAATGATGGTTGTTGTTGTAGGAAAACTCAGCCAAAGGCAAATGCGCATCCCAGCTACCCCCGAAGTCTAACACACACGCTCTAAGCATATCTTCCAATGTCTGAATCGTCCGCTCGCTCTGACCGTCTGTCTGGGGATGGTATGCGGTACTAAAATGCAATTTAGTACCCAGCTCCTCATGGAATTTCTTCCAAAACCTGGAAGTGAATCGTACATCGCGGTCCGAAACAATCGAGATCGGCACTCCATGCCGAGATACTATCTCTCTCACGTATAACTCCGCCAACTTCTCTGCTGATGAACTTTCGCTAATGGCAAGGAAATGTGCACTCTTAGTCAACCTATCCACAATCACCCAAATTGCATCGACTCCTCTGGCAGTTCTCGGCAATTTGGTGATGAAATCCATCGTAATCTGTTCCCACTTCCACTCAGGAATCTCCAATGGCTGCAACTTACCATGCGGTCTCTGGTGCTCGGCCTTAACCCTACGGCAGGTCAAACACCTCTCAACGAACCAAGCGACGTCTCTCTTCATGCAAGGCCACCAATATTCCTTTCTCAAATCCAAATACATCTTCGTAGCACCGGGATGGATCGAGAATTTCGATCTGTGAGCCTCCTCCATCAAAGTAACACGCGTACCGCCCATGAATGGTACCCAAATCCGACCCTGAAACGTCAGAAGTCCCCGTCCATCCTTAACGAACTCTGAAATTAACCCGACGACCCGCTCCTTCTTCTGCATCTCGGATTTCACAACCTCGGCCTGTGCCCCACGAATAGCATCTAATACCGGAGTCATCACCGTCAATCTCAAACATACGCCCCGCAATGAAGTGCTCTCCGCCCTACGACTCAATGCATCGGCTACCACATTAGCCTTGCCTGGGTGGTATAGGATCTCACAGTCATAATCCTTAACCACGTCTAACCATCTCCTCTGACGCATATTTAGGTTGGGTTGATCCATCAAATACTTCAAACTCTTATGGTCTGTGTATATAGTACAACGAACCCCGTACAGGTAGTGACGCCAAATTTTGAGAGTGAACACTACTGCCCCCAACTCTAAGTCATGCGTGGGATACCTCGCCTCGTGAGGCTTCATCTGCCTCGATGCATAAGCTATCACATGGCCCCTCTGCATCAACACTGCACCCAGTCCCGAAATCGATGCGTCGCAATATACGACAAAGTCTTCCATCCCTTCCGGGAGAGCTAATACCGGGGCTTCGCACAGTCTCTAGCGAAGTGTCTCGAAGGAAGTCTGCTGCTCGGGTCCCCATGAGAATGTAACACCCTTCCGGGTCAATCTGGTGAGAGGTACCGCGATCTTGGAGAAGTCCCTAATAAACCTCCGATAGTACCCCGCCAACCCAAGGAAACTCCTGATCTCAGAAGGTGACTTCGGTGCCTCCCAACTCATCACTACTTCCACCTTGGCCGGATCAACCAATATCCCTACCTGATTAACAACATGTCCCAGAAATTAGACCTCCCGCAACCAAAAGTCACATTTGGAGAATTTTGCATATAGCTTCTCCGACCTCAGTACCTCAAGGACCTCCCTCAAATGTCCCTCATGCTGCTCTCTAGACCGCGAATACACCAGGATGTCGTCGATAAATACAATCACAGACCGATCCAGCATCGGCCTGCATACCCTGTTCATGAGGTCCATGAACACTGCTGGGGCATTGGTGAGCCCAAAAGGCATCACCACGAACTCGTAATGCCCATACCGCGTCCTAAATGTTGTCTTATGGACGTCCTCATCCCGCACTCTTACCTGATGGTACCCTGATCTCAAATCGATCTTGGAAAACCAAGATGCCCCTTGCAACTGATCGAATAGATCATCGATCCTCGGTAACGGATAGCGGTTCTTGACCGTCACCTTGTTCAGCTCCCGGTAATCGATACACATCCGGTGTGAACCATCCTTCTTCTTGACGAACAGAATCGGTGCTCCCCACGGCGAGCTACTCGGCCGAATAAATCCCTTTCCCAACAACTCCTGGAGTTGCGAGGACAACTCTTGCATATCTGGAGGTGCAAGACGATAAGGCACCTTCGCAATAGGCGCAGCCCCTGGAACTAGATCGATACCAAACTCTACTTGTCTCGCAGGAGGTACTCCCGGCAAATCCTCGGGAAAAACATCTGGAAACTCGCGCACCACTGGAACCTCCTCCACTGTCTTCGGTCTCTCGGAAGTCTCCCGCGTATCCATCACATACGCCACAAAACCGTTACATCCCTGCTGTAGGCATTGCCTCGCCCTGGCGGCCGAACAAAAAGCTGATCCCGAACGGGTACCCTCGCCGTATACCGTAAGAACTCCCCCACTAGGGTCTCGTATAGTCACCAGCTGACGCTCGCAGTCAATGACGGTGCTGAATCGGCTCAACCAGTCCATGCCTACGATGACACAGACATCCCCCATCGCAATAGGAATTAGATCAATCAGAAACGCGACCCCGAAGATCTCTAGCACACATCCCCGAAGAACCTCCATAGCACAAACCACCCTCTCGGCCGCAATAGAAACACTCAAAGGCCGACTTAACGGCTCACGACTAATGCCGATATGCTGACTAAAAGCTAACGATACAAAAGATCTACTCGCCCCCGAATAAAATAACACTAGAGCAGGCATAGAGTTCACAAGAAAAGTACCTACACGTACATTAACATAAGCATAACATTTCGACCTTTAAGTAAATACGTGAATGATAACATACCTGCCACAACATCGGGCTCAGCGCGGACCTCCTCCGCAGTCAGCTGAAAAGCTCTCCCGCGAGCCCTCGGGGCCTCGACCTTCGCCGGTCGGGTCTCAGTAGTCCTGGTAGTAGGTGTAGCTCCCTGACGAAGCTGCGGACACTCGGCCTTCCGATGGCCTGTCTGGTTGCAGTGAAAGCAAACCATAAACCCCTTAGGGCAATCCCTGGCAATGTGTCCCTCCTTGCCACACTTGTAGCAACCACCAGCTCGGCACACCCCCTCGTGACTCTTGCCGCACTTCGCGCAAGTACGGCCCTTCGGACCTCCCATCCTCAAATCAGCGGACTTAGTCCGCTTGGCTACCGGCTGAGACTGAGCCGGCCGCCGATCCACCTGCCGAGACTCGGCCTCCTCCCTCGCCTGAGTCTCCAACTCGATCTCGCGCTTCCTGGCGTTCGCCTGAAGCTCAGTGAAAGTATGATAGGTGGAGTTTGACACAAACTCCCGGATCTCCCTCTTCAAAACACCCAAATACCGGCTCATCCGCGACTGCTCCGTAGATACCAGCTCAGGGCAGAACATTGCCCTCTCATGAAACTTCCGCGTGATAACTGCCACGAAATCAGTACCCTGCTTAAGGGTCAAGAACTCCTGAATCAATCGCTCCCTCTCCACCGGGGGAACGTACTCATCCCTGAACATCTCAGTGAACCTCTCCCACGTCACCGCTGTAATCTCCACCGAAGTGAAGTTCGCCGTCACGAACTTCCACCAATCCTTCGCTCCCAATCGGAGCTGGTTCAAGGCGAACCGTACCCTCAGGTGCTCCGGACATGAGCAAGTATAGAAGCACCCCTCAATGTCGGCGATCCACCTCATCGCTGCAATCGGATCCTGTGTCCCATCGAACTCAGGGGGTTTCGTGTTGCTGAATTCCCAGAATAGCAACGAATCACCCCCTTGCGGTCTAGCAGCGGCCACCGCTACGGTAGCGGCAGCGACTGCAGCTTCAGTCAGTGCGGCGTACCGCTCCTCAAACTCCTCCATCAGGGTGGTCTTAATGGACCCAAACATCTCCGGGATCTCAGCCCGAACCGCCGCAGCTACCTCTTCCTGAATCATCTGACGAATCTCCTCGTCACTCATACTGCTCGAACTCGTTCCGTGGCGTGTCGTAACCATGACGTCTCTGAAATGCAACATAAAATTATCAGAGACTCCATCAAGTACATTTGTACTCGATAACGCAACCCTACTCAGTCTCTGGTATCCAGGGATTCTTACTTGGGTCTTCCACCGACCCGGTGTCTTCGGTAGTACGGGCCCAATACTACCGACCACACCGTATCGGTATTCGTCCCAAATCTTCCTCCCCAAACCCCGAATAATGAGTACTCTACCTCTAGTATGCACTTTCTACTCGCACGCTACCAGATATCTCATATAAGCAATCTCCCTAGACTAAGGCATCACAAAACAGGCCATTCTAGTCCTATCATGTATACCTAGTCTTCTAGCATGCATAACAATTCATAATTCAGTGCATAACATAACATTGTAAGGTATTCTGGGGATCTTTACCGTTCGGGCGCTGGCTGATCGTACACACTGCTCCGTTCTTGTTTTACCGCTTTACCATTTATAAAATTTTATGTCTTTATTATTTTTAAAAGATTTTTCCTCAAATCCTCGGTCTGAGTTCAGTTGCACCCGAAAGTACACCCGAATCCCTCAAACCAAGGCTCTGATACCAATTGTAACAGCTCAAATTTCCAAATAAATTTTTCATTTAAAAATAGAACAATATTATTCAACAAAAGTATTTATTCCAAGTTCATTTCAAAAATACAAATAACGAATCCCCAAGATCTCCAACAATGGCAGTGTGTACGCGTCACGCCGGCGCCTTCCCACGGTCATCACTAGTACCTGAAACACATAAATACAACTTGTAAGCATAAATGCTTAGTGAGTTCCCCAGTATACGACTTACACACATACGCCTTTCCAGGCCCTGACCTTCCGGTCCACATAACATTGCCTTCCGGCCCATAGTATATTGCCTTCCGGCCCATAACATTTACAACACATAACACATATAACATAACACACATAGCACATATATCATACATCATACCTGTTCCTTCTGTCACATAACATATCGCCTTCCGGCCCGTATAAACATACATAACATGTATAGCATCTACCTTTTTAGTTATAGCATAAATCACATATATCACATACGACCTTCCGGTCACACAGTCAAACCCTTCCGGGTGAAGTATAGTGAGGAAACTCACCTCGCAGTATGCAAGCTATAAACCCTTGGAGCTACTCGCACTCGATCCGCTAATCTGCAGACTCCCTATAATACCACATACCTTTATTAATGATCTTATCAAACAAGACACTGACCCTACGAAATTACATACAGGTCAATAGTCAACTTGACCGGGCTCGTCGAGTGCAAAAGCGACTCGGCGAGTCTAGACGTCCTCCCCAACTTCCCTGTTATTCCCCTTTCTACCCGTCGAGTACCCCCCCCCCTTGACTCGACGAGGTCCTTGTGAAAGAATCGCGGGGCCACCCCGACTCCACTCGCCGAGTCTAAAGAACGACTCGACGAGTCCCAGTAAGTCTTCAAGCTACTCGCCGAGTCTGAAGAACAACTCGGCGAGTCCTAGTGAATCTTCAAGATACTCGCCGAGTCTAACGAACAACTCAGCGAGTCCAAACGGATCTTCAAGCTACTCGCCGAGTCTGATCATTGGACTCGGCAAGTCCACGCCATGCAGTCAATCAACTGCCTCTTGTAATTCGCATGGTTCCGTAATATATAGATATGGGACTTCCTGGGCCTTTACACATACTATTACTGGGATTTAAACACTTGTAACAACACTATAACCTATCTAATCATTAAATGGGTTTCCTAAACCCTAGATTCGTGTACAACACCAAAACTACAGAAATGATCCGAGGATTACCTGGAAAACGTTTCCCTGTGTCCCCAACCTTCAGAGCTCAATCCCCTTGATTCTCCTTTGACCACAACCTTGCCTCTCCTTGCCTAACAACCTCTTCAAGCTTCCACTAGCCTTCACCCTTGCTCCAGATGCCCACAGACGTTTAGGTTATCTTCAATCGGCCAAAAGACGAGACATGACGGCCCTAAAGACATTATATACGATCCAGAATCAAAACGGCTAGGGTTTCAGCTGAACAGCGTCGACTCGCCGAGTCTCTAATGGACTTGTCGAGTCCAGTCGCGAATCTGTGTCCAAGACCGTGGTCCTACTCGGCGAGTCAAGCACCAACTCGCCGAGTCCCCTCCTAAATATGCCCCAAAATAGTTCAAAGCAATACCTGAAGTTCCGGGCTGTTACAATCAACCTCCAAAACTTCCATGGACATTGAGAATGGCAACATTGGAAGTCCAGAAAAGTCTTCTCTTCCCAATGGAAAGGGATTGGCCGAGGTCAAACCGTTTGACCAAATGGTAAAGAGAAAGGTTAAATCTGAAATTGTCCCATGTGTTGTTCCAAAAGAGTCTGTTTGTTTCTACTGCTAAGAAAAGGGCATTGGATGTGAAGCTGCCATATGTACCTGAAAGATCGCAAGGATGGGAGAGTCAAGATGTATCACTCTGTTTCAGGTAAATCCACTATCTAACTCTATTAAGTTCCTATTTGTAGATTCTTAATACAAGATGTGATAAGATTACATTTTGATGTTTTTTAGGATTGAAGAAAAGAAAGGAAGCTAAAAAGGAAGAGTGAGTTGAGTCTGATCACGAAGAAATGGATTTCGATCGCATGGTTCAAAGATCGGATTTTTGAGTTGCTACTTAGAAGAGTTAGGATACATTGCTTAGGAATATTTACATTGTTTTCATTTGTAATTGCGATTGTAAGGACAAGTTTTTCGGTATTTTTATAAATAAAATAAATTTTGGTTTTGTCTTATTTATATCCTTGCAATGGCATTTGTGAAAATTGATGTTTGTATGTTTCTATTGTTAGCAATACTGAAATGGATGTGATTCTTAATTATGATATTTGTGGTAGTGTTAGAAATTTTCCAAATAAGGAAATATTCTCATCACCCAATTTTCAATTGGACAGAAACTTGGAATCGTGCGACTTGCATCGTATGATGATTGAGAACCTTCCTCTTTTGGAAAATTAAGACTAATTCCTTGTTCACACAAGTATGTGAGTCAAGTGAAGGACTAAAGGGTCTAGTACTCAATGTTGTGCATTGATCAGGTCCACCACAAAGAACAATAAGACTATTCGTTGTGATTTACTAAAATTTTAGTAAACATGGTTATACTTACAAGATTAAGTGTGATTCTGAATCATTGAAAAAGTTTCAATGTAAAGCACGATGAATAGGAAGAATCAATTAGGCAGAAAGATAAAAGTTTCTCCAATCTGAAAAGAAGGGAGAGTACTTAATTATTGTGTTTAATGATTAACCTAGTGATTATGAAACTGTGTCACTATTGATCCTCTAAGAACACCTTAGTGCACTAGTATGGCTAAGAAGAGTAATAAGAAAATTTTGAATGGTTAAATCAAAAGGTGAATCATACTTCATTTCAAAATCAAGTCTTAGAGTCGTACTCCAAGATTGTGTATTAAGTGACATGTCGTAAGTAGGTTTATAACACATCATCAAATGTGGAGCAAAAATGTTTCTTAGTCCTGCACGTTTGAAATTGGTAAGTTGTGATGTCTTGGATAAGACAAAGACCAAGTAAGACCAATCGTGTGTTGTGGTTTTGTCTTGATAGGAACCCACATTAACTCTTGAATATGTGTTTGTCAAGGAATGTTTTTTAACAAGAGAATCTTATATGTAAAGAGGTCAGTAGGAGTCCAAATGATCTTCAAAAGTTTCAAGAACTAATCAAGAGTAAACCAATTGTTAATCACTGGCACATGAGTTGAGGCTTATAACTTGTCGTGTTCACGTATTCTTGTTTCTGTGCCATTCCAGTTGAGTTGACTATGCATTTGAGTTCTATGAGTTCTCATTTGAATGCATAAATGCAAAGCACCTTAATCGATGAAAGTTCATTGATCTGTATGGGTGAGCTGCTAAACAACTTTGAAGCAATGGTAGGCCCTTGTACTGCCAGATGGCAAGAAATAAAAATTAAACAAGTTCAGTCCATATAAGATTGGATTTAAACATCATCTTGTGATGATGGTTATGACAAATTCGCATGGATAGAAACGTATACACCATAAAATCTAAGTGATAAGTTTTTTCTCCGCTTCATGAAAATGATTGCGAGGAAACGCTTTCACTAGGAAGATTTTAAGGAGATAGTGATTGTGTAAATTGCATTCTCAAATTCGATTATGATTACGGTATCCCTCTTCATAGTTCGAATTGTGAGATTTGGCAATTAGTCTGAATATTTGGGACTTATTGTTTTAAGTTCTGAATTAGTTCAGACACACATATGAGTTATCTAAGGCAATGTGTATGAGTTTAAGAAGCTTAGATAAAGTCTTATCAAAGCATCTCGTATCAAAAATATGAACTTTGGTAATGAAAGTCAATAAGTATTGATATCTAGAAGTCCAACTGATTTCTGAATACATGTCAAAGCTAGTGGGAGCATAAGTGTTATGATGGTAAGGAAATAATTGTCATGTTAGTGGGAGCATGATTATTATGTTGCGAGTTAGCAATGTTAATTATAGAAAACAGAAGTTTCAATTTACAAAGTTGCAGAGTTTGAAAAGTTGTTTTGCTATAATTAAGGGAGAGGAACTTATACTTCATTTCAAATCTAAAAGCTTACATCGAGAAATTTTAATCAAATTTAGTCAACGGATATGTATATAAATGTTATGTTGAAAAGGTTCAACATAAGGAAATTCTATATATAACAACATTATAGCAAGAGACTGGTAAAGTATCATGTCTTTATGTAAGACATTATGTATCTTATCCCATACGCTTCAGGTATACGATTAATTACATATGTTTTAATATTCGACAGTTCTGATTTTCCAAATGCCTCGGGCATTAAGAGGGAAAAAAGGACCAGAACCGGATATGAATAAAATAATTAAACAACTGTCAAGGAAGATCTAAGGTTCGCTAAGGATTGGTCGCTAGAGGGAAGTTGGAAGTAAAGTATTGAATGGAACATATTGGCTTTATTATAAATAGATAGGATTCTATTAAGAATGAGTTGTCGTATGGCAAATATGGAAATGTTTTCATAATGGGAGTTGGATATTAAGAATCTATGTGTAGATTAGAAAATTTTATGCAAGAAGGATGTTCAAAGGAATGTACTTTCAATGTGAAACTTCATGTCTATAGAGTTGTTTTATAACAATCTCTAGTAGAGCACTTTGTAATATCATTAGCAGAGTCTGGGTGACTTTGGTGCCATGGCGTTACAAAGGGATCATTGTATAAAATGCTAAAATCAAACATATTCTAATAGTGGCAAGAATTGGTATTCTTACACTTATGATAAGGATTAGGAATTGTGATATGAGCATCATTGGGAATGTGTTCAATTGATCTATTTCACAAAGTAAGGACCACAGGCAAACATAGTATGCATGCTTGGAGCATGGGATAGCTATTGTTTTTAGATTCAAGTATTAATTTGATCACTCGAAACATTATACAATGAATAATGTGTAATCAATATGGTGACTAAATAAAAGGTGTTTTATTTATACTCACAAGTTTGAGACCATATTGGATTCGATTATTCTTGTGTTTCACTTCGCATGTTTTGACTTCCCGAATAACTAGGTTATTCAAACATCTACAATCAATCAGACTTTGGAAGTAGGTATTGAGGTAAGACTTTCATGATTTTGACTGTAGATTGTCTAAAGTGTTTAGACATAGCAAACATTTGATGCAGTGTTCATGAGTGCTCCTGAAATAAGATTTGAGTATTGGAATAAACCAACGCTCACATGAATCACTTCATGGATTTTATCACGAGTGATTGTGAGACGATAATATCTTATATTCTTGAAACTAAGACATGTGAGTTGTAGTTTGCAAGTCGGTTGCACATTGATAATATGTAAATGCACCAGTAATTTGGTGTTATAAAACATATTTTTGTGTGTGATTTGATGAGTAAGTACAAGCAAGCATTTGAGTCGAATTTTATCCGTTCCATTTACCCAATATGGGATAAAAGCGATATTTGTGGGCCCTCGATGATTTAGTGATGACACCCTAAGCGCTTTGCCAAGCCTGGACTGATTTGATTTGTTCAATTAGTCAGTTGTCATGAATCCGAAATCGGGAAACAACTATTGGACAGAGTTTGATTATAATTCATGTCTCATGTCCATATGATATCTTTTAGAACGGAGTAATATTTGATCCCTTATCTAAGGACACGTCACTGACTACGTCAGAGTTCGACGGCGGCTTTTTGTAACTAATATTTGCTAGTAAAATTTTCAAGTTATACTTGAAACTATAGTTATTAGACTTATCCAAGTGGGAGACTGTTGGATCAGGTGTCTAAGCCCATAACTATAATTGGTATGTACTTGAATTGAGAATAGAGATGTCCTTTTGGGTTTCCTTCAAACCTGGCAATTGAATAGGATAACTGTTGCAGAGAGAAGAATGATTTATTAATTTATTACTTGGTTAATAAATTCATTTGAAATCAAGATAAATGATTTATTAATGTATTATGAATATTGTTGGATTAGATGTCTAAGCCCATAACTATTATTGGTATGTATTCGACCCGAGCGTAGCATGGTCCATTTGGGTTGCATAACTCCAAGACAATTTGTTAGGATGGACTCTTGAGAGAAGGTCATGTATGATTTGTTAATATATTATAAGTTATAATATATTAAAATGAAATCATATGTTTTAATCAGTATTGATCAAGAATTAATTTGGAATTAAATATAGTGATCAAAAGAGTCTAATTAAATCTATGGGGACTAATTATGGTAATTATTTATATTTATATGTGTTGAACTTATGATCCATGTTGGACCAAGTTTATGTATGGATACATAACAAGTTGGGCCACATGAACCATGGATCATAACACCCATGGGTATGGATTTAGGTTATACCCATGACCTCTAAAATTCCATATATAAATATGGTACTTCATAGCCAAAATGACCACCAATGTATTCTTGGAGGATATGGATGGTTTGGTGAGGCTAGGATTCTCTCTCAAGAGTCACCTTTGTCCTAGGTGAGTTGTGATTCCATTTAAAGTGCAACACTTGGGGCATTGAGTTCTTAAAGGCCAAAGTCTTTCTAGCAACACCAAATACATCAAGACTTCAAGCCACATAAAAAGGTATGTTACTCTAACTAGTATCTTGTATTGTTTATGAAAAATTACATGCTAGTTATAGGTTTAATGCCTTGGAAACCATTTGCATGTATAATTAGTGAAAACATAGATCCAAGGTATTTAGGGTTGTATGTGCACCATAGGATGTTGTAGTATACAAAACCCATCAGATATAATATATTAATTAGAAACCATATTGTTTAATTAATATTTAATCAGAAATTAATTTGGAATTAATTTTGGGATTAAAGGAATTAATTGAAAATACATGGACTAAAGGTGACAATGTTCAAAAGTTGAGCATTGAAGCATTCTACAACCTCCCTTAGAGGTAAGGAACGAAATATAGAGTGTTCTAGGGTTTCATTGGGCTCTAAGGGTGCCTTGGAAGTCTTAGGAGGAAGTTAAGGGATCAGGGTTATCTAAGATACGCCTGCCTTATCCTAAACCTTCCTTATCACCTATATAAACCCCTATAGGGTTGGATTTCGTCCCATGCACTCCAACAAAGGCTTAGCCAAATTTTCACTTCCCTTCTCTCTCTCCATAGTAATCCTTGGTTGTTAGGTTTGTTTATGAGCCATTAGAGGCTCGACACTTGTGGCGCTTGCTACCACAGCTCAAGATCTTCAAGGATTTGATTGTTATTACAATATAATAATAGAGGTATGTATCCTAACCCTAGTTATATGTTAATTTAGAAAATTACATGTGCCTCCTAGGGTTTCTAGTTTTTGTATTCAATGATTGTATGTCTAATAGTGAAAACATGGATCCTCAAATTAGGGTTGCATGCACACATAGGATTGTTTGTTATGTATAAAACCCAACAGGAAGATCTAGCAAGCTAAGCTCACATTTGCAGTTTGGCACTCTTTGGACCATTATAAGAATTCAAGATCTAGATTTTTATCTATCTATGTAGCTAGATCTTGAGTTTGGTCCCTTTTCCTCCTTATTTTTGGGTGCTGCAATGGATGGGTGATATGTGTATATTTATACATATAATTATACATCATAATTTAATATTTTAATTACTTTTATGTCCTTATTAGAACAAAAGATACTTAATTTGCTATGAATTATGTTGTAGGGACAAAAGTCATGAATGGAGAAAAAAGGAAGCTGGAAGTTGGTAGTCGGATGCTGGAAGTTTGAAGTTTGGATCAAAGCTCTTAAATGATGAAAATTACACCCAACACGACATGGTGGCCCTAACACGGTGTGGTGACTTGAAGATTCCCGATCAATTTCGAAGACTTGTAGAACACGGGATAAACACAAAGACCATAGCATGGTGAACTTACCACGCCATGGTGATCTGATTTAGGGAAAACTATATAAACGCCTCATTCTCCTCCGAATTAGGACTTTTGGCTCTGAAGAATTCGACACTTTTGGAGGCAAAACACTGGTTTTAAGGCTTGGAAGAAAGGAGAATTAAGGAAACCAATCTCTACACTTTGATTTTTGATTAGTTTTTACCATGTGTGTTCTTGTTTGCTGAAATCATGAGCTAAATTCTCATGACTTTCATTTAGTGTAGGATGGATTGATTATTTGTGGTTGAATTTATGGATTAGATTTAATTCATTTTGTTTATTTGTTGATTTAGCTTCCTAAAGAACCTCAAGTACTTTTGAGAACTATTTTCTCTAGTTATTGTTGAATTTGATTAAGTTAGCATGACTGTCTTCCTTAATTGAATTTGAATCTTATGATCTTCTGAATTGCAAAATTGTAGGACTAGAGTTGTCAACAAAACCTAGGGTTAAGTAGAAAAGTAGGTAAAAAGGTATAAGAGCTAGTATATGATGACAAATCATATATAGAATTGAATCAATAAACTAAATTGATCAATCAATTATAAGTCTAGTCAATTCGAACCAAACACTAGTAAACGTGTAAGTTTGTCCGATTGATCACCGAATAAATAAGCAAGTTTGCTAAAGGATTAAATTAGTGAATATTAATTTGGTCATCTTAGGAATCGGTAACAAAAGAAATTAAATCCATTGCACTTCCATAAATCAACCATAATAACAAGTAAATCTGAAGCTAAACGAAAGCCTCTTACTCACCTTAGTTAATTCAATTTTTGTTCTCTCTCCTTAGTTTAGTGTCAACTTAAATAATTGATAATAGTTAGTTTGGTAATTTAAGTTACTAATCTTGCAAAACTACAAAAACAAAACATTTTCTAATTTCATTCGTAATTAGTTAATAGTAGAATAAAGTCAATTAAAACACCATTCCTTGAGTTCGACACTTGTTCTTACCATAGCTATACTATTACATAATTAGGTACACTGCCCAGTGTGTTTAATAGTCTAGTGAAAGAAACATTAGTTTTATAAATTTAAAACTTGGACAAATATATGCATCAAGTTTTTGGCGTCGTTGTCGGGGAACGGTGCAATCTTAATTACTTTTATTCTGTTATTTTATTAGGATTAGTTATTTTTTATTAAGTTTTATTTTTATACTAGGTTTTATTGCTTTTGACTCACCACGAAGTGGGAAATTTTACCACGTCGTGGCATCGTAACAGTAGGACTTTATTTTTTGTTTTTGTTCTTTTTACGCGTTTCCTTTATTTACTTGCAGATTGTTTATGACCCGTGGATCAAAGTCATTTTTTATTCCACTACTTGAAGACCCGAAATCCGCTTTTCGCAAAAACAAAGACAAAATCGTAGGAGAACCCGCTACACCAAAGAAGTCACCTTTTAAGAATCTCAAGTCGGTTTTTGGCAAGAAGAAGGGAAAAGTGGGAGAATCCAGCAAAACACTGAAGGACGAAGACACAAAGAGCAATCCAACGAAGGAAGACACCAAGTACGAAACAGAAAAGGAAGGAAGCAAAACCAAATCTGAAAAAGAAATTGAGCTAAACAAAGAACACGACAACACCATGGTGAACATTGTCGACCTCTCGATGGAGGTGTACAAAAAGAGAATTCGAGACAACACTGGTATGGGGTGTCACACCCCAAAACCAAGAACGGCGGAAACGTTCTGGGGCGGAGGACGTCATGTAAAGTATCACAACACAGTAAATGTAAATAAGCAAACAACATCATCCATTGCATTAAATATATAATTTTAATACAAGCGTGTTCTGTACAGTTTTAGACACCAAAAATATAATGTGAATCAAAATAATATGAGGAGTCTTGAATGCGCTCCATCTTCTCAAAAGCTGGCATCGGTACCTGTCTACTGATGACCTGAGAATACAAGTTATTTTGAAAGAGTTTATCAGCATTAAGCTAGTGAATTCATAAGTGTTTTAGTGTCGGTGTTTGTTATTAAAAACGTTTGAACCTGTCGCAAGTATAAGTTGTAAAATGTATGTAAGTGTTTGTAAAAGTTTGAATCTCTCAGGAAAACCTATATTTTCTATTAAAGTAGCCTTCTACCCAGGGCTTAACTGTTTTGTATTCTCGTTTGATGTAAAAGTGTGTAATTTCCCAAGTATAACTATCTTTTAACAAAATATAGTTTGTACATTAAAGTTTAAATGAAGTTATCACTAAAAATGTAATGGGTAAATCATTGTAGTACTGTAGTTTTGTATTATAGGAACTACTGCTGTGCTAACTACCTTAAACTGGATTTATATTAAGGTATAATGTGATAATTGCACCATACTATCGACTGATAACAACGACATAAAGAACGGTCGTAATAACGGAATGACGTTTGGCACCCACAGACCTGCAGGTCCGGCTGTAGCTAGTAGCAAGGTGTAGGATAGTCAATCCAGTATAGATCTATACGCAAACTCAACGCTCTCCCTCCAAGAGAATTCTGGCTACAACTCGGGCCATGACATTTAAGTCATGCTCCGATACAGTGGATCACAATTGTTATCGTATTCTTGTATATGTAATGAAATGTTTCTCGTTCTAGTATAGTTGTATATGTTCTCATAGTATAGTTGTATATATTCTCTTCCTAGTATAGCCTCATGAATGAACTGACTCATTGATCTAGCAGTTGTAATGGTATGATTCTGTGTTACCCCGATGGTAACTTACTAATGGTGGGTCTAGTACGTATGAATATGGAAGTACTTTTATGTCTATATATGTATATTTGATATATAATTAATATGGAAACGACCTTCGGATGGTCACCCGAAATTCCACCAGACCACATCCAAATCGAGGAAAAGGAAATAGGGCAGGTGGCTTTCCTAAGCCCTTTAAACATTATTTATACATCTATACATATATGGGCATGCAATTTATAAGTAGTAAAACAAAGTTTAAATAAAAGCATTTGATAAGTAAAAGAGTTTGTAAAACATTTTTAAGTAAAACAGTTTGAACAGCGATAAAATCATTGGTTTCCTAGTTATTAATCACATGTGATTAATGCAATCACATGTGATTGAAGCTAACTATAAGTATTTAACTTGTATTCCCCCCCCCCCCATAAAGTATTTAAACATTTAAAATCATTTCAAAGGTTGATTTAAGGGGTATGAACTCACTTGGAAGTTTGAAGATAGCGAGATGGAAAACCGGGCAGAGTTTCGTCTCGGGAAACGGATTTTTCTTGGGATTCTCGGAAATCTCGGGAGTAAAATCGACCCTCGGGACTTGAGCAAAAAGACCAGAGCTTCGGGTTTGAACGGGCACGGAAATCGAGGCAATATCGTGAGAGAAAGAGAGAGAGAATGAGCAAAATTTTCAGAAAGCCTCGCATCCCTTTTATAGGGGTGCTGAACCGCCTCCGTACGCGGGGCGTATGAGGGTACGCAGTGCGTACGAGACGTCATCGCTTACGTATTTCGGATGGGGCGGGTCAGATGGGGCGGGTCGGATGGGAGGGGTCGGTAGCTTCGCATAGGGCGACGTGGACGATCCGAGGCCCTTGATTCGAGTACGCGGGGCGTACGAGAGTACGCAGCGCGTACTCCGGTCCTATCTGCTGACTCCCCTTCGGATATTACCAAGAATTTTTAATTATTTTTATATTTATTTTAAATAAACGTCTAAAATTCATATCTCCTTCATACGAACTCCGTTTTCGACGTTCTTTATATCCCCGCGAAGGTGAGACTACAATCTACAACTTTCATTTAGATTCCGTTGGCAAATTCCGAAATTATTTTTATTATTTATTTATTAAAATGACGTTATTAAGGAATTTCTTTAAAAATTCATAACTTCTTTATCTGACGTCAGTTTTTGCCAGACTTTTTACCGCTGAAATACCATTGTCGAGACCTTCGATTCTCGTTTAGGTCATTCCGGCCAAAAGTCGCTCGATCTCCGATTCGAGTTTTTAGTTGTCTATTGCTAAGCCGAACTTGGAAAAATCATAACTTCAATATACGAAGTCGGATTTGGGCGTTCTTTTTACGTACGATCATGGTTTAATGACAGTTAAACATAGAAGAATTTAAATAGAAACTTTTTGGACATTTTATTATCAAAGTTAATTTTATTAACTCAAAAGTGGTTACAATACTTGACTTTTTAGGTCACTACAAAGAGTTGAAATATCGGGTTGTCACATGGGGCTTGTGCAACCCACCATACCCGCCACTGCCACATTTGAACTTAAGGGGCATATCCTTACTGCATTAAACGAGATTCCTTTCACCGGAAAGGATCATGAAGATGCTTATAAGCATCTAGATGAAGTCAAAGACTGTAACACCAGTCAAAATAGGTCAAAAACAATCACATGTGATTATGCCAATCATGTAATGTGATTTTGTTAAACTAGTAAAGTGACAAACTTTCTATATAATTCATGATAAAGTATGAACTTTCATACATAATTTATGATACAACTCAAAGTATACATCCACACGATTCCAAAAATATAGAGAACATCTGAATCTAACTTCGCATGAAGAAGTTATGATAAACCGAACACTATAAATCTCTATCATAAGAGGAATTTAAAATAGACTTAGAACTAGCTATTTAAGTCTAAAAGATAGTCTTAGTGCTCATAAATACCTACGCGTGCATATAAAGAACGTCAAAAAACGGAGTTCGTATGCAAAAGTTATGGCATTCCGAAGATTTAGCTTTTAAAAACCCTAAACTAGCTAATTCACGACGTGAGTTTTATGACACTCACGACGTGAGTTTCATGCTTCAAAACTCAAAGATTTTCTTGATATGAATTACCACGCATCCCTCGTTTCGGTGAGCATTGAGAAACGGGAAGTTAGCAGCTCTTTCTTCTAAATGTCTGTCCCGAAGGATTCCCGGGAATTTCATTCGAACGTCTAAGTTTAGTCCCACCTCAGAACTTTCGAGATCTTCGTAGAAATCGATTCTGCAACCTTCATATTTCGGATGCTCTTAGAGCTTGGTAACATCTATCCAGTACATCATGTCTCGAATCCTTAGAAGCTTCTACCCAACGAAACCCTAGTGATTCCTTTGAGGAAACCGAAGTCGTTCAGGGTTGAAACTGTTGGGTTTTAGCCATAAGAACTTTCCTATGTGCGCATGCAAAACCCTATTGCTTGGATCTAGGATTTCTAATAAACATGCTTTTGAATCCAAGACTTCTAATGGCTAATTAGGTTAAACAACAACATTAAAACAGATCTAGAATCATACCTTTGAGTTCCTTGTTGGTCTTCTTGTCTTGGAGCTTCTAGAGTCACAATTGTCACTCCTCTAATGGCTTACAAACACCAATAGCAAGCAAGATGATTTAGGAGAGAGGAGAGGGGATGGAATTCGACCAGAGGTTCCTTGCTTTAGGTTCTGAAAGGTTGTACACGAATTCCACATCCCAAGGGCCTATTTATACCTTTAGACTCCTTAAGGGTTTCACCCTAAACCCTAATTGGATAATCTTCACTTAAGGCTATCCAAATCCATTCCATAGATATCCTTATGGACGATTTTGAGCTATCCTAAAGCTCTTAGAATCCGTCCAAAGTCCATCCTAATGGATTTATAGTCTAAAGTCTAACTATCAAACAATTGATAGTTTATACCCTCTTATTTAATTAATCTCTTTATGTCACCAAATTAATACCAATTAATTTATGACTTACATTAATCAAATAGCTAAATATTATTCCTTATAATATTTACTCTCTCTTAACAAATCATCCTTCAAGTTGCTATGGTGAAGGCAACCCAAAAGGACCATGCACCACCGAATATAGTTATAGCCTTAGACACTATTCCAACAGTCTCCCACTTGGATAAGTCTAGTAACTATACAAGTATAATACGGTTTGCAATCGCAGCTCTCAAAGACGCTGTCAACTCTGATCTAATCAATCTTGTCCTTTAGATAAGGGATCGTACAGTCCTCTGTTAGATATCATGCTGGCAATCCTATGGAATGGTTAGTCTAGCATTTAGATTTCTCGATCTTCGATTTATTTGACATAGAACTTAATCGAACACATCAATTCAGTTCTGACCGGGCCCGGCACATAAGTCAAATCAAATCATCGAGTGGCCAAGATATCTCTTCTACCCTCTTAGGATAAAATTTACAGATAAACTTCGACTTATATGCATTTACTTATTCATTAACCAACTATACACAACAATGCGTTTTATAACATCAAGTTACTGATGCGTTTTCGCATTATCAATGCACAATCAATTAACAAATAATAAACCATATATCTAGGTTTTAAGACCATATGATATTATCGTCTTGCGATCACCTTTTATATCGTATTCCATAAGGTGATTCCAGCAAGCGCGGGTTTATTCCAATGCTCAAAACCAGTTCATAAGCACTCATGAACGTTGCAGCAACTCTTGCTATGTCTAACACCATTTAGACACTCTACACACCAATTCACGACAATCTTCATTCATATCTACTCCCAACATATGAACGATTGTGGACCATTTGAATAATTCGATTATTCTTAATAAACTCAATTATTCTGGAAGTCAAAACATGCAAAGTGAAACAATAGTTAAATAACTAACATGTGATAGTAACTTTACTCATAAATAAAACTTCTTTATTTAATCATCAAATGTTAATTACATTTATCTATTATACATTTCTAATACTATCTAATCTATGCTAATATCATCCTTCAGCCCAATACTCCTAGCATGCTGTAAGTGCTTAACCCTACTCAGTCCCTTCGTAAGCGGATCTGCTGGGTTATCTTCTGATGATATCCTCTTCACTACGAGTTGTCCTTCTTCTACACGATGTCTAATGAAGTGATATTTTCTGTCGATATGTCGAGATCTACCATGATCCCTCGGTTCCTTGGTCAAGGCAACCGCACCTTCGTTATCACAGAAAATCTCCATGGGCTCCTTTATGGCCGGTACAACTCCAAGATCACCGATGAAGTTCTTCAGCCATATTGCCTCCTTCGACGCTTCGCTTGCTGCGATGTACTCTGATTCGCACGTTGAATCAGCTACGGTTTCTTGCTTGGAACTTTTCCATGTCACTGCTCCTCCATTTAGGGTAAAGACCCAGCCCGACTGCGAACGATAGTTGTCCCTGTCGGTTTGAAAGCTGGCGTCACTATACCCTCGCACCTTCAAGTCATCACTCCCTCCAAGGACTAAGAACCATTCTTTCGTTCTCCAAAGGTACTTAAGGATGTTCTTCACCGCAATCCAATGTGCTTTGCCAGGGTTCCCTTGATATCTGCTAACCATGCTCAAAGCGAAGGCTACATCAGGGCGAGTACAAGTCATAGCGTACATGATTGAGCCAACTGCGGAAGCGTATGGTACTCGGCTCATTTCTGCTATCTCGGCTTCGGTACTCGGACTTTGAGTCTTACTCAACTTGGCATTTCCTTGTATCGGTAGTTCTCCCTTCTTTGAGTTTTCCATACTAAAACGTTTTAGTACCTTCTCCAAGTAAGTATTCTGACTAAGTCCAATTAGTCTCTTACTTCCTTCTCTTACTATCCTTATTCCCAAAATGTAAGAAGCCTCTCCGAGGTCCTTCATAGCGAAGCACTTCCCGAGCCAGGACTTAACCTCCTGCAGAGTCGGGATGTCATTTCCTATGAGTAATATGTCATCGACATATAGAACGAGGAAGCTTACTACACTCCCACTGGCTTTGACATATACACAAGATTCGTCTTCGCTTCGTACAAATCCAAACTCTTTGACTTTCTCATCGAAGCAAAGATTCCATCTGCGAGACGCTTGCTTAAGTCCATAAATGGACTTCTCAAGCTTACACACTCTATTCGGATGCTTCGGATCCACAAACCCCTCTGGCTGAGCCATGTAAACATCCTCAGCCAACTTTCCGTTAAGGAAAGCGGTCTTGACATCCATTTGCCAAATCTCATAATCATGAAATGCGGCAATTGCTAGCATCACTCTAATAGATTTAATCTTCGCAACTGGTGAGAAGGTCTCATCATAGTCAACTCCGGGAGTTTGAGTAAAGCCCTTCGCAACCAATCGCGCTTTGTATGTGTGTACGTTCCCATCCACGTCGGTCTTCTTCTTGAAGATCCACTTGCACCCTACGGTCTTACGTTCGGGCACGTAATCAACCAAATTCCAAACTTGGTTATCGTACATGGATTGGATCTCGCTATCCATCGCCTCTTTCCATTTCGCAGACTCCGGGCCTGCCATGGCTTCCTTATAGCTATTAGGTTCATCAAGATTTACTAGTGTACCATCACTAATATACGTGTCCCCTTCGGTAGTAATATGAAAACCATAAAACTGGGGTTGAACTCTAACTCTATCGGAACGTCTAAGAGGTAAGGATTCGTCAATCGGTTCAACCGGAGTTTCCTCCTCGGGTTGAACGCCAGCGGTAGAGGTTCCTTCATCTATCGATTCTTGAATTTCTTCAAGTTCGATTTGCCTCCCACTATCTCCTTGGCTAATGAGTTCTCGCTCTTGGAAAACTCCTCTCCTCGCAACAAAGATAACATTATCTTTTGGTCTATAGAAGAGATACCCAAAGGAAGTTTGCGGGTAGCCGATGAAAATACATCGCTCACTTCGAGGTTCAAGCTTGTCGTGAGTATCTCGTCTTACGAAAGCCTCGCAAACCCAAACCTTGATATGTGCCAACGAGGGAGCTTTCCCCGTCCACATCTCGTGAGGTGTTTTGGCAACCTTCTTGGTAGGGACTCGGTTAAGGATATGGGCGGCAGTCTCTAAGGCATACCCCCAAAAGAAGATAGGTAGTGAAGCACGACTCATCATAGAGCGAACCATATCCAATAAGGTTCGATTACGCCTTTCTGCCACACCATTCAATTGTGGTGTCCTAGGAGGCGTCAATTGCGAAACTATTCCACACTCCTTGAGATAATCGTGGAATTCAAGACTTAGGTACTCTCCTCCTCAATCGGATCGAAGCATCTTGATTTTCCTGCCCAATTGATTCTCCACTTCATTCTTGAACTCTTTGAACTTTTCAAAGGTTTCTGACTTTTGCTTGATTAAATAGATATACCCATATCTACTATAATCATCGGTAAAGGTCACATAGAAGCGGTTCCCATCCTTCGTGGTTGATCTAAAAGGTCCACATACATCGGTATGTATTAGGTCTAATAGTCCCTCACCCCTTTCACAAGCACTCGTGAAGGGTGACTTAATCATCTTTCCAAGTAAACAAGACCCGCATGTGTCATCTTCCCTAAGGTCGAATGACTCCAACACTCCATCCTTTTGGAGTTGGGCTATGCGTTTCTTGTTGACATGTCCAAGACGACAATGCCACAAGGATGCTTTATCCATACTAGTGGAAGAATCAATATTCAAAACATCATTTCCTAAGTTATCAACAATCATAACAGTTTCATATATTCCATTACATGGTATAGCTTCAAAGTAAAAGACACCATTTAGATAAGCCAAAATAGAACCATTCTCATTATTAAAAGAAAATCTAAAACCTTGTCTATAAAAACCATGAAATGAAATGATGTTTCTAGCCATTTCTGGCGAATAGCAACAATTGTTCAAATCTAAAACTAAACTATTCTTAAGCACCAAAGAATACACTCCAATCTTGGTCACAGGCGACGATCTTCTGTTCCCCATGATTAGATTGATCCTTCCTTGCTCCACATCCCTACTTCTTTTTAGTCCCTGCACATTAGAACAAATGTGATAACCACAACCGGTGTCAAGAACCCAAGAAATAGCATGATTAGAATCGTTAGATTTTATTGCATATATACCTGCGAAAGATGGCTTGATCTTTCCTTCCTTGATGGCTTGCAGGTAATCCGGGCAGCTTCTCTTCCAATGTCCTATCTTGTGGCAGTGGTGGCACTCTGCCTCCTTCGGGTTAGAGCAGGGCTTAGAGGGATCAACTTTGGTCCCACTAGAAGAGGAACCATCTCGGGCTTTCACCTTTCGATAGTTATTTGGAGAAGCTTTCCTCTTCTTTCCCTTCCCTTGACCAATAGCCAAGACAGGAGCAGCAGACGGATTGGGAGTTGGTGCAACAGACTTGTCCTTGAAATTGCTCTCAGCAACCCTCAAGAGACCTTGGAGCTTACTTAGAGTGACCTCCTCTTTGTTCATGTGGTAGGTCATCCTAAATTGATTATACATCGGAGGCAAAGAGTGAAGCACCATGTCGATCGCCAAGTCTTCGCCGAAGTCAACATTTAACTTGCGAAGGCGGTCGACATACCTTTGCATCTTTTGCAAGTGCACGGTAAGAGATTCTCCATGACCCATCTTAGCGGAAATCATGTTAGTGAAGATCTCGTAACGCTCTTGTCTCGCGTTTTGGTGGTACCTCTCCAACAAGTCTTGATGCATCTCGTATGGATACATGTCCTCGTAGGACTTTTGGAACTCGGAGTTCATGGTGGCGATCATGATGCAATGTACTTTCATCGCATCTCGCTCATGGGTTTCAAAGGCGGTGATTTCGGCGGGAGTAGCAATTTCTGGGTTGATTTTCTCGAGCTTCTCGTCGAGGACATACTCTTTATCCTCATAGCGAGCAATGGTGCGAATGTATCTTATCCATTCGCCAAAGTTCGTTCCATCGAAGGTGACCTTTTGGCAAAGGCTCATCAACGTGAAAGAACTAGCAGCAGCGTTGTTTGCGTTTGACATCTATAGAAAGGACAAAGATAGATTAGAACAAGAATCCCTAATTATCACCCAATAAGAAAATTAGGGCTAGGATCCAACAATAACATTTACATACTAGAAAAGGGATGCCGTAATCCAACATGCAAATAAATTGAAGGTAAGTGAATGACGATTCACTAATTCTCCATCACAAAACTTAAACTTTTAGTCCTAAGTGTTTTTGAGAATTCCTAGATTCGGATGAGATTCATTGAACTATTCAATGGCATGTTTAAATCTCGATATGCCCCTCTTGTTTGTGACTGGGATGCCGAGGATCACAAAGCGGGTGTGAATTACCATGCAAATTTACATGGTGCCTTCATTGTTACGATCACCTATTCGATGTGCCGGTAAACCACACACGCTCCATCGAACTATGATAAACAATGAATCACCCTTCGCCACCTTCGCTTAGAACCAATTAGTGTGCCGGTAAACCACACACGCTCCACTAACATCTTAGCAAGGTGCAAAGTGTAATTTCATGGGGTTGCATCAATTCACTTTTCCTAAAGTAACTAAGATTGGGAAATTTAAAAAAAAGTTTAGTTACTTCGTATTTCTTATTATACTTTTAATGAGAGGATGAGGTTGCCCTATCCTACCCGTTCGGCTAACGACCCTCCACCAATCAAGCAAGCGGTGGGTGTGAGTGTACACCCATTAAGCGCCATTTTATAGGCCGCAACCTTATACCCACCTTATAGATCAGCTTCGTGAATGAGGCCTACTAGCGGTAAGACTAGCATTTAGTTATACATATATATATTATTCTAATAATATCATATAAGTATAGGGTTGTATTTTAAACTTTTCAAAATCTAGGGTTTGAAATTTAAGTTGTCTAAATTAAAACTTTTAATCACAAATTTAAATTTCAAAACTATAGGGTAGGTTTTAAACATTTAAAAACATGGAGGATCAAATTACAAATAATTCCAATTAACAATTTAATATTCTAATTATCTTTATTTGATTTATCTTGATTTCTTTGAAGATAATTACCAAAAATAATTAATTATTATCATATAAGGAAATTAAATATTTTATTAGATGATAAATATCTTTAATTAGATCAAGATAACAGTCATATTTATCAAAAAAATCAGATTTACATTGATCTAATATGATTAAGGTAAGTTTCCATAAGATAATTATGAAAAAATCCCGAATCTGGCCATTCCTGACGCTTGGACTCGCCGAGTGCACAAGGGGACTCGACGAGTCAGGCCTACTCGACGAGTCCACCTTGGAACTCGACGAGTCAGTGACTCAAAACCCAAAAAATCGAATTTTGCAGGTTTGTTTCAGTTATTTAAGCAACAATTTGTAGAAAACCAATCTAGGCTCTGATACCACTATTGGGTTTTAGCCATAAGAACTTTCCTATGTGCGCATGCAAAACCCTATTGCTTGGATCTAGGCTTTCTAATAAACATGCTTTTGAATCCAAGACTTCTAATGGCTAATTAGGTTAAACAACAACATTAAAACAGATCTAGAATCATACCTTTGAGTTCCTTGTTGATCTTCTTGTCTTGGAGCTTCTAGAGTCACAATTGTCACTCCTCTAATGGCTTACAAACACCAATAGCAAGCAAGATGATTTAGGAGAGAGGAGAGGGGATGGAATTCGACCAGAGGTTCCTTGCTTTAGGTTCTGAAAGGTTGTACACGAATTCCACATCCCAAGGGCCTATTTATACCTTTAGACTCCTTAAGGGTTTCACCCTAAACCCTAATTGGATAATCTTCACTTAAGGCTATCCAAATCCATTCCATAGATATCCTTATGGACGATTTTGAGCTATCCTAAAGCTCTTAGAATCCGTCCAAAGTCCATCCTAATGGATTTATAGTCTAAAGTCTAACTATCAAACAATTGACAGTTTATACCCTCTTATTTAATTAATCTCTTTAAGTCACCAAATTAATACCAATTAATTTATGACTTACATTAATCAAATAGCTAAATATTATTCCTTATAATATTTACTCTCTCTTAACAAATCATCCTTCAAGTTGCTATGGTGAAGGCAACCCAAAAGGACCATGCACCACCGAATATAGTTATAGCCTTAGACACTATTCCAACAGAAACCTCCATGGAAGAATCAATTAAGATCTTAGATTGAAAGAGAGTCAAGGTATGAGACAAAGACACGTCCCGATAGTGAGAATTCATTGGAACGCCCAGCAGAGACCTGATCCCACTTGAGAAAGTGAAGATCTGAGGCAACAAATCCATTCGTGTCTCATTCCAAATTCATGATCTATATCTTATTCTTTGAATTTCGGGACGAAATTCCCTCTAACGGGGGGATAATGTAACAACCCGAAGTTGTTCATCGCCAAAACCTGTTCTACCCGAAAAATTCACCATTATCAAATTCATTCCGTTTTCACTTTGGATTAAATTATTTAAATTTATATGTTTATTATAATTTGATGAGTGTCCAAACCCCTTTGGAATTCATGAAATTAACCCAAAAATGTTTATTTCAAAAAGTTTAGAAACGTCCCCGCCGGGTGAAGGTAACTTAATCGGGTGCGACCAAAAGCCCCGTTTAATTTCAGTATCGGGTAGAATTCCACCGTGTCCAAGTTTTAGGACCTATATAAACATGTTTAAGCACCCATTTGAAGCTTTTTCTTCCTCTCTCTACTCTCTCTCTAACCTCTCTCCTAAATCCAAGTTTAAGGGTCCAAATCATCAATTTTAGGCTCCAAATCTTTGAGGTACTTTCCCTAGCTTGTTATGTAACCTCCCTAGCCTTCAAATTCGAGTTCAAAGCATGGATTAAGACCACATTCATGAGTTTACGGCCATGGAGCCATTCTAGGCCGTAAACTCATATATAATGGGTTTTGGAGCACAAAAACCCTTCCTAAACACAATTGGACCTTAGATATGGCTAGATGGCTTCATGGAATGGACTTATAACATTTAAAACATGGATTTTGAGACATTTGAAGGAGTTTACAGCCAAGGTACATGCTTGGGCCGTAAACTCATGTATAAGGGGTTTTCACGACCTTAAACCCTTCCAAAACCTCAACAAGACCTGGATATGACTTCTAGAATAATTGCTTTAGCCTTGGAACACTTTAAACATAATTTTTGGGGGACTTATATGAGTTTACGGCCAAGGCTTGTGCTTGGGCCATAAACTCCTTAACACTTGGTGTAAAATCAATTTCAAGGTGTTAGAAAGCCATCTAACACCACCAAAAGCCTTGGAATAAATCATAGGACCAACCAAAAATAGTTTAAGGACCTTAAACACATCAAAACCCCACATTTGAGAGTTTACGGCCATAGAACATGTCCCATGGCCGTAAACACCTAAAAGAGTGTCAAATGGTGCCCAAAATTCATTTCTAGGCTTGTAGGAATTTTTAGAATCACATGTGATTAGTTTGGAATCCAAAAACACAATTTTTCATGGGTATTTAGGAGTTTACGGCCAGGAGTCCATGCTAGGCCGTAAACTCCCATAAATAAGTCATTTTGATGCTAAAAATCCATTTCAAGACTTTGAACCAAACCTAGAAAAAATTCCCCTAAGTGTTTGAAGTCCAATTTGCACCATAAACCACCCCACCATGAGTTTACGGCCGTAAACTCATGGGGAATGGGTGTTTAGGCCGTAAACATCATTAGGGAGTTTACTCTTGGGGAGTAAACTCAAATCCCAAGTCCCTCACATCATTACACGCCCTTAAACGCCACCCGGGTCCCTCCAAACACTTGTATCGGAGTGTTTTCGCGACTAGAAGTAATTGTCCCTAACAAATAATCAATCTAAGTCCTAATTAGATACAAATGTGTATCTTTACATTATACTTAAGAACCTCGTGCGTTTGCAAGCCCCGGACCAACGTTTAGCACCCGAAATCGTCACATTTCTCGTCCAGTGAGTTCATACCCCTACGCCCTTTTCCGTGTTTTTCAATGTTTTCAGGGGGGGAATACAAGCAAACAATAATTGTTTTCAAAACCTAACCTTGATGTGATTCAAATAATATTTAGCAAATTTATAAATACTTTTACTCCTTATATCTTATGTTGAGCATAAGGAATGATTTATCAATTACAACTAAATGGATTTTAGTTAAGAAAATAACCAAACTAATCAAATTACTATGGGAATAATTTGGGGTTCTTTATTGTTCGTTTTATCATGTACTAATGTGTATATAAAGTTATTAGATAAAGTATGTCTGATTCAGTTTATCTCCGTATTATTTGAATGTATTGTCAGATAGTTTCATTGTACGTATCTATATTCGCTGTATTACGTTTCATAATCTTTTGTATTTTGATATCGTATGAGAACCCTATGAATAGTTTAGTACTAGTTTGTGAGATAGTCACTACCCTTATGGATGATCAATAAATCCTCCCCGGAAGTGTAACCAGAGTCTCCTGGAGGGAGAGCGAGGAATTTGTGAATAGATCTATTCGGGACTGACAATCCCACACCTTAACTGTTAGCTACAGTTAGGCGGGCACGCCTGGGGTGACAAATTTCTGGAAATCATTCGATGTCTGACAAGCGTCAAGGAGGTCTCGTTGTCGTATCAGCATGGTTACCCGACTCACAACATGTATTAATATAAGCTTATTCACAGTATCGTTTTGACTTTGTTTCGATTCCGTATCTACTTTTATATGGTATCTATAACTTGTACGGGATGTTTGCCCCATGATTTTTAACTATATCTTATTACGGGATAGTAATCCCATGGTTTTGGATCTATATCTTGTCCGGGATAATGATCCCATGGTTTTCAATCTATATTTATTTCGGGATAGTAATCCCATGATTTCGATCTATATCAAGTACGGGATGATCATCCAATGGTCTAAATCTATATCTTGTCCGGGATAGTAATCCCATGGTTCCCAATCTATATTTTCATATATATCAAATTATCTTGTGTCTAATCCAGGATGGTAGTCCCATGGTCTTAAATCTGTATTTTTATATGTGTCAAACTATCTTATATCCCGTTCGGGATAGTGATCCCAAGATTTTCAATATATAGTTTTGGGTATTAAACTATACTCTATGTTATTAAATCTTACATTTAGGAAAATATGGGATTTTCCTGGGGTAAAATACATCACATAATCGAATTGGTAACAAATGTTAACTAAACTAACTTTACATAAGAAAATATGGGATTTTCTTGGATAATAAACCTTTTCGGAAAACTAAAGGAAATCGATACATTTTCATAAAACTAAACCACTTATGAACTCACCAGCTTTATGCTGATTTTCAAACCGCTTGTATTCTCAGGTTCAAAGTAGACAGGTACCCGGTGATCTCTTTTGGTGAAGACGGAGTGCGTGGAAGACTCGTCTCATTTTGTTTATATGATATATGTATAACTTTTGTACAATTTACTTTTGAAACAAATGTAAACTTTCATATATATATATATATATATATATATATATATATGTGTGTGTGTGTGTGTGTAATGTAATGGTTGTTTACTGTGATTACTATGTACATTGGATTTGATACACAACGTGGAGTCCACCCCGGAAATGTTTCCGCCTTTGATTTTCGGGGTGTGACAAATTCAATGAAAGACCCATGGGAGGACTTTCAGAGAACACCGAACAAAACCCGAGAGGAGCTCACATACAAGCCATTACCACAAAAAGTAGGAAAATTATTACTCATTTAACGCCCATAGACAGAAACAACTCGAATGTGGAGAAGAAAGATCAAGAAGAAAGTCAAAAACAAGGATCTGAACAATCGTCACGACGTGCTACAAATGCCACGGAGTGGCCAGAAGTAGAAAAGAAAAATGATGAACCCGTAATGCCTTACCAGCCACCATTTCCATTCCCAAGTAGAGAAATTCAGTAGAAGCATGTTGAAGAATATCGGAGGTTCTTAGACCACATAAATTCTCTTTAAATAAATATCCCCTTCCTTGAGGCCCTAATTGAAATGCCTAAATATGCCAAGTTCCTCAAGGACCTTTTAACAAACTGAAAGAAAATGGAGGGACTATCAAAGGTAGTATTAAATGAAACTTGTTCCGGTGCAATGCTAAACATGTTACCGAAAAAGATGGGTGATCCGGGAAGCATAACCTTACCATGCCAATTCAGGAATCTAGCAACTAGCCATGTTCTAGCCGATTCAGGAGCCAGTGTTAATTTGATGCCGTATTCATTTTTCGAGAAGCTTGACCGCCCTAAACCAAGACTGGTCCGCATGGTCATACACTTAGCTAACAAGACGATGACATTCCCAAGAGGTATATGTGAAGATTTGCTCTTCAAAGTGGACAAATTTTTTTATCCCACGGACTTCATCGTATTAGATATGGAGGAAGACGAACAAGTCCTAATCATCCTTGGAAGACCCTTCTTGAGCACCGCCTAAGCCTTAGTTGATATTAGAGAGTCCAAGCTCACTCTCCGAGTAGGAGAAGAAGGGGTCACTTTTGGGATTAATCGGGCAATTCAACATTCAAGAGCAAGTGATGATACGACCTTTTCTATCGATGTGCTTGATGAACCATTTGAAAAGGAGCTAGTAGGATGGAAGGAAAAGGAAACTGAGGGATGTATGGTGCTTGAAGAAGGTGATTTTGATGCCGAACTAGATCTGAAAGAATTAGAGAAGCTATTGGAAGAAAGTAAATATAATGAAGTAACAAAAGAGGCAACACGGTGTCGTGAAACCAACACACCGTGGTCAAATGTTTTTTCGTGATCTGAAAATAAAAGTTGCGAAACCACAACGTGGTGACTGACGAAAAGCCAAAAATAGACCTTAAAGCCTTACCTGAGCACCTGGAGTGTGCATTCTTGGAAGACGGACAACAAAAACTAGTAATTATAGCATCTGGTCTAGCTAAACACGAAAAAGAAAGCCTTGTGGAAGTATTAAAGAAAAGAGAAGGTGCCATAGCATGGAAGATAACCAACATTAAGTGGATTAGTCCAACCTATTGTTCTCATAAGATCAACCTAGAAGAAGGAGCTAAACCCATAGTTCAACGCCAAAGAAGACTTAACCCAAATATGCAAGAAGTGGTTAAGAAGGAGGTGGTTAAACTTTTAGATGTCGGTATCATTTACTTAATCTCTGATAGCCCATGGGTAAGTCTGATGCACATAGTACCAAAGAAAGGTGGAATGACGGTGTTTACCAATGAAGATAATGAATTAATCTCAACAAGAACAATAATCGGGTGGCGCGTTTGCATCAACTATCGAAAGCTAAATGATGCTACATGCAAGCATCACTTTTCGCTACCATTTATTGACCAAATGCTCGAAAGACTTATCTTTACTATTGTTTTCTTGATGGCTTCTCGAGGTACTTCCAAATTCCAATTGACTCACAAGACCAAGAAAAGACCACTTTTGCATGCCCAAGTGGGACGTTTGCATACAGACGCATGACTTTTGGGTCCTCTTTTGAAGATTGTTTATCCAACTTAGACCTAATGTTAGCAAGATGTGAGAAGACAAAACTAGTCCTAAATTGGGAAAAGTGCCATTTCATGGTAAAGGAAGGGATCATGTTAGGACACAAGGTCTCGAAGTTGGGGATAGAGGTAGTTAGCTAAACTACCACCCCCATCAAATGTAAAAGGGGTAAGGATCTTTCTTGTCCATGCGGGATTTTATCGTCGTTTCATCAAAGACTTTTCGAAGATCACGAGGCCTTTGACTCAACTTCATTTGAAGGATGCCCCATTTAACTTTTCTAAGGAATGTCATGAAGCATTTCAAATGTTAAAGGAAAAGTTGACCACCACTCTTATTATGATAGCACCAAATTGGAGCCTTCCTTTCGAGCTTATGTGTGATGCTAGTGATTATGCGGTGGGAGCTGTTTTGGGCCAAAGAATTGACAAACATTTTCATCCTATTTATTATGCTAGCAAATTCTTGAACCCAACTCAAGAGAATTATACTACTACCAAGAAGGAGTTGCTCGCGGTGGTTTATGCTTTTGATAAATTACGCCCATAACTAGTCTTGTCTAAGACAACTGTATTCACCGACCATTCAGCCCTTAAGTATCTCTTTGCTAAACAAGATGCTAAACCAAGACTAATACGTTGGGTATGCTTTTACAAGAATTTAACATTGATATTAGAGACAAAAAGGGAATGGAAAACATAGCGGTTGATCACTTATCGCGACTAGAGAACCCATACTTGGGAGAATTATAAGAAAATAAGATTGTAGATGATTTTCCCGAAAAGTATCTTATAGTTATAGCAGGAGAAATACGTTGGTATGCAGATTTAGCCAACTACTTAGCAAGTGACTATATTCCAGAAGATTTGACAGGACAACAAAAGAAGAAATTCCTTTCTGAAATTAAGTATTACTTTAGGGATGAGCCATACCTCTTTCGAAGTTGCGCAGACGGTATGATAAGAAGATGTGTATTCGGGAAAGAGAGTCGAGAAATCTTGAAACATTGTCATAGCAGGCCCACCAGAAGACATCATGGAGCACAATATACGGCTAATAAGATTTTTTGATATGGGTTTTTATTGGCCAACAATCTTTAAAGATGCCGCTCAATACGTAAAGTAGTGTAATTCATGCCAAAAGGTCGGGAAATATTTCATCACGAAACGAGATGCCCCAAAATAGCATTCAAGTTTGTGAGATATTTGATATATGGGGGATTGACTTGATGGGACCATTGCCAATGTCAAAAGGGAATAAATACATCTTTGTAGCAGTCGACTATGTGTCTAAATAGGCGGAAGCACAAGCACTACATACTAATGATGCTCGAGTGGTGGTGCGTTTTCTTAAAAAGTTATTCTCGAGGTTTGGAGTTCCTAAAGCTCTTATTAATGATCAGGGCATTCATTTTGCAAATGAGCAATTGGCTAAGGTGTTGCAAAAATATGGTGTACACCATATATTTTCAACATCATATCATCCACAAACGAGTGGGCAAACCGAAGTTACAAACCGGGCATTAAAATGAATATTGGAGCAGTCGGTTGGAAGTAATAAAAAAGAGTGGTCAGATAAGATTGATGATGCACTTTGGTCACTGTGAATGGATTTTAAAATACCTATTGGTACCACACCATATAGGTTGTTTTATGGAAAGACTTGCCACTTACCGGTTGAAATCGAGCATAAAGCATTTTGGGATTTGAAAAGTTGTAATTTTGAACTAACCGAACTTCGTGCCAATCGATTGATACAAATGAATGCCCTTGAAGAACTTATAAATGAAGCATATACTAGTTCATTAATATATAAGGACAAGACAAATAAATGGCATGGCATGAGACTAAAAGTTCATAAAGATTTTCATGAAGGACAAAAGGTGCTACTCTTCAATTAAAGGTTAAAGCTTTTCCTGGGCAAATTACACACTAGGTGGGATGGCCCGTTTGTTGTTAAACAAGTTTTACCACATGGAGCTATTGAACCTATATCAAAAGACAGAATCCCTTTCAAGGTTAACGGACATAGAGTGAAACATTATGAAGAAGGAATGCCAATTGAAGAAAAAGAAGGGGAATCGTCAAATTCACACGAGCAGAAACAACTTGAAGTGGGAAGGAGTCCGACCTAAGACACCCCAAAAAGAAGCATATTGCATGTGAGTGCGTGAGCACCTTCATGTGCTATTGTGTCCCCGGAATGGATTTCTTCGAGAAAAGTTTTGTGACAACCTGAAATTTATCTCGCCACTGTAACCCATTTCCGTTAATGAAACTCGTCTTAATCAAATTTTTCCGTTAACATTTTGGATTAGGTTATTTAGATTGAGACTTTTATTATGACTTCATGAGTGTCCAAACACATTAGAAACACGTGAAACACCCTTGTTATTCTTTTTAAAAAAGTTCCAAATTCACAACCACATCGAGTTGCGAACACTTAATCGAGTACGACCATAAGCTCCGTTTAACATCGGTATCGGGTATACTTCCACCGGGCCACAAACTTGAACCCTATATAAGGGTGATTGGACTTCATTTGAAGCTTTTTCCCACTCATAACACTCTCTCTCTCTCTCTCTCTCTCTCTCTCTCTCTCTACAACTCAAATTTGATCCAAAAACACCTCTTTCAAGCTCCAAACTCTTAAGTGATCTATCCTAGCTTGTTGTTTAGCTTATTTGGCATGCAAATCCGTGTTTAAATCATGAGAAAGTACCAAAATCATGTGTTTACGGCCCTAGAACACTCCAAGGCCGCAAACACCCTTAAATGGGGTTTTGGAGCCCCAAATCACTTCTAGTGCTTAGCTATGACTTAGGGGCTTGCATGAATGGACTTAGAACACCAAAATCTTATCTATTGGGGAGTAAACATGAGTTTACAGCCCAAGAGCATTCTTGGACCGTAAACACCCCTTCATAGGCCGTAAACACCTTTTTAAGGTGTTAAATTTCCCTTAAACACCTCCTATGGCTTGGGATAATGTCTAGAATCAACCACCATCGAATTAGGAACCTTAAACTTGAAAGAAAACATGACCATAAAGGGATTATGGCCGTAAACCCCCAAGGAATGGTCCCTTGTCCGTAAACTCCCTTAAGGAGGTCAAATGGTGCACTAACTCCCCCCTATGGCTTGGATTAATGCATAGAACTTTGTATCCTTTCATTTGAAACCCTAAATCATGCGAGATTGGACCAAGCATGAGTTTACAGTCATAAACCCATGTGTTTATAGCAGTAAACTCCCCAAGTGTCCTTCAAGGGCAGCAAACTCCATTTCCAAGGTTATTTCAAGTCCCGATCACTTCCTAAGCCATTGAATCAACCCTAGAACCTTCCCTTGTGCAATGTAAGACCTTTAAGCATCCAAGGATAAGTGTTTTCGCGCCTCGGAGTGTATTATCTTACTTAATTAATAATTCAAAGTCTAATTAGATACAATTATGTATCTCCTTGTGTTACATAGGAACCTCGTGCGCGTTCAAGCCTAAATCTGACACTTAGCATCCTAACTGGCACATTCCTCGTTTGGTGAGTTCATATCCCTACAACTTTTTTTGTTTTTTTCATGTTTTCAGGGGGGAATACAAGCAAATCATAAAGATTTTCGTAACTTAAAACTGATGTAATTATACGATTTTCTGACAAACTTTAGATACTTTATCCCTTTTGTAATATGTGGAGCATAAGGGACGTTTTCTTAATATAGTTACATAGTTTTCAAAACAGCGGAGAAACTTATCAAACCATTCAAATTATTATGGGAATAATTTGGGATCTTTATTACTTGTTTTACGGATTCAGATTTCATGCAAAGTCAATATATATAAACTATGTTTGATTTAGTTTATTCATGTTTAATCCAGTGTATCATGCTAAATAATTACCTTGTATTTAATTATTTCTACTTTGTTCCAAACGATTTCGAAACTCGATAACAACCAATTATCACGTGAATTAGTTAATACTAGCTTGTGAGACTTGTTTTCATTATACCCTTCGGGGTACTAGTAAATCCTCTCCGAAAGTATAACTAGAGTCTCCTGTAGGGAGAACGTGAAATTTTTGGATAGATCTATTTGGGAATGACAATCCCACACCTTAATTGTTAGCTACAGTTAGGTGGGCACGCCTGGGGTGACAATTTTAGAAATCGATCGACGCCTGAAGAACGTCAAGGTGGTCACGGGTCAAATCAGTAAGGTTATACGACTCACAATACGTATTTAAACAAACTAACTTTGGTCACGGATTTATTTCTTTCTTCTTCTATAGTTTTATGTAATAAAACTACCTACTTTCGTAATGGAGGGTATTCCATGGATCTTAACCTATAGTTTTATGTAATAAAACTACCTACTTTCGTACTGGAAGGCATTCCAGGGATCTTAACCTATAGTTTTCTATAATAAAACTACCTACTTCGTACTCGAGGGAAATCCAGGGATCATATCTTATGGTTTTCTTATCTTACTGTTGATAACCAGGGCTTTTCTTATCTTATGGAAATCGACAAACAACTTACATGTTAGAAAATATGGGATTTTCTGGGAAAAACATGCTTATGTATTTCATAACTCAGTAACGATCGTTTTCGATATTACAGAAATCTTTATTAAAGGAAATGAAGTATTTATCACAAGATTAAATAACCAATTTTCCTTACAAAACATGCTTATGAACTCACCAACTTTATGCTTCTATTTTAAAACTGCTTGTATTCTCAGGTTCTCGTTAGAAAGATACTCCTGCCAACCTTTTGAGAAGACAGAGCGTATCGGATTCACGTCTTTTACTTTTGTTATAACTGATATGTATAAACTTTGTATTCAGCACAATGTAAACTTTTCTATGTATGTATTCAATGTAATGGTTGTGCTTACTATGCTTGTTATGTACATTGGTTGTGATACTTTACATGACGTCCTCCGCCTCGGAACGTTTCCGCCACCGGTTTTGGGGTGTGACAAGTTTTCCCCTCTATCTTAGAAATGCACCTACACCATGGGCTTAAATATCCTCTTCGGTACAATTGATTGTCCCTTATTGCAAAATCCGGTGCTCTGACTTTAACTTTCCTCACCTCCTATGGATCGTCCGGAACAACGCCATGGCGCAAGTAATCAACAAATGGTTTTGTCCATTCTAGGGGGTGCTGGAACCTGAAAGTGAACCTCTAGCAATCCTAAGTCTGAAATCTGAAGTCCTTGTGTTCTGAAATGAATAGTCCAGAGTCAATGGTGAAGAGTGGTCTGGAATCTATCCGGGCCAGTAGAGAAGAAGATGTGAAGCTGAAGGCATTCCAGAATGACTCTCATGTCCGGAATGAATGTTGATCCGGAGTCACAATATTTTGTCTTTGTGCATTTATTAAGTTTGTCTTTGTATTGATGTAACGTTTCATAGGACTTAGTCTTTTGTTATATTAGACAATAAGAATGTCAAAACATTTCTATTGTCCAGTCCTATGTAAGTTATCTATTCAATTCGTTGTAACCTTCACTCTTATATATAGGAGCTTTCAATGCAAAGTCAATACGGATTATTCACTAAACATTTGGAATTTACTAAGTAATTTCAAACTTTTTTCAAACATTCTTCTTGTTCTTCAATTATTAGCTTTACCTTGATCATTTACTCTCATTCTTCATTTAATGACTTGATCATTTGTTGAATATATTATCTAAGACTTGAATAGTCTTTCCAGGCTAGAATTAAACATTTATTAGCAAGCAGACATTGATCTTAAGCATTCACTCAACATTACATAAAAATATTTTTTCCTAGAAAAGCAAAGTATAAACCATATTTTTGACCCAACAATCTCCCCCTTGGTTTATAGCTTTCTTTTCTAAATGACCCAACAAGCTCCCCCTAAAAAGTAGCTGGCTTTTCTTGTTAATCTTCATTGGGAACTTGGCTTCAGCATTAATCTTCAAATTCTTCACAACTTCAAGATCAACTTGATGAATCTTCGATGAATGACTTCATCTTAAGTAGTTGGGCAATGTCTTCAAGATTTGACTCTGTACACACATTGGGTGAGGAGGCTTGATGTACTGATTCTTGAAAGATAGCGCTTTCAGCTTGAGAATCTTCAGAGAGAACAACGAAGAGAAATAATCTACTGGATCACTTCAGCAGGTTTAAGATAGTAGCAAACTGATTGAGGAGGCTTCAATGCAATCCGTCACATAATCTACAATTTCAGCTTCACCTTGCTTCTGGGGTTGGTAAATTAAATGTTGAAAGAATAATCTTCATTTCTTGCTCCTTCGAATGCGAATTCTTCAATGTTCACGAATGAAGCCTTGGATTAGAAGATCTTCAATACAATCTCCACGAGTCTCATCTACGCCTAAAATCACTTTTCAAGACAAAACAAAACTAAAAGAAAAATTAACACACAAAATAAAAATAGAAACAAAAATATTTTTGGATTTTATGATTTTTCTGAACAAGAAATAACACTATTTTTGGATTTTTAATTTTCTGATTTTTGTTTGATTTTTGAATTATTTTTAATTCTCCACCTAAAATTTATGCATAGAGGAAAACTATGAACAAATTTAACAAAAAATAAAATGATATCTAACTTTAAGAATGATTTGGGATCAAAGTTTTTAGACAACCTTTATCCGCTTGTCGGTACCTTCTATCTTCACGTCTTTGTCTGGTCGATCGCCGGTATTGTTGTCCACTTAAACACGAAAAATTGTGACAAAATTAGGACATATTATAAGTGACAAGACAATGTGATCCTAAGTTCCTAGATATTATATCTGATCCTAAGTTTCTAGATACTATATCTTAAGGATCATTCAGCTGACGACGACCAGGGATATTGTTGTCCACCTAAATTTAGCAGCGAGATCTATAGATAATCTTTGAGTGTTCAATTTTATTGTACTGGAACATGTTTCCTGCTTCCAGATATGCCCCGGTAATCAAGGACTTCCAGAGTACTCCTTACATCGGGTGAGCAGACAATCATTAAGAGAGAAGATAGATTCAGATTATTATCACTTATAGTTTTAGAGGGATTGAGAAGTAGAAGGTTGCATATGCTGTGTACCAGGTTGGGTTGTTAATCACACAAAGGAGACAACATATGGCTAACAGATAAGAAGAATTTTATAGATATAATATGCAGAGAAATAGATTTGCATATGTTGCAGTCCAGATCGGATCTCTTCCAATCACGTAGAGGAGGCAACATATGACTAACAGTAAGAAAGAAAGAAAATGATTTTCTACAGACCTAATTCATCGGAATTTACCAGTCGCCCCATCAATACCGGAATTAAGGACAGAATCCGCACATCGAGGAAAAGTTAAACCACGGTTCCAAATACGGGTTCATTTAATGTGACGAGTAGATTCCCATATATATCTCCCTACTCAACTTATCCAAGCATCGTATTGTTAGGCTGAATGGAACTAACTAGGTCAAGATTTATCAAGTCTCTAGATTCCTTAAGTTCATCTGCACCTAGTCAAGTCTGTTAAATTCTCCGTGCCTACCGACGCATCAAACCAGAGCATAGACCCTTCAACTTTGGGTACGTTACGCAGACTCAGATTGCCCATTATCACTCACTTCCCAAAACATCTCCCTTAAGCACATTCCATAACCAACATATTATTTTTTTTATTTTTTTTTTAATTTTCTAATTTTTGTTTTGTTTTTATTTCTCCCCCTAAATTTGTGCTTAGGAGAAAAACGAAGGTAAATGCGCAAATTTAAACTATCCTAAAACAAAAATTAGTCTTTAAAGCGAATCAGCTTAAGAAAAACTCAAGAGTATAGAGAAGAAAACTCAAACCATAAGTCACCGATTGAATTTGCATCCTGAAGGTCTGAGAACAGCACGCCTAATCTCAGAACCGATCCGAAAATTCTTCACTTCGTTAAGCACAAACCCCATGAGTGAGCACTTCCTTTCTTCCCTTCCTGCATGAACACATACTCTAAAATAATGTTCTGAGTGTTGTACAGTTGAGAGATGCCTCCTATCATGTGCCTGGATCAACCACTATCAACAAACCGAAGTCTGATGATATGCCTCCATAGCTGCTCCAGCACAGAGCGGGATCAGTTGGTCTTAGGAACCCAATCCATTTTGAAACTGGGTTGACCTTTGTCATCCTTGCATGGTACTCTCTCCCATGACATGTCCTGCTTATCACAAACAGAAGATGAAGAAATATTAGAGTCGTTAGAAGATTTAGGAGAGTGAGCCTTTGGAACCCATTTGTAGTTAGGTTTAACCCATTTCGTTTTCGATCTGATTGATGGCTCAGTACTTGCTTTTGAACTTGATGTCGGCCGTTGAGATGATTTTGATTTTGGCTTCATGGGAGCATCTCTTGGATTTGACTTCATGGATGACTTTCCCTTCTTGTTCCTGGGAGTTTGATTCTTGGCCTTCTGGGCATTCCAGTCGCTATTGTCTGAACGTGACCTCGAAGGGTTTCTTTTGTAGAATCTCCCACTTTGCGCGTTTTGCCAGCCTTGTGCATAGTAGGGAATGTATGCTCGATTAGGACAATTTATGGCAATGTGTCCAGGTGTTCCACAGTGAAAGCATGTCTTTTTCTTCACTGTGGAGTTTTTTCTTCCTGCCCCTGGTGGCGTATCTTTGCCTTGTCTCTTGCTTTTCCCACACGCACAGTTGCAACAAGCACTCTGTTTAGCTTGAAATGGTGGCCTGTATTTACCAACAGCAGGTTGATCATAAGCAGTTGAGTTCGAAGCAACAGATTCAGAGTTCAAGGAGATATTGGTTTGTGCAATGGTGTTCTCCTTGTTCTCATCCTCTGCTACTTTACCTGCACAAGAAGTAGAATCATTAGTATCGTTCAACTCAACACCCTCAGTTGCCTGTTCAACAGCTGGTTTACCGTATACCATAAATGGTTCTCGGTCAATCTCTTCGTGAGTCAAAGGTATGGATATATAGTTATGATTGAAAGGTGGAGGAACACTATCATACCCTAGACCCTTGTTTTGATTATCTTTGAATTTTAATTGGTTTTAAAATAAGGACTCGACTGTCTTACTTGACGCAGTGTAATTTTTGAAACTAACATCTGTTTTTCCACACTTAATTTTCAAAATGTCAAGTTCCTCAGTTACAGCAACAAGTTTTCTTTTGATGTGATCATAATTTTCACACTTGTTGGTGTACTCTTCCTGAAGCTTCCTAAAGTCTTTGATTTTTGCTTCTAGTTGAGCTTTTAACGGTTTCTGACATTTCCTTAGAGTATAGCCTTCATATTTAAGGTCCTCATTTTCCCTTTTTAGCAAATCAATTTGTTCGCGAAGAAATTTAATTGTAGCTTTACAAGATGGAGTACATGAAACTTCATTTACCGGAATTGATGTGGAACTCATTTTTTTATTTTTTTTTATTTTTTATATATTTTTTTAATTTTTTTTAATTTTTTTATATTTTTTAATTGCCCTTTGACTTAAAAACTGAGAAAGTCAGACTTAAAAGTCAAATTTAAAAAGTCAAACTCAAAAGTCAAACTTGAAAATTCAAACCGAAAAGCCAAATTTGAAAAATTAAAAGTCCAATGAGAAAGTCAAAATTTAAAGTCAAATGTCAACTTTTAAAAGTCAAAGTCAAAATTTTAAGGTCAAAGATAAAAATAAAATCAAGAATTAAAAACAAAAAAAAATTGGGTTGAAAATAGAATTTAGAAATAAAAAAATTGATTTTTAGGGTTAAAAATGCCAATTTTCGAAAATAATAACCGAGAAGGAGAAGTTATGTTTTAAATTTCGGAGAATAATAACAACAACCCAGTTGGTCTAGATGGTGAGGCGCTGGTTGTGTAGGGGAAAGACCTCGGTTCGAATCCTGGCAGCTTCAGATCCGCTTCCCTTTTTAATGAAAGGGCTGCCGTGCGAGGTTGCTGCTTGCGAGGTGAGCCAAGTGCGAGCCGAAGACGCTGTTGATACGAGAGCGAAGCAGCTGAGCCGAGAATCCGAGGCGAGACCGACCCGCACACCGTGACCACACACGTCCGAACCGCACACTGCTGAGCCGCACTCCATCAGCCGGGCCGCACACCTTCATCAGATTCGCGAAAAAAACGACGTTTTTCACCCTTTCTTGCTCCAAAACTCGATCAAAAACTCGTTTTTATGAAAAATACATAGAAGTAACCCCCCTTATTTTTGCGAGATCTATCCAAAAACGATATTCTCTTTTCAAAATCAGATCAAATAAGCTTCAGATCTGAAAAAATTGATTGATACAACCAAGCTCTGATACCAATTGTAAATCCTCAAAATTTCTTGTGTATCAATCAGATCCAATTGATGGTGCGGAATCCCAATCAATTAGATGATGTCAAATCAAATAGAAGAGAAGGAGAAGAAGAAGAAGAAGAAGAAGAAGAAGAAGAAGATGATGATGAATTTAATGATGTATTGATCATATTGAGTGATGCTCCTTACAATAGATTCATGCACACACACACACTCTTCTCTCAAACTTTCTCTCTCTTCTCTAGCTTTCTCTTTTCCCACCGTACACTCACACATGCACTCCTCTATTTATATGGACCTCCAGCCATACACATGTGTACAGCTGCACACCCTGTGTACGGCCGTACACACATGTACGACCGTACACACAAACCGCAAACACATACAATATTACATAAAAATATATTTTCCTAGAAAAGTAAAGTATAAACCATATTTTTGACCCAACAAAGGTGTAGGATAGTCAATCCAATATAGATCTATACGCAAACTCACGCTCTTCCTCCCGGAGATTCTGGTTACAAAACGTGACATAACGAAATGGTCAATGTGTCATGAAGTAGTATCTCACATTATGTTATCTCTGAATCTTGTTATAGTATACTTGTTATAGTAATAGTATTCTATGTATTATATTCTCTGTATAGTATCCTTTGTATAGTATTCTCTGTTATAGTATTCTCTGTTATAGTGTTCTCTCTTATAGTGTTCTCTGTTATAGTATTTGTATATGATAGTATTCTCCTAAACTATACCTATTATAGTTGACTAGTAATTTTTGTAGTTTGAATGAAGGAAGGTATGCCTTTGCTACCCAAAGGTACTGAACTGATTGATAGTACTTTTATATCTACATATGCATACATAATATATAATTGATATTTAAACAACCTTCGGACAAATAACCGATACTTTTAGGCCACATCCAAACAAGGAAAAAGAAATTAAGCGAGTTATCAGTCCTAACTAATTTAAACATTAATTATATAACTATACATATATAGACATGCATTTAACAATATATAAGTTTAAAAAGAAGTTTTGTAAAACATTTGAAGAGTTTAATAATAAATATTGATGACTTGATGTCAATTTATAAAATGATTAAAAGCAGTTTGATTGATAATACAGTTTGAAAGTATAAGAAATCATTTGTTTGAAACACAGTTTGAAGTATATGAAACCCTTTCTTTGAAACATAGTTATAAATCACATGTGATTGATTATATAACTAACATGTTTTATACTTGTATTCCGCCCCATAAAAGCATTTAAAATCATTTAAAAGATAGATTAAGGGATATGAACTCACCTGTAGTGAGTGATACCGAAGTATGTTTGGAAATAGGATGTGGAGTGTCAGGTGAAACCTTGAGCACACAAAGATCCTAATAAACATATAATGACATGTATTTGATTAGCGTATAACCAACAAATTATAATGGATAACACCCTAATAGACTAGGAAACTCTTAGTTTGAAGGGATACAATCACATATGATTGCATAACTTGGGTATATGGCCACCCTATAGAGTTTACGGTCCAAATGGCATGACCATAAGTGTTTACGGTCTAGATGGTTTACGGTCCTATGTGTTCACGGTTCAATGGGTTTACGGTCCATTGAGTTTACAATTCAAATGGTTTACGGTCCCATGTGTTTACGGTCATAAGGTTTATGGTCTAGTGAGTTTACCACTGTAAACTCACATCCTTTTGTGCATAGGATGATTTCCAAGCATTCTGAAGGGTTCTAAGTTCCATTCTAGGCTTTAGGAGGGTTTAATGGTCACAATGCACCATTTATAAGGATTTACAGTCTAAGGAGATGCACTAAATTGTAAGCACTTTTTGTTCTTGGATAAATTATGATTTCAAGGCCTTAATCAAGAATCCTAACCAGTTAACAAGTATAGAAGATAGATACTTACAATTTGGAAGCAAAGAAGGGTGTTTTCGGCCCAAAACATTTAAGTGTTCTTGATGTTCTTGAGGATCTTGAAGATCTAGACTCATAATGAAGAGATTTCATGGATGAAATCATGTATAATCACTAGATAAAGAGATGTAACAAAAAATCAAAGGAAAGAATTCTTACATTTTTGGAAGATCAAGATGAAGATCATATGATACTTGAGAGAGAATTTGGGATTCTAGGCTTGGAAAGGAAAGAAATGATCAAAATGATCATGAATTATGTATATATGGGGAGTTTACGGTCACCATGACCATAATCTCTAAGCTTCCTGATCGTAAACTCCTTTTGAGGAGGTTTACGGTTTGCTAGATGGTTTGGAACCTTAACTGATAAATCCAAACATTGATTCCTTTGATGCACTAGGCTCAGAATGCTCAAACAGACTCTAAGGCAGAAACAAGTCTGACTTAGATTGAAGTGAATGGTTTGTACAAGATAGAAATTTCGGGTTGTCATAGGGAGAAGGCCCACGCCAACCATGTAAACCTACCTCAGAGTTCACACTCCGAGATGAAGACCTGAATTCCGAAGATGAAGTCCAAATTGTGTCCGGACTTCTAGGAAATCCCTCTGATGATGAAGAAGACAGTGATGAAGAAAAGTACATCACTAAAGGAATTCTAGGTCTCGAGGCTCCAAAGAAACTATTCCCAAAGGCAATGACTGAGGAAGAGAAGAGGATATGGTCTACAACCTCTTGGCCATTCTCTTTACCAGATGTTCTTCAAAGGGCCATTCAAATGGCCAAAGCCAAGTCCTTCCTCACAGCTCAAGCCTTCCGAGCCACTCCTTCCATTCTCCCACCAATTCTGGCTCCAAAAAACTTTGAAATAGACCAGGGCTCTCCACTCCGGATCCCTGATGACATTTCAGAAGATCCTCTTCCGAATCCCACTCCGGAATTTGTGGTGGATGAAAATATGAAGCTCATTGTGGACGCTCTGAAAATAAACAAAGGCAAAATGCTAATGACTGTTGAACAACAAGCCTTCCACTCCGGACATCCTCTCAAGCATAAAAAGGATGGTCCCAGGAGGAAATCAACAACGCATTAGAGGACAGCATCCGGATCCAAGCTCTTAAGGATAATCCTGATCCGATGCGTGGAATTTCTACTCTTTGTCGTGAAGGCATACTCCGGGATCAAGATATCGTTCCGTATATGTACTACGATGTCCCTACCAACGATTCCGAATAGCTCGATCTTCCTCTCTCTCCATTCAGCAAGTACTACATCAAATTTTCTCCTCTTCACCCAAATGATGATCCGGAAGTGATCCTCCGTACTGAAAGGGAGAGGCTTGAAACATTCTACTCCAAGAATGCTCAACCATTTAAGGAGGTATGGACTAGAAAAAGAATCACCCAATTCCATGGATTTGCAAGAAAAATCCTAGTGAAATTCGATCTTAATTGCCCACTATTTCGATTTCACGTCCTCCGGAACAAGCCTACCTACAAGACCATTAATGATGCGGACTTCTCTTCCTTGAATCCGAACGACATCCTGACCCTGGATGCTCACTTTCGAGGAATGAAAAACAGTGATTTCGGCATGGGTGCTTTTCATGTTGCATTAAGCTTCCTGAAAGATTACGTCGCGGAATTCTGCAGATGCGACTATGAGCTGGCTCATCTCTACGGAACTGGAGACTTTGTTGCGAAGATCACATATGTTCTAGCGGAAGCTGAACTGCTCGAAGACGGTCCAATTGATGATTTGGTTCTAGGGTTTGTCTACACAACTAGGAAGGCAAACAAGAAGGACTTTTTCCATGTCCTTGACAAACACCTAGTTCCAACAAAAGCTCTTCGAAAGTTCATATCTCGTGCATTAAAATCCAAAGCTCCGAAAAAAGTCAAAGCAAAAGTTTGTAAGTCAATTGGACTGGTACATTGAAGTCAGAGAATGGTTGTTCTGAGATTACACTTTCATCAAGGAAGAAGCGGTTTAATTGAATGGATTGCTAAGTTCACTTAGGGGGAGATTGTTGGAACCTGAAAGTAAACCTCTAGCAATCCTAAGTCTGAAATCTGAAGTCCTTGTGTTCTGAAATGTATGGTCCGGAGTCAATGGTGAAGAGCGGTCTGGAATCTGTCCGGACCAGTAGATAAGAAGATGTGAAGCTGAAGGCATTCCGGAATGACTCTCATGTCCGGAATGAATGCTGATCCGGAGTCACAATATTTTGTCTTTGTGCATTTATTAAGTTTGTGTTTGTATTGATGTAACGTTTCATAGGACTTAGTCTTTTGTTATATTAGACGATCAGAATGTCAGAAACATTTCTATCGTCCGGTCCTATGTAAGTTTTGTAGTTAATTCGTTGTAACCTTCACTCCTATTTATAGGAGCTTTCAATGCAAAGTCAATACGGATTATTCACTAAACTTTTGGCATTTACTAAGTTATTTCAAACTTCTTTCAAACATTCTTCTTGTTCTTCATCTATTAGCTTTACCTTGATCATTTACTCTCATTCTTCATTTAATGACTTGATCATTTGTTGAATATATTATCTAAGACTTGACTGGTCTTTCCAGGCTAGACTTGAACATTTATTAGCAAGCAGACATTGATCTTAAGCATTCACTCAAGGTTTGAGTTCTCAAACCTTGTCCCTGCACATCAGATCTATTTTGTTCTCTCATGGGGCTAATATGGTATTGAATTTTTGGTTATCAATACTCCTTTCTGAGAGTACTTCGACCAACACTTTCTTGGTGAGATGATCATACGAGGTAGAGGCCAGCTTGCTGAGGGCGTTTTCCCTTGAATTTTCCCCCGGGAGATTTACTTTATTGAAAAATCTTTGAACGTGTTGGCTAAATTACGGACCACATCTAGATATTTCTGCATCCTAGGGTCATTTTCCTCATATACTCCGTTTATTTGGTTTGTGATAAGTAACTGTCACAACTAGAAATTTTGTGTCTTGTAATCACTATACTCAAGTAAATGTTGAATTCAAAAACTCAAAAGCATGTATGATGCTTACTCAATGGAAAACTAAACCCCAATTCACTACATCAAGCAATTGGAAACCCTAGAAGTTCTTGATTTGGTCCATTTTGGACTAGGACTTCCTTATTGGACCTAAATGGACCAATAAGCTTCCAATTTGACTATCATGGGCTTAGAACCCTTAAATGGGCTCTAATTGGACCCACATCAATTTATTTCAACATTTTGGGCCACATTGGGCCTAGAATAAAATAAATTAATGACTATGAACCATAATTAACCTAATTTGACCCTAACAAGTCATAAAAATCACCTTTATATTTATTTGGACCAAAAAGCACTCAACTTAACCATGAAAATTGGGCTTAAGCATTTAAGGCCCAAACATTCTCTTTTCCCCCACCATTCTCGGCCCAAGCCCAAATAAAAGGGAGGAGTTGACTTTTAAGTGACACCTCACTATTACCTCATGGTTATCCATGCATTATATCTCATATACCCATGCATACATCACCTCAAAGTTCATTCCTTCTTCCCTCTCCCTCACTCACGGCCGAAACACACACACACATACACAAATATCTCTCAAACTCTCTCAAGAACACTCAAGAACATATCCTCCCTCTCCACTCAAAAATCTCGAGATTTAGGAAGCTTTCAAGAGGATATTTCCACAAACTCTTCATCTAAGGTAAGGTTATGCTTGGATCTATTACTTAGAGTCTTTGTTTTATCAAAATCTCTTCCTAATCCATGCAAGAATCGTGATCTTACATCCTAGAAGCACACCAAACTCGAGACCTACCAAGGAAAGGTGCTAAGGCCGAACATCACTTCATTTTTCCTTCCATTTTCTCTTCAAAACCGAAACCACACTAAGGTGAGCTTCATACCCCCTTATTTTCGGTTTTATAAGTTTTTTTTGTGGGGGAGAATACAAGCAAAGGTGTAGATCCATCATTATGTGTATGTTGTGGTTGATTTCTATGCTTATATGTATGTTTTGTATGATTTTGATGCTAGATCTAGTTATGAAATGCTAAAAACCGAGATATATTTTATACTAGCATAAAATATACTACTACATCCAAAGTATACCAAGAAAAATAGCCAAGTGGCTTGACAACACTTATTTTGGGCTAAAAACTCATTTTTTTGACATAAAATGTTAAAAATACAAAGTTGAAGGGCCTAAAATGAAATATTTCGAAATCTGATGGGTGAGATGAGTCGAAACAGTTTACATAATGTATTTTCTGAAAATATACTATTTGGAGGGTTAAAAACATAAATTCCAAGCTTAATGGGCTAAAAATGACAATTTCGGCCCAATAGGGCCCATTATGCGAAATTTTCTGTTTTGGAGGGCCAAAACTGTTTTTTTCTGTAAAACAATGGACTACTAGTGTTACAAGTACTTTTCAAAGGTTTAAAATCCTTTTCAAATATAAAAAGGACCAAAGTTGCAAAAATTTTCCAATTTGGGCCAAAAATGTAAAAATTGCGAAAAAGAGGGGTTATAACCGAGAAAACTGTAATTTCAGGGACTTAAACTGTTTTCAATGAAAAATATGCTGAAAAATATTAATTTCAATAATTTTTGGTGTTAAAATGTCAAGAAAAATGGTTTAGGGACTAAACCGGAATTATCTTACCTAAAGGGGTGAAAAAGTAAATTTACAAAATAAAGAGGGGTTGTAAACAGAAAATTTTCAATGATAATTCAATACACTCGTTGTGAACAAAGATTGACACTACGACTCTCGATAAATTACAATACACTATATCACCAACAATCGTTATCAAACGAATTGATTCGGTCTCGAATCAATAACAAATCCAAAACTACTAACACTACAACACTCAATACACATATGGAACTCTCGGAACTCTTTACTCTTGTGGAATTACTCAATACGTCGACGTACACTCCTTAGGCTCAAAAGTTGCAAATCATGCTTGCCGAGCCTAGCTAGCCCGATGACATGATCTTTAGGCCCAAAGGACACTTGCTTACATGTAGTTGGGTCTAATACGACTCAACCGCGTGTAAAAGGACTTTCAATGGCAAACATGCTGCTGGTCCCCAAGGGTCCTTCAGTGCTGCTAGTAAAGTCGGGAACTCACGATTGCGGGTTGGGCTTCGGGCCCTTCGCAATTGCAATGGTCTTGAACGACGCAGGGAAATACCGAGGGTTTCGCACCTTCTCTTCTTCCCTCCGGTCGTGGGACTACACAAGTTCGGGAGGATTGAGTTGTGTGAATAAGTGCGAGTGACGCCCAAGGGATCGCTGGTACGGTTGTCGACTGTCCGTTTTCATTGACGGACGTTACAACTATTCACCACCCACTGTATACTCAATGCCTCCGGTCGTGGGACTACACAAGTCCGGGAGGATTGAGTTGTGTGAATAAGTGCGAGTGACGCCCAAGGGATCGCTGGTACGGTTGTCGACTGTCCGTTTTCATTGACGGACGTTACAACAATTCACCACCCACTGTATACTCAATGCCTCCGGAGCTCAACAAATACCTCTAACGTAACGAAATAACAGTACACAAACTAAGTAAAGCAAAGTGATAGGAAAACGTCGGGTTTTCCTAGGGTTTTCAACAAGTACACTTATGAACTACATGTCGAATTTCACAACTCTTACGCTTACATCTATAGAATTCAAACAAGCATACTCAAGGATCTTCACATATTTTTACGCTATTCTATTTTTAGAAAATATCGGATTTTCTGGTGGTTTTCAAACAATACAAAGCATTGGATTTCAAACACTACTTATGAACTCACCAACATTTCATATGTTGACGTTTTTCAAAATACTTGTATTCTCAGGTAACAGATAAAGTGAAAGATGAATTGTACTCTATGACGTTCTGCTGTGGTTTAATTTAGTATCGAACAGTTACTTTTGAGAATGTAATGTTTTGAGACAATGTAATGAATGTAAACACTACCAATTGTATTATTCCAATGCTTGGTGATGTATGATGTTATGTTTCATGTATATTCATTGTGATGGTATTCAATTGAGTCACGACAGCCCCCGGACGTTTCCGCCGTCTGGTTCGGGGGTGTGACAGGTTGGTATCAGAGCTTTGTTTATAGTGAACTAACATATCTAGCCACACATTGATATGCAACTATAAACCAAAAAGAGGGACTAACATAACTCTGAACAAAACAAGTAAATAAAACACCCTTACTTGCATTAGGAATAGGAACATAACGCCGAACCAAACAAAAATAATACTAGTGTCTCAGTTAATTCAGGACTGTTCTTAGTGGTACCAAGGAGTGGATGTAGCCTGATCAACTACACTCTCTCCAAAGTATAACTAACACACGTCCTGATGAGATCAGGATAGCTAGGGAATCTAAAACTATACCCCTACCACCGAAAAGAGAACGCCTACTTGATCTATGCGATAATTGTAGCATCCTAGGAATAACGTTAGCATAATTACGCACTCTCGCAGACCGCATGGCTGGTTTTCATCACCCTGGAGACCCCTACTTCCCTAACCAGGGGAACAACGGATGGCTAGAGGAGGAGCCCGAGGAAGAGCCTGAGGAGGAGCCCGAGGAAGACCCCGAAGAGGAATCTGACGGGGGACCAGAGGCCGAAGTTGATGGCGAGCCTGCCGAATCAGAGGAAGATGAAGGAAGCCTCGAGGAGGATGCTGATGATAGTGAAGGGGGTGATTCGGATGCGGAGTCCGAAGTCATCAACCCCCCTTACCCGATCAGGGTGCCTGCCTATCGTGTAGGTCCCACTGGTCCTACACCGCCCTGGAGTATTGATCTTTGGAGATGGAGCAGACAGCAGGGACAGCGACCCCCGTACGGCATGTCACGCGAGTTCTTTGACCTGAGAGACGGAGGACCGGCTGATCGAGCCCTTCCAGTCATGGTGAAACGGTTGCGGAATACGGGCGACCTTGCCCAGGACACTGTTGATCAGGTGCGCCAGTTAAGGACTAGGGTCGAGCGTGCGGAGCAGGAGACGCGTGACGTCCTTCGAGAGTTTCACATGAGGCAGGTTCGGTGGGAGTCTCGACTTCGGGACGCAGAACGCTTGGTGGCTCGTCTTCAGGGAGCATCCACATCCTCGGCACCACCTCCAGACGCAGCTCATCGCGGTTAGGGATAGACTTATCTTAGTAGGTCGTTAGGAAATATGCTATGTACTCCGACTCTATGTTTAAGTGACTACACTACTCATAGAGTCGTTATGCTGTCGAACTAGTGTCACTCATGTATGCTCTTACGAGCAAAATTTTCATGTATCAAATGCGGATAATATTAATAAATTTTTACGTGTTTTGTTACGATATTACAAATTGCTATGTGTTAAGAAATTATGATTGATTGATCAATGGTAGTAGTGTTTAAGTTCGTACCATGCGCCTAGTCAGTAGGATCACGACCTCACAGAAACAACATACCCTCAACATCTTTCCGTTTTGTGACAGAAAGATGCCTCCCCGACCTGCTCGCGGAAACCCAGGACCAACCCCACCTGAAGTTGATTCAGCCGCGTTCCAGGCAGCTGTATCTGCAGCAGTCACTGCAGCGATTGCGCAAATTCAACAAGGGAACAATGGAGGAGTCAATGGGCAAGGAGCCGGAAGTTCGAACAACGGAATGAATCAAGGACCCACAAAGACATGTACCTACAAGGACTTCACAAACGCTAAACCACGAACTTTTAATGACACTGGAGGGGTGATCACTCTAAAGCGATGGATCGAAAAGGTGGAGTCGGTATTCGAGATATGCGACTGCCCTGAGCACATGAAGGTAAAGTTCGGGGCCTGCACTTTTGTGGATCAAGCGCTCACCTGGTTAAACGGACATATACAATCCATGACGCTCCCTGTAGCCAACTCTATGCCGTGGACAGAGATGAAAGAAATGTTAATGGCTGAGTACTGCCCACGAGGCGAAATACAGAAGATGGAGCAAGAGCTATGGAACCTCACTGTGCAGAACGCGAATATCGATGCCTACATATCGAGATTTAGCGAACTATCTCTGCTGTGCCCGGGTATGATCACCTCGGAAGGAAAGAAGATTGAGCGATTCATCTGGGGACTCACATCACCAATTCAAGGGAATGTGATAGCTGCAAACCCCGAAACATTTGACAGTGCGAAAAGATTGGCAAAAAGGTTGTATGACCATAACAACAAGAAGGGAGAGAAGCCAGTGGAGGTTGAGAAGACGAAGGAAAGTGATGGCAAGAGGGGAAAGAACAATAAGAGGAAGGGGCGCCAGGGCCCCGACACCTCCAAGAAGCAGCAGACAGTGGCGATTAATGCTGTTACCGCACCGGTTCCAGCCGCACCACATGCTCCAACCTCAGCCACTGCAAATGCTTCCAGACCTTATTCCGGTAATCTTCCCAAATGCAACAAGTGCGGTTTCCATCATTATGGAGAATGCAAGGATTTTCAGTGCACCAGTTGCAACCGAAGGGGACACACTGCAAAGTACTGCAAGACTTACCCTCCCCAGAACCAAAATCAGGGAACCAACAACAACAACCATCGCAACAACAACAACACCCATGCCGGCGGCAATAACGCAGGGCCTAGCCACACCTGCTTCGGATGTGGGAGGACTGGACACATCCGTCGAGACTATCCTAACAACAACAATTTAAGAAATGGAGGAACAGGAAGGATTTTGACCATGGGTCAGGGTGAGGCTATTCAAGACCCCTCTGTTGTTACCGGTACGTTTCCCTTAAACCACGCTTATGCATGCATCTTATTTGACACCGGAGCGGAGCGAAGTTTCGTAAGCAATAAGTTTAAGCATTTATTAAAACAACTGCCCCAAAAGCTAAATGAAACCTATACGGTGGAAATGGCCAATGGGAAAACCGAATCCACTGGGGAAATCTACACCGGATGTACCCTAACTCTTAATCAACACGTCTTTCGAATAGATCTAATGCCAGTGTCAATTAGGAGTTTCGATGTGATCATCGACATGGACTGGTTAAGCCCCCACCATGCCGAAATTATGTGCCATGAGAAGGCCATTCGTCTTCGTCTTCCAAATCACGAAACCCTAGTAATTTACGGAGACAAATCTAGCATGAACCTTCGCCTCGTTTCGTGCATCAAGGCACAGAAATATCTAAGAAGGAACAATCTGGCGTTCCTGGCTCACGTGGTGGATAAAACCAAGGAGGAGATTAACGTTCGAGACATTCCCGTAGCATGTGAATTTTCGGACGTGTTTCCTGAAGATCTTCCGGGAGTACCCCCAGAGAGACAGGTTGGGTTTCGAATCGACCTTATTCCAGGAGCAACTCCTCTCGCTAAATCACCCTACCGGCTGGCTCCTGCCGAGATGCAGGAATTATCCAGCCAACTCAGCGAACTTTTGGACAAGGGATTTATTCGACCTAGTTACTCGCCATGGGGAGCTCCGGTGCTCTTTGTCAAAAAGAAAGACGGATCTTTTAGAATGTGCATAGATTACAGAGAGTTAAATAAACTCACAATCAAGAACCGCTACCCACTCCCACGAATCGATGACCTATTTGACCAGCTCCAAGGAGCTAGTTATTTTTCTAAAATAGATCTACGGTCCGGATACCACCAACTCAAAGTCCGGGAAGAGGATATTCCAAAAACTGCTTTCCGAACTCGCTACGGACATTATGAATTTGTCGTAATGCCCTTCGGTCTAACGAATGCCCCTGCCGCATTTATGGACCTAATGAATCGAATCTGTCGACCGTTCCTCGACAACTTTGTCATTGTTTTTATCGATGACATCCTCGTCTATTCTCGAAGCAGGGAAGAGCATGGCCAACATCTTCGACAAGTCTTAGAAACTCTGCGATCAGAAAAACTTTACGCCAAACTCTCCAAGTGTGAGTTCTGGCTGCGGAGCGTGAACTTCCTAGGTCATGTAGTCAGCCAAGATGGAATCCATGTGGATCCCTCTAAGGTCAAAGCTGTAGAAGGATGGGCAATCCCTACAACGCCCACGGAAATTCGTCAATTCTTGGGCTTAGCAGGCTACTATAGGAGATTCATTCAAAACTTCTCTAAGATCGCCAAGCCACTTACCTCGCTTACGCAAAAGGGCGTACCATTCAAATGGACAGACAAACAAGAGATTGCGTTTCGAACCTTGAAACAAGCTCTCTGTAGCGCACCTGTACCATCTCTGCCTGAAGGAACGGAAGATTTTGTAGTCTATTGCGACGCGTCAAATCAGGGCTTAGGTTGCGTTCTCATGCAACGTGGGAGAGTGATAGCCTACGCATCCCGCCAGCTAAAGATGCATGAAGTAAACTACACGACCCATGACCTAGAGTTGGGAGCTGTAGTCTTTGCCCTAAAGATTTGGAGGCATTACCTTTACGGTACAAAGTGCACCGTCTTCACGGATCACAAGAGTCTCCAACACATCTTAAACCAAAAGGAGTTGAACATGAGGCAACGAAGATGGGTTGAATTGCTAAACGATTATGAGTGTGAGAGTAAGTACCACCCAGGCAAGGCCAACGTGGTAGCTGATGCCTTAAGTCGGAAGGAGTACTCTAATCGTTGTACGAAAACTCTCTCGATAACCATTCAATCACACCTGGCCACTCAAATTGCAGTAGCCCAGTCAGAGGCCATGAAGACGGAAAATAGAGCAAGCGAAGTATTGCGCGGAATGGAAAAGAACCTGGAGGCAAAGGAGAATGGAGTATACTATTTCATGAACCGTATTTGGGTCCCTAAATTTGGAGGGTTTAGAAATGTTGTCATGAAGGAAGCCCACAAGACGCGATACTCCATTCATCCCGGTTCCGATAAGATGTATTTGGATATTAAACAACACTATTGGTGGCCTAACATGAAGGCGGAAATCGCGACCTACATCAGTAAGTGCCTTACGTGTGCCAAAGTAAAGGTGGAATACCAAAAACCCTCAGGATTGTTACAGCAACCGGCAATCCCTGAGTGGAAATGGGAGGGGATTTCTATGGATTTCGTGACCAAGCTACCCAAAACGTCGGATGGATTAGACACCATATGGGTAATAATCGACCGACTGACGAAATCTGCCCATTTCCTGCCAATTAAAGAATCGTACAAGATGGAGAGATTGACGCATTTATACATTCGAGAGATCGTGAGACTCCACGGAATACCAATATCTATCATCTCGGATAGGGACAGTAGATTCACGTCACGATTTTGGCAATCACTCCACAAGGCGATGGGAACAAACCTCGATATGAGCACCGCTTATCATCCACAAACGGATGGTCAAAGCAAGCGAACCATCCAAACGCTCGAAGATATGCTCCGCGCATGCGTGATAGACTTTGGAAAGTCTTGGGATACCCACCTACCCTTAATCGAGTTCTCATACAACAATAGTTACCATTCGAGCATCAAGGTGGCTCCTTTCGAAGCACTGTACGGGCGTAAATGTAGATCACCGTTATGTTGGGCTGAAGTAGGTGAAACCCAGCTAGCAAAAACACATGCGTCGGACAAAGCACTAACGGGACCGGAGATCATCCGTGAAACCACGGAAAAGATCGTTCAAATCAGAGCTCGATTGCAAGCATCGCGTGACCGACAAAAGAGCTACGCTGACAAACGGCGAAAGCCCTTAGAATTTCAGGTCGGTGATCGAGTACTGTTAAAGGTCTCGCCCTGGAAAGGAGTCATTCGTTTTGGGAAGCGGGGAAAACTAAATCCACGATACATTAGACCTTTCGAAATCGTCGCCCGAATAGGTCCGGTAGCATACAGACTGCAACTACCCGCAGAGCTAAACGGTGTACACCCCGTGTTTCATGTCTCTAACCTAAAGAAGTGCGTATCAGACGAAACCCTTGTCATTCCTCTTGACGAAATCGAAATCAAGGAGAATCTCCTGTTCGTCAAAGAACCAATCGAAATCATGGACAGGGAGGTGAGGCGTACTAAACAGAGCCGCATCCCGATCGTGAAGGTACGGTGGAACGCAAAGCGTGGGCCAGAATTCACTTGGGAACGCGAAGACCAAATGAAGCAAAAGTACCCTCACCTATTCTAGCATTCTCAAATCTACCTTTCAAACAGAATTTCGGGACGAAATTCTTTCTAACGAGGGGATGATGTCACAACTAGAAATTTTGTGTCTTGTAATCACTATACTCAAGTAAATGTTGAATTCAAAAACTCAAAAGCATGTATGATGCTTACTCAATGGAAAACTAAACCCCAATTCACTACATCAAGCAATTGGAAACCCTAGAAGTTCTTGATTTGGTCCATTTTGGACTAGGACTTCCTTATTGGACCTAAATGGACCAATAAGCTTCCAATTTGACTATCATGGGCTTAGAACCCTTAAATGGGCTCTAATTGGACCCACATCAATTTATTTCAACATTTTGGGCCACATTGGGCCTAAAATGAAATAAATTAATGACTATGAACCATAATTAACCTAATTTGACCCTAATAAGTCATAAAAATCACCTTTATATTTATTTGGACCAAAAAGCACTCAACTTAACCATGAAAATTGGGCTTAAGCATTTAAGGCCCAAACATTCTCTTTTCCCCCACCATTCTCGGCCCAAGCCCAAATAAAAGGGAGGAGTTGACTTTCAAGTGACACCTCACTATTACCTCATGGTTATCCATGCATTATATCTCATATACCCATGCATACATCACCTCAAAGTTCATTCCTTCTTCCCTCTCCCTCACTCACGGCCGAAACACACACACACATACACAAATATCTCTCAAACTCTCTCAAGAACACTCAAGAACATATCCTCCCTCTCCACTCAAAAATCTCGAGATTTAGGAAGCTTTCAAGAGGATATTTCCACAAACTCTTCATCTAAGGTAAGGTTATGCTTGGATCTATTACTTAGAGTCTTTGTTTTATCAAAATCTCTTCCTAATCCATGCAAGAATCGTGATCTTACATCCTAGAAGCACACCAAACTCGAGACCTACCAAGGAAAGGTGCTAAGGCCGAACATCACTTCATTTTTCCTTCCATTTTCTCTTCAAAACCGAAACCACACTAAGGTGAGCTTCATACCCCCTTATTTTCGGTTTTATAAGTTTTTTTTGTGGGGGAGAATACAAGCAAAGGTGTAGATCCATCATTATGTGTATGTTGTGGTTGATTTCTATGCTTATATGTATGTTTTGTATGATTTTGATGCTAGATCTAGTTATGAAATGCTAAAAACCGAGATATATTTTATACTAGCATAAAATATACTACTACATCCAAAGTATACCAAGAAAAATAGCCAAGTGGCTTGACAACACTTATTTTGGGCTAAAAACTCATTTTTTTGACATAAAATGTTAAAAATACAAAGTTGAAGGGCCTAAAATGAAATATTTCGAAATCTGATGGGTGAGATGAGTCGAAACAGTTTACATAATGTATTTTCTGAAAATATACTATTTGGAGGGTTAAAAACATAAATTCCAAGCTTAATGGGCTAAAAATGACAATTTCGGCCCAATAGGGCCCATTATGCGAAATTTTCTGTTTTGGAGGGCCAAAACTGTTTTTTTCTGTAAAACAATGGACTACTAGTGTTACAAGTACTTTTCAAAGGTTTAAAATCCTTTTCAAATATAAAAAGGACCAAAGTTGCAAAAATTTTCCAATTTGGGCCAAAAATGTAAAAATTGCGAAAAAGAGGGGTTATAACCGAGAAAACTGTAATTTCAGGGACTTAAACTGTTTTCAATGAAAAATATGCTGAAAAATATTAATTTCAATAATTTTTGGTGTTAAAATGTCAAGAAAAATGGTTTAGGGACTAAACCGGAATTATCTTACCTAAAGGGGTGAAAAAGTAAATTTACAAAATAAAGAGGGGTTGTAAACAGAAAATTTTCAATGATAATTCAATACACTCGTTGTGAACAAAGATTGACACTACGACTCTCGATAAATTACAATACACTATATCACCAACAATCGTTATCAAATGAATTGATTCGGTCTCGAATCAATAACAAATCCAAAACTACTAACACTACAACGCTCAATACACATATGGAACTCTCGGAACTCTTTACTCTCGTGGAATTACTCAATACGTCGACGTACACTCCTTAGGCTCAAAAGTTGCAAATCATGCTTGCCGAGCCTAGCTAGCCCGATGACATGATCTTTAGGCCCAAAGGACACTTGCTTACATGTAGTTGGGTCTAATACGACTCAACCGCGTGTAAAAGGACTTTCAATGGCAAACATGCTGCTGGTCCCCAAGGGTCCTTCAGTGCTGCTAGTAAAGTCGGGAACTCACGATTGCGGGTTGGGCTTCGGGCCCTTCGCAATTGCAATGGTCTTGAACGACGCAGGGAAATACCGAGGGTTTCGCACCTTCTCTTCTTCCCTCCGGTCGTGGGACTACACAAGTCCGGGAGGATTGAGTTGTGTGAATAAGTGCGAGTGACGCCCAAGGGATCGCTGGTACGGTTGTCGACTGTCCGTTTTCATTGACGGACGTTACAACAATTCACCACCCACTGTATACTCAATGCCTCCGGAGCTCAACAAATACCTCTAACGTAACGAAATAACAGTACACAAACTAAGTAAAGCAAAGTGATAGGAAAACGTCGGGTTTTCCTAGGGTTTTCAACAAGTACACTTATGAACTACATGTCGAATTTCACAACTCTTACGCTTACATCTATAGAATTCAAACAAGCATACTCAAGGATCTTCACATATTTTTACGCTATTCTATTTGTAGAAAATATCGGATTTTCTGGTGGTTTTCAAACAATACAAAGCATTGGATTTCAAACACTACTTATGAACTCACCAACATTTCATATGTTGACGTTTTTCAAAATACTTGTATTCTCAGGTAACAGATAAAGTGAAGGATGAATTGTACTCTATGACGTTTTGCTGTGGTTTAATTTAGTATCGAACAGTTACTTTTGAGAATGTAATGTTTTGAGACAATGTAATGAAGTAAACACTACCAGTTGTATTATTCCAATGCTTGGTGATGTATGATGTTATGTTTCATGTATATTCATTGTGATGGTATTCAATTGAGTCACAACAGCCCCCGGACGTTTCCGTCGTCTGGTTTGGGGGTGTGACAGTAACAATTCACTAAGAGCTACTAGTTGTTTTGCGCCAACCTCCTTGGTCGGCCTTAGTCCCGCCAGGAGTGCCTCATACTCTGCTTCGTTGTTAGATACTTGGAAGTCAAACCGCAGTGCGTAGGTGATCTCTTCGCCTTTGGGACTTTGGAGGATCAGGCATGCGCTTGAGCCTTCTTTGATTGTTGTGCCATCGGTATACAACTTCCAAAGTTCCTTGCCGGCTTTAGGTTCTAATGGGTTGACAGAGATTGTCGTCAGCACTCCCTTGATGGTATCTGGGATTTCAACCAGGAAGTCGTCAAGGTCCTGGGCTGTTATGTTGGTTCTGGGGTGGTACTGGATGTCATGTTCACCCAACTCTATGGCCCACTTGGCTAGGCGTCCAGACTTTTCCGGCTTTAGCAGTACTTGTTTTATTGGGTAACTGGTCAAAACATCCACCTTGTAGGCTTGAAAATACCTCCGTAAACGTCTCACTGCGTAGACCAGGGCGAGGACCAATTTTTCCAAGGTCGGGTAATTTACTTCTGGCCCTTGCAGTGCCTACTGAAAAAATGAATGGGGATTTTCTTGCCTTCCCTTTCCACTACTAACACATAGGATATAGCCTCCTCAGACGCAGCTAAGTACATCTGTAGCGTCTCCCCTGGTAGTGGGCAGGCGAGATTCGGGAGTTGTTGCAGTGCGTCTTTCAATTTTTGCAAGGCCACGTCTGGTTCCTCAGTTCATTTGAATTGTTTTTTTTCTAAGTATCCTTTGAGTGTTTGGTACAGAGGAAGCGTCTTCTCTGTGGATTTGGCAATGAACCTTCCAAGAGCCATTAACCTACCGTTGATCTCCTGTACTCCCTTAAGGTTGTGGGGAGTATTCATCTCGAGGAACTCTTGTATTTTGGTGGGATTGGATAGGATCCCTTCCCTGGTCACCTGATATCTAAGGAATTGCCCTTCCTCGACTCCAAAAGTACACTTAGCCAGATTTAACTTCATTTGCGCTTAGACCAGCGTTTTGAAGGTTTCTTCCACGTCTTGGAGTAACATCTCTTCATTGCGGCTTTTAATTACCATATCGTCAACGTACACTTTGATATTCCATCCAATTTGGTTGGCAAATACCTTGTCCATCAGCCTCTGGTAAGTAGCACCCCCATTTTTGAGCCCAACTAGCATTTTCTGATAGCAGAAGGTGCCCTTTTCGGTATGGAAGGCTATTTTTGCTTCATCTTCTCGCTTCATCTGCACCTGGTGATAGCCCTTATATGCGTCGAGGAAACATTTGAATCGAAAGCCTTCAAGCGAGTGGACTTTCTTATCGATCTCCGAGAGAGGATAACAATCCTTTGGGCAGGCGTTATTGAGATCTGAATAATCATGTCCATTCGCCATGCCCCATTGGATTTCTTTACCATGACGATTTAGAAGAATTCTACATAGATCTATTTGGTTTGCTAAACATACTCCTGTCTAGTCTTAATTGCATAGATTGTTTGTGTTTTTCTGCTACTATGAGAGGCTAAAAACCTTATACATCTGTTTGGTGAAGATGAACCTAATCCTCATGTGTTGATTTCGATTATTGAATGATATATGTTGGTGTTACTTGTGTTTGATAATTAAAACGCTAGCATGTTTTAGTTCTAGTTTATATTGCTTTTTAATCAAATTATGTGTGATAGTTGATCATTCTAATTGCTTGAATTTGTAACCTAATTGTTTATGATCGTTAAATAATTAGAGCTAGGATTAATCACATCTTAGATAAAGTAATTAAAGCTACCAACTTTAACTGTGTTAGAGAGCATAATTAATCTTAATTTGTGCTTGGTTGTTTAACTTGATCATAGAAAAGTAACTATTATCATTCATAGTTCAATTTGTGCTCATTATTGATTTGGTGTTTAACTTATGCTTGATCATTACATAGCAATTCATGAATTGGTATGTATAGATATTTGATTATATAATAGCTAGTTAATAAATTGGTAATCAATATATTTTATCCACTAGAAATCAACGATAAGAGAAGGTGAAATCGGAACTGAACAAAAGTACGCTTTAATCTTGAAGTAAATTCGTGTTTATTTGCTTGCTTAGCTAGTAATTTGTTATTTTAATTTAAGTTCTTATGATCTTGCAAAATCAGTAAAAACCTCCGATTTAAATTTGTTTTATGGTTTAATTAGAAGTAGTTAAATTAATTAACTAAATTTTGTTCTCTGTGTTCGACACCCGACTTACCAAAGTTATTCTATAATCCGACTAGGTACACTGCCTATAAGTACATATATTAGTTAAGTTAGGTTATAAATTCAAAACAAGTAGGTACTATTGTGCACATCACAACTTTATGATGATCGTTTTTTAGTACCAGAAGAAAAGGGAAACTCTATTGACCACTTCTATGAAGAAACCTATATTCAACGTTTTACTAGTTCCAGATCCCATCATCCAACCTCAACCTCTTGATGCAAATCCTTCTGATAAAAAATGAAGTATAACTGTAAACACACACACACACACACACACACAGAGGGGTCCCTCTTATATTTTTTAATTATTAAAATAAATAAATAAATATTAAATTTTTTTAAAAAAAAATGAAATAAAAATAGAAAATATATACCCCAAGAGTATTACAGTCATTTTAATATTTTTAGAGACCAAAATATAACGAAACTAACTCAAAATGATCACAAATTCAAAAAAAATGTTCGGGTTGGACGTAAACTCGAAAAAAAAAATAGCAGAGAAACGAATGGAGCAAAGAATGTGAGATCCTATTGAGGTGTAGTTGAAAATCTCCCATGGCATTCGACATAAGTTTTGGAAGTTTTTATTATGTGCAAAGAAGGAGATGGCGCTATTTTGTTTCGATATGATATATAAGTGAAATATCAATAAAAATATTGCTCTCTATTATGACTTATACAACCATGCAATTCCTAAAATTCCATCATGATTCTCGGTGACCTCAAAGGTGGTTTACCTTAAACAAAGATCATCCTTGGGACCCTTTGACATCTCGTTGAATAGATACTAGAGGTGAGAAGTAACTATACATATGATTTTCAATAGAGTCGGAGGCAGATTTAATTGTGTATCACCAACGATTATGCACACATGTGATTTTGAAGGTCATGACTTGATATCAGCTGATAGGCTAAAGATGTTTTGTGGAGGCTGGAGAAAATGCTTTGGAGCTAAAGTCGATAATGGTTCTTAGATAACATATGTGTGCATGGCATGGAGGTAAAGGAGAAGGCAAGTGGTTTGGGCATACCAAAGTTGTCCTTTGGCCTACTTTTGCTAGAATAGTATGATATAGTTTTTTTTGGGACATCAGATCTTTCAGGATATAGGATAGGAACACTTTATTCACAAGCCAAAATATACCAGTATATCACATCACAGTGTTGCAAATCACTATGGTATTGTATTTGGTTGGGTTGGGTTTTCATTTCACATATCAAAGCAGAAACAGTATGCAAGTCGAAGAATATCATCATATGCCTCTCCCATAGCTTTAGCAAAGAAAAAAAATACAAGGGTAGTTGCAAATGTTTGAAGGTAATTTGATATGAAGCTACTGAACATCCAATTGAATGATAAAAAGACACATGAAAGAGGCAATCAATCTTAAATAAAAATAGACAGATAGATACTAACTAGTAAGAAAGACATGATGAAGTCAAGCATCAATAAATCGAATATCAAAGGTGTTGGGATGAATCTGCCACACATTCAATGCTGCATACTCTTCTAAGCATTCCTTGAGCTGAGCCTCGGTGTACCCCTGTTGACAACCCAACATTCATCTCTATAATTAAGCAAAAAAAAAAAAGGGAAGACATATAGTAATGATAAGAAGAAGAAAGAGAGACCATTCTTGAGATCCTGTTAAGAGCTTGTCCATAGGTTACATCCATCTTGTTGGACCTTGCAGCTTCATCACGTAGTATTGAGTATATATCTGAGATTGCATCAAGACCAGATTTCTGGCGATCTTCAGAGTACAATGAAAATTTTGACATCTGCATCAACCGCAGTGCTTCGTCCACGTCACTCTGAGCCACCACATCCGAGAACCTCAGCCGAGCAAGTGCCTGTGTCAGATATTCATTTTCATATTACTAATTTACTATTGCTAGTATATAATTATAATATAATAATAACAACTCACAGTTGATATGCGCAGAATGCTGAGAAGCGTTCTGATAGTGGTGTAGGAGTGAGGGCTGTTTGATTTCGCTTCTTCTTGCCTGATGCTTGAATACGCAGTGGCTATGTACTCCTCCAGCTCTCTTGGTATACTAGGTGACAGCTTCCGAGCAGCTGATATGTATGCCCTATTATCATCATTTATTATATCAACAACTCTCACACTATCAACTTTTTTTTTTTTTTTTTTTTAATTTTACCATTGAGTAAAGGGAATATGAATATACACCTGAGAACAGAAGCTTCAAGTGGAGCAAAGCCAAGGGCAGGAGATTCTCTGTTCTGGTGGACATAAACAACATGCCTGGCCATTTCAAGATCATTGTCCATATCTGCCTTGTCAAGGATCAACCACAAAAGATCAAATCTCGATAGAAGTGCTGGAGGCAGGTTTATATTTTCAGCTGGAGTTCTGCGCAGATCATATCTCCCCCTGAATCATCAAACAAAACATCCATATTAGTAATTAAAAAATACATGATAATGACAATAATAATTAATGTAAAGAGTAAATAAATACCAGGCAGGATTGGCAGCAGCAAGAACTGCAGTTCTTGCATTGAGAGATGTGGTGATCCCGGCTTTGGCAATGCTAACCGTCTGCTGCTCCATGACTTCATGTATGGCAGTCCTGTCTGACTCATCCATTTTATCAAACTCATCAATCGCACATATCCCCATATCAGCAAGCACCTACACCCATCCATCCATTTATTTATTTATTTATCAATTTTCTTTGTTTACATAATAATATTAGAATATGAATAGTAGTAACTGAAAATCCTGACTCACCAATGCCCCCCCTTCCAGCACAAACTCATTGGTGACGGGGTCCTTCTGAACAGCAGCTGTAAGACCAACACCACTGCTTCCTTTTCCAGTTGTATACACACCTCTTGGTGCAACAGTAATTATGTGCTTAAGCAGCTGACTTTTTGCAACTCCAGGATCACCCATCAAACATATATGTAGATCCCCTCGTATCTGAATCTCATACTTGTATTGGTTTTAAAGAGAAACAAAAACACTAACTGCTTTTAAACATGATTTACCTTCATCCCATCCTTGAGCTTCCGATGAGGGGCGCCCACTAATAAGAGTAAAAGAGCTTTCTTGATATCTTCATGTCCAAAAATCTCAGGAGCCAATGATCTAGACAGCTTGTTGTATATGTCACCATCTTCAGCTAAACGAGCTATTTCTTCTTCCTCGACCCCTTTCAGTTCATAGCTGCACAATACCAAAATAAATCCCTCAACCACCAAATGCATAACAATAACTATACAAGGAGTATTTTCTATTACATACAATACAAAATCAACAACATTTTCAATTCTTGGAAAAAAACACCATAGAAATCTAGGAGTTGCTGCTTACTCTTGGTATTTTTTCTTAAAATGGGAAATAGACATAGTCTCCAAGTATGTATCTGCCACTAAGCCTGCTCGCATTGCTCTAAACCCAGTATAAGGAATAGGGAGAAATATTCCAGATAATTCAACGACATCTCCTGGGGATACCTGAAAGTTTAAGTAGGTTTCACAAGTGTTAACAATATTGGCAGTTAACTTTAAAAGCTAGTATCAATATTAAAAATTGAAAATTCAGCAATCTTCATAAAAAACAACCTTTCTTGTAAGTTCCCCTCGAAAGTGAACAGTCATCGCACGAGGAATATGACCTTTAGGAACATGTTCAGTAAGCTCTTGAATTTTGGCCTGAAATTTATCATTGTAACATCCAATGTAAGAGAACAGATTTGAGGAGCTTTAGCACAAAATGTGAAAATCACTGCAAAAAGGTATCTTGAACTGACCTCTTGAAATTTTAAAAACTTTGAAGCTCTGAGTTGGAGGATAAGGTGTCCTTTTGCCCGGTTAACCTGACAACGCTTAGATGGGCATTCGAATAGAGGCATGAACACTCGAGCAGTTACTTCCTGATATATTTCAAAACCACACTCTTCACATGTGTACACAGCAACCTTCATCAATGGTTTCACATCTGAACAGCGAGTCACAATGCCAGATATCTTGACAAGCTGGCCAATATGTGAAGCCCTAACCTCCCTAATGGTAAATGGCTGGACCTTGGAGGAAGCTTTGATGTAAACTTCGCTGAATTACAAACAATGAGCATTAGAAACTTGGCAAAAACGTTAATTTTCTCAAGCAATTAGCATGTTAACATACATAATTTCTATGGATAAACAGATAATACACCTACAAAACGATTTGGACAATGACTCAAATGCAATGATGGACCCATTTCAAAGTTGCTTGTCATGTAGAAGCAACTTGGGTAAAGATGTCGGAAATCAATTTATTAAAAGTTGAGCATTTTCTTAAAAGCCAGAACCAATTTAAGAAGAAACAACTAGTTTATACTTACTAAAAACGCCTAATTTCTGGGGGCATCTTCTGTCTTGGGTCGGTCCCATCAGGATTCTCATTGCCTTCCTCGGCTCGTTGTGTGTGAAATACGTCAGAATCGTCCTCCTGAATAGCCTCCGTTGGCTCAGGGATCAACTCATCAATAGCATCAGCAAAAATTCCAACATATCTCCGGGTGTTCTCGGTAACTCGTCCCACAAACTCCTCGTCCAAATCCTTATACTGATCAAAAACAATATGAAAAGGGTTTTAAGCATCAAATCTTAGAACTTATGTCGTAATAAGGTACTAAATGAAGGTCATGAACATGGAATATACATCAAACAGATCTTCGAGGTCAATTTCTATTGCTTTCAGTTTCCGATTCGCGACATCTTGCTGTGTAGGAAAAAAACCGCAAAGTAAATTAGTACATAAAACGTCAAAGAATTATTTATGTGGGAAAAACCTACAAGGATGCTAATATATTTGGCTTCGCCCTCTGCATCAGCGAAGTTTTGAAGAAAATCTTTCGCTAGATCTGTTGCAAAATAACAAAAATGAACGGTCAATTAGAACTTACAGAGTTGATCTACAGGGATTAGGTTTAGCATATGGAAAGCATACCTTTGTCCCGGCTAAAATCAAGGTCCTTCATTGTGCCGCCGATTCCAGCAATCCAAGCAGCCAAATTTTGAGAGGAAACAGTGAGTGAGTCAGAGAGTGAGAGGAGGAGGAGGAAGTAGAAGAAGTCGCGGGAAACGGAGATGAGATTTCGCGCCTAAATGGGGATGGCTTTTTTATTTTGTGATTTGGAGCTGTGCCCTTTGATACACTGGTGTGGGACAAATTCCCAAACTTTGCTGTTAGTATTTATTTCTAGGAATAAGGACTTAAAAACATAACGTAGTTTCAAAAGTGTACAAAAAAGATCTGTTTTTTTTTATATATAAAATACCATTTTACCGGCTATTATAGGTTATTCGGTTTCCAAATATTCAAAAAATATCATTGTTACTTTTTTAGTACAAAAAATACCATTAATGTTACTATTTGTACACAGAATACCAACAAAATAAACATGTGTTCAACTAAAACATTATAGTAACCAGGTACTTCAGGTAAATGGGATGAGATGAGCGCAATCAGCAAGTGCTTGTTTAATTTTTGTTGAAATTGTTGGAAAAGATCTTACTTCCACCGTATGATCAGCCGAACAAGATTACAGGTGATGCTTCGGCTGATAAATTTTTCTTCAAATCGGTGATGAGAATAGCGTAATCAGCAAGTGCTTGTTCGGCTGTTAGATAGGCTAAAGTAGAAGCATTCTTGTATGCCTCTTTCTGGCTTCCATATGTCATCGATTCACCATAATATCGATGCTAGATCAAAATCACGTAGCTTTTGATAAAATTGTATTATTAAAGGTCTGCAAGTGAACAAATTAATGTAGAGTAGAGTGATTAGGGCTTTTACTTCGGGGAAGATGACCATGGCACCAAAACGAGGGGCGAGTTCCCAAACGAAGTCGGTGTTGGCAGCGAACCATTCGATGTCGCCTTCGTTGCCGCAATAAAGGAAGATTGGGCCCAAACGACTAGGGCATGGGCCTACCCAGTGATCGGAGTTAATGAGATAACGTTGTTGGAACTTGGGAAGATCATTGAAACTAAAATGATCAAGAGTCTGATCAAAGTATCGTGTCTCGTAAGTGTACTTCAGCTGAACAAGAATTTTTGGGTTTTGAGAAGCCGTGGGGATTTGCTGAGAAACGGAGGTGGCCGGTGAGATTCCGGCGTTGATGAAAGTAAGCAGATGATTAGGAGGAAGAATAAGAAAAAAGGTTTTGCCATGGTGGTGGAGGGTGGCGATGAACAACAGTAGTGGCCGAAGTGAAGTGGAGGGTTTTTTTTTATAAAAAGTAGCTAAATTTCCTTTACATTCAAAGAATGAAAAATGACTTAAAAAGGTAACGAAGTTTCAAAAATGTACAAAAAAGACCATTGTTTTTTTTTGTACACAAAATACCATTTACCGGCTATTGTAGGTTACCCACAAGGTATTATTTGAAACATGTGTACTTCATTGGTATTTTGTGTATAAAAAATATACTTTAATGGTATTTTGAGTACTAAAAATAAAATAATAGTATTTTTTGTACATTTTTTAAACTTCATTACCTTTTTAAGTCATTATCCCTTATTTTTACTCAACCAAGTAATGAAAATTAACTACCGGGCTATAATCTTCTCACCTCAAATTCTCTCTTTCTCAAAATTTAAAATGTCTCTGGATTTACACTACAAAAGCTTGAATCCAATTTTTAAGTTTTATATATTAATGATATATGTTTGAAGTTATATGTGTATTTATGAAGTTATGAAATGTTGAAATTATTATATATATTTACTTGATGGATGATGGTTTAAAATGTTATGAAATGTAGCAAAAAATTTGAAAAAATTGAAGCCGAACCCGAAAAAAAATCCGAAACCGAACCGAAAAAAGACCCGTATCGGACTAGTTTAGAGCCAAAACCAATCCGAAAAAAGACTGATCCAAAAAAGAATGGGACCGAAAAAAGGACCGACGAAGAACCGATCGGGACCGGTCCAAAAAAGATCGATCCAAAAAAAAAAAAAAAAAAAAAAAAAAAAACGACTTAGGACCGATTTTTGTGCACCTCTCTATTAACAAATTTAGTTATTTTCTAGACTAAACTGCACAAATTGTCATTTTGGTTTGCTCAAAATTGACACTTTGTTCTAAAAAAGTTTTGACTAGCACCATAGATCTAAAGTTTTCATTTTATTGCGATTTTGGTCCAATTTGATTTAGAAATATTTAAAATGATGGATTTACTCTTGGTACTTTCTTTTTCTATTTTTTTATTTATTTAAATGTTTTTTTATGATTAAAAGAAAAATAAAAAAGAAACTCTCTCTCTTTCTCTCTCTCTCTCTCTCTCTCTCTCATTGCCATCAAACACCCCAACGTCGTTGCTGTCTTCCACCTGTGGCCTTCGTTCCAGCATTCACCTGTCATCACCCTCCACTAAAAGTGTCCACCGTGCAACCACCACAACTCTATCACTACCCCCGTGCTCCCTCTTCTTCTATTAAATGAAGCTTATATTGATATGCTGCCTTCCACCTCGTCGTAAATGGTCTGACACAAGAAAAAACCAGACAGCAAGCTGTCGGCGCAGCTCCTACCTTCGTCACCCACTCCGTCATCACCAGTCACAGCCACCATCCCCAACTTCTGTTCTTTTGATTTTCTCCAATTCCACTCTTACTGCAAGAATCTTCAGGGTTTAGGACTATGTTCAACAAAACAGATACAAGCAATGTGCCCTCCATTTTTCTCCATTAAAGCATTCTACATTCTAGTGTTCAAATGACCCTCTCTTTTGCGGTGTAATTTTACCAGATATTGAAGCTTGCCCGGAAAATTTTAATTTAGGTGTGATTAGGGCTCGAAAACCCTCAATTGGAGCAACAATGACAGCGTACCTGCAACATGCCCTTCTTCACTATCATCGGCACATCGCCACTGAACATCCACTCCGATGAAGATGATGAAAGAAAAAAAAAATGACGGGACATTTGATTCCTTGGGTTGGCCCTTTGCAATTCACACAAAAAAATAGCAATGGGGACTTACGTAGTAGCAACAGCAACATAACAGAGGTGGTGACCAAGAGCAGCTCTACGGTGGCAGGAGGCTGCCCGATAGTCTGGCGGCTTCTTCTTTTTTGCTTATGTTGGCAGTGGTCATCGGAGGGGAAGAGGGAAGAGGTAAGGCAGCAGGTTGGAGGGTTGTGTGGTGTTGGAAATAAGAGGGAGAGAGAGAGAGAGAGAGAGAGAGAGAGAGAGAGAGAGAGAATATTTCATTTTTTATTTTGTTATATAAAAAATATAAAAATAAAATAGAAAATGCAAATTTTCTTTTTTATTTTTTCTTTTAATAAAAAAAATATTTAAATAATAAAAAACTGAAAAAGAAAAAAACAAGGGCAAAATAGTCATTATGAAAAACTTTATAGAAAACTGGACCAAATTCACAACAAAATGAAAAGTTTAGGCCTCTGTGTTAGTCCAAAACTTTTTGGACAAAAGTAGCAATTTTCAGCTAACCACAAGGACCATTTGTACATTTTTGTCTATTTTTTATGTTAAAAAGAGAGTATAATCCAAAAAAAGAACTATCGTTACATTTGCTCACTTTCCCATATGAATTCCAGCAATCATATTTTTTTATTATGATTTTTTTAAGAAAAAAAAAAAAAAAAAAAAAAAACGAGTGACCAAATTCTTACACCGTAATTTCGTAAGAATTTTAAATTTTTTTTCGTTTTTTTTCAAAAAAAAAAGTTATCCCCATATACAAAAACTACTCCTAATCAACAATACGATAAAGTTTTGATTAAAAATTGACGTACCTCGTTGTTCTTCGGGTGCTCTATTGAGAGAAAATAATAGACAATGGAATAAAAAACGAAGAAAAATAACCTAAAGTGAAAAATAAGACATTATATACTATGACCCACTGGACCACAAAATAGTAGACGGGCCACGAAAGAGTAGTCTGTTGCGACGAAAGAGTAGTTTTCGAATGTTGACCGTAATCAACCCTAGCATATCTACTATTTCGTGGGCTAGTTTTGGCTAATATGTTTTTTTGGCTAATTTTAGATAGATAATTAGTGTATTTGGCTAGATTAGTATTTTCCCCAAACAATTATTCATCTACCATCACTTACTCTAGACAATACAAAAGGAGACCGATCCTATGAGTTTCTAATTTTTAGGGTGGTGATAATCTGGATTGAGCCACCAATCTAAATACAATACATGGATGGATATGATCCGAATAAACAGTTGACTTGGTATTTAATTTTTGTATATGAAAACAAGAATCTAGACCCCAACACCATGGATTTTGTAACACCGTAAATTTCAAGACAAATTTTTCATTTAAAATAATCATTTTATTCTTAGAAACACTTGTTTGAAATCTCATTCATAGTCGATTTACAAAACATGACTCCATTTTCACTTGCATAGAAAACCAGGATCCTCCAAAATATGACTCTTTCTCTGGTGTGTACAATCAAGCCGGTGCCGTCCCGTGATACTGAAAGAAACCTGAAAAAAAACATCACACAAAACACTGTAAGCACGAAGCTTAGTGAGTTCCCCAAAATACCACACATAACACATATTAGCCACTCGAGGCTATAACTCTATGGGTCCGTGCACCCAAACTCTGTGAACCCTCAGGCTCTAACTCTGGGAACCTTCCGGTTCCAACTCTATAAACATGCACAGCATAAATCACATAGAAATAATGCAGTACAACACATCACGTACATATAGCATACAAATACTCTGAACACATAACTCTAGTTACCTACTCAAGGTAAAGTATAGTGAGAAGACTCACCTGGCAAGCAGAAAGCAGATATCCCCACACTGGAATCTCAAACTCGCCACCGCCTAACACGTAAAGCAAATATTCTCATGAATATAACTCTCGAGACTAGAATAAATCCTCTCATAACACCCTCTCATGGGTAAAAGACTAGTTTACCTCTCTCTTGGCCCAAAGGCCTCATCGCTGACCAAACCCTAAAAGTCAACGACCAACCCTTGGTCGAAATCAAAGTCCTCAGTCTAAGTCAACCCCTGACTGGCCCTACTCGTCGAGTCAACTCTGTGACTCGTCGAGTTCCCATAATCAGAACTTCATTCAATCTGCGACCTAACTCGCCGAGTCACCCCAAGACTCGCCGAGTCCAACAACTCTGAGTCCACTCGCACTCGACTCACCGAGTCATCCCTCAACTCACCGATTCTCGACTCTACCAGAGAATATTTGGGACTCTTCGACAAGACTCGCCGAGTCCAAGGCTATCTTCAACCTACTCGCCGAGTTGTTCTTCCAACTCGTCGAGTTCCAGGCCATCTGCAAGCAACTCGTCGAGTCGACCCATGTGACTCGCCGAGTACCACCGTTCTGAATCCATTCAGTAGCACTCCAGGCCATGCAACTGATTCAAAACATAGATCTAGCCTCCTACAACCCATCCATCACGTAAAGTGGCAAACTTTACTTGAATCCAAAGAGATCTAAGCCGTTTGCACATTGGGCTAGGATTTGGGACAAGATGACTCCATCAACCACTCACAAACAGGGACTTTCATGCACTCTAGACCTTCTCCCTTCCAGATCTGAGGTAGCAACCTCAGATCAAACCTCTAAACTCCAATACATCCAAAGATATGATCTCCAACATCCCCAAAATGATGCATCTAAGAAATAGCAACTCAAAAAACGAGATATTACCTCAAAGGAATGCCCTAATTGAAATGAGACTCGAATTCAAACAAATCCCCTTGCTCCAAGCCTTCAATCTCCCCAAAATTCCTTCACAAATACATTCTCCAAGCTCCACTCCATCCAACAATGGTGCTTCTTCGTGATTTAGGGGTTTTTGGGGCTCAAGGGGTGATAAAGAGGCTGGGAGGGAAACATAATGATCTTTATATAAGGCTCAACCCCGAGAATTAGGGTTTTCTCCACTCAGCGCCTACTCGCCGAGTCCATTACCCTGACTCGCCGAGTCGGCCACTTAACACGCGACCAAGTCGCGACTCTACTCGCCGAGTCCGCACATGGACTCGCCGAGTCACTCTTTCCCAATTTACTCTTTTAGCCCTTCAACTCTACTCTTGATATTTCGGGATGTTACAGATTTGATTGGGATTGGACCACCAACCACACTACACTTGTGATGCTCTCTCTCACTCTCTCTCTCTATATATATAACACAAGCATACAACAAACAGATATGTTGCTCTCTTTTTAAAAAAAAGAAAAAAAATCCTTGGATTGGATTTGGAATTGGAATTGGAAATGGATACATTGGTGGGCCTATCTAGCCAATTTGAGTTGTACAAGTCTGTCTAGGATGTCAGGCTCCAGAGGACTAAGATCAAGGCAACGTTCTGCAGCAGCAACAATCACCTGTTTTGTTTAACCCCAACCCCAAAAGGAAAACATCAAAAACAAAAACACATAGATGCAAAGATATTGGAGTATTTATTTTAGTGGAGGGGTAAAGTACCTCATCAAGTAGGAATTCAAGAGCAGCCTCATCTTCAGAATCAGTTGTGTCTTTGAGGGTGGTTTTGAGGTACTGCACGTCCAATTGAATCTGCTGGAACCCACTCCGATTAAATGTCTGAAGCCTAACAAACTCCTGGAAGCTTTTCAGGTAAAGTTTCACAATGCTCATCACAACAAATCCCTGCAACCAAAATTCTTATTAGTTGATTTATTATCTATCTATGTGTATCTATCTACTACCTAAAATAAGCAAATACCTAACTACCTGTGTGTGTTGGACTTTTGTGAAGATTTCCATTTTTTGTTTAAACAGCTTTGCCAGATGAGTTTCCAGGAGCTGACTCCTAGCCATGTTGGTGTTTGAACGGTTATTATTATTAGTATTGTTGCGTGAAGAGCTTGTTCTTCCATTCTTCTCCGTGCGCGCATGTTTACGCACAACCCATCCTCCTTCACCTAATATCTGCTTCACTTCTCTTCCTACTGCCACACCACATTATTATTTATTAAATACATACATTCATACTTACTATTATTAATATTATTATTATATGCTGAATATACATACCTCTTGAAGAAACATACATATCCACAAACATATGAACTTTCTCTTGGATCTTTATGATGTCAACATGTTTGCCACAAAGATAAATCAATTCATGCATCATGCTGATGGGTTTTATACAAACAATCCTATGTGTGCATGCGACCCTATAATTGGATCTATGTTTTCACTATTAGATACACAACATTATGAACACTTGAAGAACCCTAAAAGGCTTCTAAGAATTTTGAAATCCTCAAGGAAAGATGAAATACATACCTCTTGTTGTTATATTGTAATAACAACTTAAATCTTGAACCTTCTTGTCTTTGAAAGCAAGTACCACAAGTGTAATACCTCTAATGGCTCACAAACACCAAGAGAAAATGGAGAGGTAATAGAGAGAGGAAAGAGGTGTGAAATTTGTCCCTAGGAACCCTAGACAAGGCATGGACGAATTCTTATGGCCTTAGGGGTCTTTATGTAGGTGTAGAGATTAGGGTTTCAGTCCTTATCCTTATCTAGTTGCTTGCCCACCAAGTAACCATAAGATAAGCCTTGAAAACCCTTATCCTTATCCTTTGGACGATTTCAAGGATATATTATCCCTTGAATTCGCCCAACCTATATCTAGGATAACCATTACCATATTTTGTAACTATCACATAATTACAATTCATCCCCTCTAGTTTAATTAATTACACTTGATCACAAAATTAATTCCTAATTAATTATTTACCAATATTAATTAAACAATTATGATTTCTCCTTTAATATATTATTCTTATAACATATTAATAAATCATAATAACCTCTTTCTCTATTACTTCTCAAATCAAGTTGCTTTGGTGAAGGCAACCCAAAAGGACCATGCACAATCGGGTCAAGTATTTACCAAATATGGTTATTGGCTTAGATACTAATCCAACACATGCACCATGCATCATGCATATTCATATTATAACAGCAGCAAGATGTGATATGGGACAAACCTTGACCCAATTCGGTGTTGTCAGCCTCTTCTTCAAAAGAACAGAAATCCTTTGGGTTCTCATATTTACATACTGTAAAGGAAGCCTCAATCAATTTACTCAACTCAACAATACACAACATGTATGTCATAAATAAATAAATAAATAAATAAATAAATAAATACAAGAACAAGAAACATACATGTTGCAAGAGCCTTTCCCCAACCGCTCTAAAGGTGTGACACACTTGAGCAGGATCAAAAGCATAACCACCACCTGACAATGACAACAAGGACCCAGTTTCCTGAAAAGTAACATGTACAAGCCATGAAAATAAATATAAATATAAATATAAAAGATAGAAACAGAAAAGCAGGTGTTGCCTCGGTAACTCTTGAGATGGCTTCTCTTTCAATGAAAACAGATAGCTGGGATATCACAAGTACAACCCCAGCAGGGACCTTGTCACCTTGCAACCTCTCCTGCTGCTGCTGCTATTGTTGTTGTTGTTGTTGTTGTACAACATTAACATTAACATTTTGTCCGGAGAGCAACAGTAACTCATCATTAAGTCGTCTGAAGAACCTCTGAAACCCTTCACGTATCCAACCAATCATCATGTCTCTTAGCTTCAATATCAATCCCAACACGGAAATCCTACACTAACATCAATTGTACAATATCAACTAATTAATAATACACATGTATGTATGTATGTATGTATGTATGTATGTATGCATGCATGCATGCATGTATGTATGTATGTATGTATGTATGATTTACCAATAAGAGTTTTATACTGCCTTGAATCAAAGTATTTTTGGTGGCCTCAAGGGCAGCTCCCAAAGGATATTCCTTGTCTGTGCCATCTTCCTTTTGAATTTGCAAGAGAGTGTCTGGCAGTTCAAATCAGAAGAAAACCAACCAAAGCATTACACTTTTATCCTTTGTTCATATTAAAAAATATATGCATGTCTTGTTTACAGAGACAGACTAACCGGATATTTCATGAAGAAGATGGGTAAAAGCACTGGCAACATACTCACTCACAGCAACAAAAGCAGCCTGAAGTGAACCCATTAACATTTTTAATAGTCAACTAAACAAATTATAAACATAACTAACTCATTACTCATAGATAGATAGATAGATAGTAATGATGACCTCGAAACCAAAATCTTGTACACCAGCCAGCCTCTGGTAAGACTTCATCCATCAGGAGGACATCAGTCCATATAAAACCTGTAAGTAACACATTTTATTCATCTCACATTCTCTTGTTAATGCCTACAACCATAAACAATAATAATAATACATACGAAGTCAGTTGGATAATTTTTCTGAAGATATCCGTTGCTGTATTTCTTGTCTGGCAGCTTCAAAGTGCCTGATAAACCAACCAAACACCAATTAGGTATCAACATTCAACACAACAAGATGCAGATGCATATTATTATTATTACCTTTACCTTGTGGTTAAATATTGCACGAGTTCGACCAGTTGCTGCTCTGAATCAGGGAAAATGACATGATATGCATGAACAACTTCCACAAATTCACGAGTGGGAACCTATTCAACAAATTGGGCAACTCATGATCAACTTGCAAATGAAAACAATTGTGTATTGTAATTACCTCGGGAACACAAGGAATGGAATCAGATTCACTTCCTTCATTGGTAGATTCACGAGAACCCATGTCTGTTATCTCTTTAGAGAGATCAAGTTCCCTAAGGAACTGCTCTAGATTTTCAAGAAGCTTGGATTTCAAATTTTCAACCTGCCAACATGCATACCTTACCTAGTCAATCAAATACTTTCTCTGTGCATTTCATTAAAATACTTGGAAAAAAAACATGAAAACTTGATTGTTTACATCATCTTTCTACAGCTTCAAAATATGTTTCAAATCCTCCAAAAAGTAATTTAGTATCCTTTCTTTTTTTGATTTTCGGGTACAACAGGATAGTCTTGTGTTGTGATCTTTTAGTAACACAAATATATCAAACTTTCACATAACCATACTCTATGAAATCATATAGTTATTCCTTTTTGGATTTTTGTTTTTCTATTCCATATGTACTCAAACATGTGTTACCAATACAAGGAACATGCACTACTAGAGGTCTAAAGTAAATCAAAGTGACAATCATTTTGACTATGGAACTAATAGTAACTATACATAACAGCTGAAAATAGCACATGAAATGCAAAATTCAAGTTGTTTTGCTTTCCATGTTTCCATGTGTGTAGGCTAATGATTGGATGCATGCATGTATGCACATCACAAGTTGTGTATCCTTTCTTCAATTCAATGTAGAAGTTAATATTCAGCAAGCCCACAAAATAAATACTACAGGACAAAGCTCTTGAATTGAATTTGTTGCTAAAATCAGAGTTACAAACCAGAAAATCCAACTGCTTAAGAAGCATTACAGCCTCCGCTCTTGCTTGTATTGATTCAGATTCAGAAGAAACCTTATCCTGAAAAACAAGATGCACAATATTGTTTTCTTTTTATTATTTAACATATATTCCAAATGGCTATATAAGGATCTGAATTAATCTCATTCTCATAAATAAATTAACAATGAATGTACCTGAAGCTTGTTAACGATAAATGACATTACTTCTTCAGATGCTTTCTTACAATCCTGGAATGAGGAGTCCCCATATGCCTGGTGAAAGTTCAACATACAGAGAAAAAATATAAATGAATTACATGGGTTCATAAGCACATAAGCATCTGATCTAATCTGACATAAGAAAGAAAAGTTGATAAAATGACCTTAAATATTGGCACGGCTCCAGTATAGAACCTCACTGCATCACCATATGCTTCAAATTTGATGCATTTTCCAAGCGTGGTAGGAAGATCGTATATAAACTGCTTAACAAAGGTAATGAGTAGATATTATATATATATATATATATATATATATATATATATATATATATGTTTGGAAAAAGTAACAATCAATCAGTAGAAGTGGAAAGGGCATTTTGGTACCTGAACTTTGCGCAATAGATTACGGGTGCGGTGTAATTTCTCTATATGCTCTCTCTTTTCAAAAAATGAAGTGTTGACCCCATCACTTCGCGACTGCACTGACATTATCTGCAAAAAGTAATAAGTAGTGGTATTATTTATATAACTTTCTACGTTTTTCTTGCTAACAAGGTCAACAATGTGTTCCCAAAATACCTTCTCAAGGAGTTGCTCCATATTTACTTCCATACCAAAAATATTATTCTTCATTCTGCCACAAAAAAAAGTATTAATATACATATCCAACACCAATCAATGTTACTGGCCAAACTATTGGATTTTGAGCATTCTAACACTCCTAAGTGTACATGCAACCCTAAATACCTTGGATCTATGTTTTCTCTATTATACTTGCAAATAAGAACTTCCAAGGTATTATCCTAATCTAGCATACAAAACAATGACTATAGCAAGATAGATTACATACCTCTTTGATATAGAAAGTCTTCATGAAGCTTGAGTGCCTAGTGCCCCAAGTGTGACACCTCAAATGGTTCACACAACACCAAATACACTTGGAATAACTTGAGAGAATTCTACACTTCATGAAAATCGGCTAGCCCTTTCTTACTCTCTCTAGTGGCTGATTTTGGTCAAAAATAAGATGCTTATATAGTTAGGGTTACACTATGCAAACCCTAATTGACATGGCCTTTCATTTCCATGATCCATGGGTACAAAAACACCATGGAGCATCCATGGAGCATCATATGGGTTTTAGCCCAACTAGATAATCCATGGAGCATTAGCCCACTATATAAGTATGGATGATTTGCACAATCAACCCATATATTTAATTAGTCTTCTTTTGATCACTTAATTAATCCTACATTAATTCTTGATCAATACTAATTAAATAATCTTATTATTCTTATTATTAATATACTAGAACTTATAATATATTAATAACCATAGGTGTCTTATTTCTCTCATTTAGTCTATCCAAGTGCATGATGTCATGCAACCCAAATGGACCATGTCGTGTCGGGTCAAGTATTACCAATTATAGTTATGGACTTAGACATTAATCCAACAGTCTCCCACTTGGATAAGTCTAAAACTATTATTGCGTATGACTTCAAGAACCGACCGGCAATCGTAGCTCTCAAAAGCTTTTGTCGAAGTCTGACCTTGTCGATGAACTTTGACCTTTGTCAATGACTTGTCCATTAGATAAGGGATCATATATTCCTCCATTCTAGATATCATATGGACTGAGACATGGATTATAATCATTCTCTCTGTCCATTTGTTGATTCCCAATTTCCGATTAATGACGACTGACTAATTAAACAAATCAAATCAGTCCTGGCCCGGCCGAGCACTTCCATTTGTCATCATCAAATCATCGAGGGGCCCACAGATTTCGCTTTTATCCCGAAGGTAAAAGGAATGGATAAACTTCGACTCATATGGCTTGTTCTACTACTTGTTGAATCATACACAAAGACACGTTTTATAGCACCGAGTTACCAAATGCGTTTTCGTGCAATCAATGTACTATCAACTCATAGTAACAACTCATATCTCTAGGTTTGAAGAATATAAGATATTATCATCTCATGATCACTCGTGATAAAATCCATGAAGTGATTCCAATGAGCATGGGTTGAATCCAATACTCAAAACTTATGAGCACTCATGAGTGTTGTAGCCCTTTGTCCAACACCTTAGACCTCTACAAGCAAACCCATGACAGTCTTAATTCATATCTACTTCCAACATATGAACGACTGTGGATGGTTTGAATAACTTAGTCATTCCGGAAGGATAACCCAGTTTATCCGGGAAGTCAAAACATGCAAAGTGAAACACAATAATAATTGAATCCAATATGGTATCAAAATCTATGAACATAAATAAAACACCTTTTATTTATCACCATATGATTACACATTATTCATTTTATACTGTTTCAGCTATCAACTTTATTCTTAAATTTAAAACAATAGTTGTCCCATGCTCCAAGCATGTACACTATGTTTTTTAAACACTAGTCATGCCATACACCAAGCATGCATATGTTTGTCTATGATCTTTACTTTGTGAACTAGATTCATTGAACATAACTTCAATGATTCTCTTTTCACACTCCCAAATCCTTACTGCAAATACAAGAATTCCAAATTCATGTCATTTACTGAAATCTGTTAGCTTCTAAACTTATATGCATTGATCCTCTTGTAATGATTATGCACAAAGTCAGAAAGTCTTGACAACAACCATTACAGAGCATTCCAAAGGAGATCAGCTCCTTAGAAACATCCTTCTTGCATTAAGTTTCCTAATCTTAAACAGATTGAAAATTCTAACTTTGAAACATATCCAGATTCCATTTTGACTATCACTTCTGAACAAGAGTTGCCTCCTTACAAATTATGTCAATATGGTCCTTCCAGAATTATCACTATACTTCCAACTGTCCTTGAGCAACCAATATTTGGTAAACCTTAGATTGTCCTCGACAATTGTTTAATCCTTTTAGTCATATCCAGTTCTAAACCTTTTCCTTTCTTAATGCCCCAGGCATTTGGAAATTTTTTAGAACTGATGAATATAGCACATGTAATCGATCCTATATCCGAAGCATATGGGAAACGATTCATGATGTCTCACATAAAGACTAAACCAGTCTTTTGCTATAACATTTCCATTTCTATTTGCCAAGTTCTCATAATTCAGATTATGAAAAGGGATGCCGTAATCATAATCGAATTTTAGAACGCAAATAATGGACCCATATACAGAATTTCCTTATGTTGAGCCATTCCAACATGAAATTCATATATATTTCCTTGACTAAATGATTAAAGCCTCATGATCTAAGCTTATAGATTTGAGATGAAGTATAGTTTCCTCTCCCTTAATTATAGCAAAACAACTTTTCCCAATTGAAACCTTTTGTTTTCTATAATTAACATTGCTAACTTGCAATACTTATCATAATTATCATGCTCCCACTAACATGATGATTATTAGCGTAACACTTATGCTCCCACTAGCTTTGACATGTATTCAGAAATCAGCTGACTTTCTTACGAAAGTTCAGATTTCTGATACTAGATTGTTTTGATAAGACTTTATCAAAATCATACATCTTCCCTTAGATAGCACACTTGTGTGTCTAAACAATTATGAAGAGGGATGCCGTAATCATAATGGTTAGACCTTTTTGCTACTTCTCACAAGTCCAGGTTAGTGTGTCGGTAAACCACACACGCTCCACTAACAACTTTGAGAATGCAAATATCACAATTGCTATCTAGCTAAAATCTGCTTAGTGAAAGTGTTTCCTCACCATCATTTTCATGAATCGGAGAGAAACCTTATGACACTTAGATTTTTATGGTGTAGGAGTTCCTACCCATATGAATTTGTCAAAACCATAATCACAAGACAAGGATAATGACAAATCCAAACTCATATGGATTGAACTCAATCTTAATTTCTTGCCACCTGGCAGCTCAAGGGCCTTCCATTGCTTCCGACTTGTTGTGCGACACATTGAGAACTCTAAGAACTCATATGCAAAGCCAACTTTAACTGGAATGGGCACAGAATATGTCAACACGATAGGTTATAAACCTCAAGTCGTGTGCTAGTGAAGAACTTCAGGTTGTATTCTTGATTAGTTCTTGAGACTTTTAAGACTCCCACTGTCCTCTTGACCTATAAGACTCCCTTGTCAAACATCCAAGGGATAGTGTGGATTCTAACCAAGACAAACACTTCACACAATTGGCCTAAGTTGGTCTTTGTTTTATCCAAAACATCACAACTTACCAATTTCAAATGTACAAAAGTAGAAAACTTTTACTCTTACATTTGACAAGTGTTTTAAACCTTCTTTGAGACATGTCACTCAAGTTACAATCTTGGAGTATGACTCTAAGACTTGTATTGGAACTAAGTATGACTCATTTTCTTGATTTAACCACTTCAACAATTCATAGTTCATCTTCTTAGCTATAAGAAATCACTTAGAGGATGAATTGTGATAAGGTCTCTAAATCATTAAGATGATCATAAAAACTGATACGAAAGTACTCTCCCATCTTTTCAGATTTGAGAAACTTTTATCCTTCTGCCTAATTTGATTCTTCTTATTCGCTCTGCCTTACATTGGAACCTTTTTCCAATGTCTCAGAATTACACTTAAGCTTGTAAGTATAACCATATTTACTGAACTTTAGTAAATTATGACGAATAATCTTATTGATCTTTTGTGGTGGACTTGACCAGTGCACAAGAATGTGTACTCGATCCCTTAGTCCTTTACTTGACTCACACATCCATGTGAACAAGTAATTAGTCTTAATTTTCCAATACTTGAAAGTTCTCATTCATCATGCTATACAACTTGTATGATTCCAAGTTCCAGTCCAATTGAGACTTTGGTGATGAGAATCTTTCCTTATTTGGTAAATTTAGACATCACCACAAATGAAAGAATTAATGGAATCATATAAGCAACAATTTTTCCTCAAATGCCATTGTAAGGATATTGTAAAATAAATAAAATCATCATTTTTCCTTTTATTTTAAAAACTTAGCGGAAAAACTTATCCTTACAATCCATATGAAAAACTTGTTGTTATCTATTCCTAAGCAACATCTCATAACTCCTAAGAAGTAGCTCAAGAATCCGATCTTCAAACTACGCGATAGAAATCCATCTACGCGATCAGATTCAACATATTCTTTCTTTAAGTTTCTTCACTTTTCTTTGATTCTTAAAAAATCACCATGTGACCCAGTCACATCATGTATCAAGAATCTCATAATAGAAACTTAGCAGAGTTAGATAGTGGACTTTACCTGAAGTAGAGTCAAACTTATTGACTTTAACATCCTTAGGTAAATTTGGCAGCTTCGCAACTAATGACCCTTTTTTTGGCAATATAAACATATGGACCCTTTGATAATGGTACACGGGACTATCACAAACTTAGCTTTTCTATTTACCATTTGGTCAACCGAGTTGACTATGACCGATCCCTTTCCATTGGGAAGAGAATGCTTTTCTGGATTTCCTGTGTCACTATTGTCAATGTCCATCAAGTTTTAAGGAAGTTGATCTTAACAAATAGATAAGATCATTAAGGGTCTTGTCATAGTCTGTTTCATAGGTGTCCCAAAGGAACTCACTATGTGACTTAGAAAGTGATTGAACCACCAACTTTCTCAAGACTTTGACACCCAACTCTCTTGGCTTGTCAATATATGACTACATCTCCAAGATGTGACCACACCTAGACCTTGCCTTGCCAATAGGGCTTGAGTGATCTTAAACTTTTCAAGAACTTGTGGGTTAGGGAGAATAATTGGAGGAGGTGAAAGAAGTATGATTTCTAAGGGACATCATCTTCATTTAGGAAAGCTTGTTTCAAGAGATTTGGGAAGATCATAAATGTCTAAACCAGACATGTTTTGGGAGATATTCAAGATAGTTGATCTTAAGTCCTTAATATGACACCCAATATGAAATATTAAGGCTAGGACCCAACAAACTATTTTATAACGTAGAAGAGGTATGTCGTAATCCAAGCTATAAAAAATTTGAAGGTAGGTGAATGACGATTCACCAATTTCCACCATGAAAAACGAAATACTAATTAGGTTTTAATTGGTTTTGAAACTCCTAGATCTTTGAGATTCATTGAACTATTCAATGGCATGTTTCAATCTCGAGTGTGCCCTTCAGGTTTTGTGACTGGGATGTCGAGGATCGCAAAACAAGGTGTGAAGTAACCACACAAATTACTTGGTACCCTTAAGTGTTTACCCCTCAATCGATGTGTCGGTTAACCACACACACTCCATCGATACTATGATAAACATTAAGTTACCCTTTGCCTACCTTTTTAAATACGAGTTAGTGTGCCGGTTAACCACACACGCTCCACTAACCGACTTAAACAAAGTGCAAAGTGTAATTTCATGGATTAGCACCTTATTCACATTTTCCTAAGTAACTAAGATTGGGTATTTATAAGAGTTTAGTTACTTAGTATTTATCATTAATACTTTTAATGAAGGGAGAATTCTAGTCCTGTCAAACCCGTTCGGCTAACGACCCTCCACTAGTCAAGCAAGCGGTGGGTGAGAGTGGACACTCATTAAGTTGCCATTTTATAGACAACAACCTTATACCCACCTTATAGACCGGCTTCGTGAATGAGGCGTACTAGCGGTAAGACTGACTTTACTCTTATACATACACACACACACACACACACATATATATATATATATATATATATATATATATATATATATATATATTATTAACTTATAATATTATAAGGTATAAGGGTTGAATTTTAACTCTTAAAATTCTAAGGGCTAACTTGGAATTAAAGTATTCATAAGAGAAAACTTTACAAATTCCAAAACTTGAGGCAAGTTTTGAAACTATTCAAAACTAATTAATTCCATAACTTATGTGTTTAAAGTAGTTTTAATCCAAAAACTCTTCAAGTTCCATAACTTGAGGACAAGTTATGGAAGACTTTAAACTAATAAAAGAATTAACTTTTCTTTATTTTATAACTTATGAAATTAATTAAGGTTACACTTTTTTTATTTATTATTTAATGAAGAGACTCTTGGTCCTCCATAACTTGAGGACAAATTATGGAGTCATAACATCAATTAATTAGAACTAGACTCTTCATTTTGTAACCTTTGCCAACTTTTATGAGTTTTATGAATCTTAAATATGACTTTTCATATAACTTGAGGACAAGTTACAAAAACACATTTTAGAATCAACTCTTAGATTAATTTGGATTGAAAACAACTATTTCACTCAACTTTTCTATTAATCTAAGCAACTCATAAGAACAAGATAATTCAAATCAAACTTTTTCATGTAATTAGTCTAAACCTTAAACTAATACAAAACATGAATCTATTGACAATTATCTTTGAAATTGGATTAGCATGAACATTACCACATCAAAAACAGGTTTATAAGTTCAAAAACATCTTAGGGTAATGTTCCTAGTCCAATTCCAGCCAAAAAAGTCGAATTTATGCTGTTTGGGGGTCCAACTCGTCGAGTGCACGAACCAACTCGGCGAGTTGGATGCTTTTTGCCTTGGACTCGGCGAGTCTGCTGGGCAGACAACATCAAAACTCGATTTTTCAGCTCCATTTGCAAGTATAACAAGAAAACAAGCCTAGGATCTGATACCACTGTTGGGTTTTGAGCATTCTAACACTCCTAAGTGTACATGCAACCCTAAATACCTTGGATCTACGTTTTCTCTATTATACATGCAAATAAGAACTTCCAAGGTATTATCCTAATCTAGCATACAAAACAATGATTATAGCAAGATAGATTACATACCTCTTTGATATAGAAAGTCTTCATGAAGCTTGAGTGCCTAGTGCCCCAAGTGTGACACCTCAAATGGTTCACACAACACCAAATACACTTGGAATAACTTGAGAGAATTCTACACTTCATGAAAATCGGCTAGCCCTTTCTTACTCTCTCTAGTGACTGATTTTGGTCAAGAATAAGATGCTTATATAGTTAGGGTTACACCATGCAAACCCTAATTGACATGGCCTTTCATTTCCATGATCCATGGGTACAAAAACACCATGGAGCATCATATGGGTTTTAGCCCAACTAGATAATCCATGGAGCATTAGCCCACTATATAAGTATGGATGATTTGCACAATCAACCCATATATTTAATTAGTCTTCTTTTGATCACTTAATTAATCCTAGATTAATTCTTGATCAATACTAATTAAATAATCTTATTATTCTTATTATTAATATACTAGAACTTATAATATATTAATAACCATAAGTGTCTTATTTCTCTCATTTAGTCTATCCAAGTGCATGATTTCATGCAACCCAAATGGACCATGCCGGGTCGGGTCAAGTCTTACCAATTATAGTTATGGACTTAGACATTAATCCAACACAAACAACCAATAAAGCAGATTTGGTAACTCAGAGATAGTGTCTATCTAACCTTTTAATTGTATTTGTAGCACTGATAAACTTGTTATAATTTTCATACACTAACATTTGCAAGTTAGTGTCAAGATTCTTGATTTCAGCAGCCATTTCCACATGTCTCTGAAGGAGGCCTTCCAGATTTGACTTTTGTACCTGAAACGTAAGGGAAAAAAGCATCAAAAGGTGCTCAAAGTTGACAATGTAGCCATGGATTGATGTCCTTATCACTCTTCATTATTCAAAGTGCCTCAGACTTGGATAATATATACCTCTTATATGGAGGCCTGGTAAATGTTTGGAAGTACATAATTAACCACTTAGGACATTTTAGATCACATTGGTGGTGCACTTGTATGCACATTTTGTATTCATCTTTTAAAATTTATAGCCCTTTCTTGCATGTGCTTACAGTCATAGACTTAAGATGCTATATATATATATATATATATATATATATATATATATCAAAACTCAAAATGTATTTGATATCTTACAGAAAATTAATAGGATGGATTGAGAGTCTAATAACACCACAAGAAACCACATGCACTTTCGAAACCCTAATCTTCATCAAAGTATGTCGAATATCATATTAATAGATAACTGTTGTAAAGTGTTATTGCTTTTTTTGTTAATGAAAGCCAGTCCCTAGCGTCCCATCTTTTCTCATGACTAAATTTGTGACAACATTTGTATTATCTATGATGCAACAAAGCCCTATTATAGTCCTTCCCCAACTTGTTTGATCAGTTCCACTACACAAACCATTTCTTTTTTTTTTGGTATATTCCCGAGGTATACAAGTGATCCGCTAGAGGAAGGGCCTAAAATTTCATGTGAAGCATATTATCATTTGGTGGGGAATGGCCTGAAAAATCCAATGAGTGATTAATAATCTTGTTAGTTGTTAGACACAAAAACTAGTTCTGACAGGTCATTAGGTTAAAAGAAGGTCCCTGACTAAATTAGTCTAGTATTGTTTAAAGACTCAACACAAAAAATAGTTATCATTCCAAAGTCTGATGAATCATTTGTTTTAAAGAAGTTCGATCATTTGGTTTTAAGAAAAAGTTCCCTAACTAAATTAGTCAAATATTTGTTTAAAGACTGAAAAATTATTGTAACTCAAGATAGGGTTAGGAGAAGGACACAACTCACCCTTACTCATCCCCGAAAAACAAAATCTAAGCCAGAAAATGAAACATTGTAAACATTTTATAATGTAAGTTGTCAAATAGTAAACCAGTCACATAATAATTTAGACTTAAGAGTTTAATGATAGGCTTAATTAATATGAGGCTTATCTTTAAAAAAACCTACAGGTTCAACCTTGACTGGTAAGGAAAGATCACCTGTACTAATTACTAAAAAAATAGAAGAAATAAGCCTATCTATCTACCTTCTTTGACAAATGTAAATGAAGTATGCCAAAGATTCTCTATAATGCACTCAATGATTCTCTAATTGAACAATTTTACTCCTCCCAGTAGCTAAGATTAACAACATCAAAGTGTTGGCAAAAACATGTTCGATTAATCAAGATTTAATGGAGAAATCCAGATTTCGAAATCTGGAATAAGGGTGATGTGGAACCTTCATTGTAAATCTTGAATAACATAGTGATATGTATATACATTTGATACTCATAGAGAGAAACAGTTTACCTCTGACATGAAATGGGCTCAATTAAATTGTAATATAACCCAAATTTTGATACAACATTAAGAGATAAAAGAAGAGAAGGAGAAGTTTTTATTTAATAAATTATTTAAGATGAGATGAGAGGGCGTACAAGAAGGTTCATGTACTGATCGCCATCGAAGGAGGTGGTGTTGATAGTGTCGAGAGTGGCAAATCTTGATGTGGTTTTGGTGGGAGCAGAAGTCTGAGAAGCGTCTTGTGAATAGAAACTCGACAGCAGATCTCGAGTTCTCTTTACCTTATCATCCTCCACTGCCATTTTTCTCTTTCTCTCTAGTCCCTCTTCACCTGTACCTATGTATGTTTCTTCTCCTAAACCACACTCAATTAGATATCTTCTCTGTAGTGTATAACTTCCTCCCTTATCTGTGAGTACCAAAATGTAAACAACATAAATACCAATAATGTAAACAACAAATCACACAAAAACAGGCATAACTCATATCAACAACATTATTTGAGACATTCTACTAACAATTCACACACAAATAGGCATCAGTCCTACTTCATGTTAACATCAAACAAGATTAAGACCAAACTATATCAACCAGACGTAATTCAGAAAACCCTGTAAACTGCTCTATTTCAAGAATCACATAAAACCAACTACCAACTGTAGACTTTATAACAGCAAATCAGATTATATCAAACTGCCTTACAATCATTTGCTTCATCGATTCCAAAAAAAATAAATAGATAATTCATCAGATTATACTGAACCATAAAAAGAAATCCGGATTCCAACCAATAAACTGGGAACCATATACTAGAAATCAGACAAGAAATTGAGTTCTAGATTCAAGTAAATAACGTGCTTCATCTATTCCAGAAATTAAAATTCATGTATCGATCCTAGAGGTATAACCGGATAAAGAAAGTGGGACTAACCGGATCCAGTGGTGAAGTATTTATAGGGCCAGGAGGGGCAGTGGCCCCCCCTGATTTTTGGGCTAGAAATAGAAAATACACTTACAAAAAATTTAATTCCAGGGCCTGTTATCTTCAAAATTGGGCTTTGGCCCCTCCTGAAATAGACTCCAACTCTCCAAGCCTCAAGTGACAAGTCCGAATTCTCCAAGAAATATTCAGAAATCACGTTTGATTCTTGTTCTTCTCCAATTTCGCTGAGTTGCCACTTCCCAAATTCGCTGCTGCCTCTGCCGGCTATTGCTACTGCCTGCTGTCGCTGTCGCTGCTTGCTGTTGGCCACAGTGGCGAAGTATTTATAGGGCCATGAGGGGCAGTGGCCCCCCCTGATTTTTGGGCTAGAAATAGAAAATACACTTACAAAAAATTTAATTCCAGGGCCTGTTAAATTCAAAATTGGGCTTTGGCCCCTCCTGAAATAGACTCCAACTCTCCAAGCCTCAAGTGACAAGTCCGAATTCTCCAAGAAATATTCAGAAATCACGTTCGATTCTTGTTCTTCCCCAATTTCGCTGAGTCGCCACTTCCCAAATTCGTTGCTACCTCTTCCCGCTGTTGCTGCTGCCTGTTGTCGTTGCTTGCTGTTGGCCAGTCGGTCTCAGTCTCGCCATCACCCATCGCACCAACACCAAAAATCAGGTATGTCGATCTTCTTTTTTCTTTTCTAGTTCACTTGTTCTTTGAATCCTTGTTCTAATTGAATGTTGTGCTACACTGTTGTTGTTGTTTGTGAGTTTCTCCAATTCTCCTGACTCCTCTTTTCTCTCAGTCCTGTCCAAACTCCAAATTAGGGGTTAGAATTTCTCCTGTCAATTTGTGAATTTGGTTTATCACTTAACAATATTCAATTATGATTTGTTTAGTCTTCTAGTCTATTTATTGTAAGCTGTAGGAATAGAAAAAAAATGATTTTGTTATGCTTCAAACAAAACTGAAAACAAAGATGAATGAAAACCTTAGACTATTTTTATAAAATTGATTTGGTTGTCAATTTGTCAATTTGATTTGGCTGTCAATTTGTCAATTTGATTTGGTTTTACTTTTCAGTTTTCACACAATGCTAATTGTTAAATGAGTTATTGGTTATTGTTCTAATTTTGATTTTGATTTTTATAGATATAATCATGGGAAAGATGAAAACCTTAGACTATTTTTACAAAAGAAAGGCGGATGATAAAGAAACTAATCATGAAAGTGAAGAGAGTAAACGTCACAAAGTTTCAACAAGTGAGCCACAACTGCAAGAAATGGGAAATCAACAAGAGAATGAGCCACAACCGCAAGAAAATGATAAACAACATGAGAATGAGCCACAACTACAAGAAAAGGAAAATCCTAATGAAGTTGATTTGAAGAATCTATAAAGAGATCCCGCTAAACGAAAGCAAATGTGGGATTTTCCGGTTAATTTAAGAGAACAAGTGAGACGAGCTTATCTGAATTTAGGACCTTTCCAAATACATCTTAAGGAGTATCAAGCTAAAGGTTCAACAAAACATCCTCGTAGATTCAAATATTCTTGGTTCAACATTTTCCTTACTTGGCTAGAATATTCTCCAACAACACATGCTTCTTATTGTTTTATTTGTTATATATTTAATGATAAACCAAGTGTGTGTCATGGTTACGATGCATTTACTGTTAAAGGATTTGACAATTGGAAAAAAGTTAATGATGGGAAAAATTGTGCATTCTTGAGACATATTGGTTGCTCACAACATAGAAATGTTGTTGCATTTGTTGAAAACTTGATGAACCAAGCAGCTCACATTGAAAATATCATAGTGAAGCAAAATGAAGCACAAATATTGAAGAACCGTTTATGCATAAAATTGTCAATTGACACAATTCGTTGGTTGACCTTCCAAGCTTGTGCTTTACGAGGACATGATGAAACACTTGATTCCAAAAATCGTGGTAATTTTCTCCAACTTCTAAAACTTCTAGCATCGTATAATGATGAAGTTGCAAACGTTATATTAGAGAAAGCTCCTTATAATTCAAAGTATACTTCTACGAACATTCAAAAAGAAATTCTTAGTATTATTGCAAATAAAGTTCGAAAGCATATTCGTAGTGAAGTGGGGGATTCATACTTCTGTGTCATGGTTGATGAGTCACAGGATGAGTCTAAAAAAGAGCAAATGGCGATAGTTTTAAGATTTGTTGATGTGGAAGGAATCATATGGGAAAGGTTCTTGGATTTTGTTCATTTTAGGGATACCTTATCATTAACTTTGAAAACAAATATGTGGAGACAAATTTTACACTATCAATTTGATGTTAGTAAAATCCGTGGCCAAGGTTATGATGGTGCTAGTAATATGAGAGGGGAATGGAACGGATTACAAGCACTTGTTCTTGAGGATTGTCCTTATGCATATTATGTTCACTGCTTTGCTCACAGATTGCAATTAGCCTTGGTGGCTGCTTCAAGGGAAATTATTCTGGTTCATCAGTTTTTCACAAACTTAATTTTTACAGTTAACGTAGTTTGTGCTTCCAGTAAGCGTCATGATGAGTTACAAAAAGCAAAGGCAACTGAGATTGAACAGTTATTGGAACTAGGTGAAATCGAATCAGGTAAAGGATTGAATCAAGTTGGGTCATTAAGAAGAAATGGTGATACACGTTGGGGTTCTCATTTTCGTTCCGTTTGTAGTTTGCTTAACATGTTTGCTTGTACTCGTGTTGTTCTCCAAGGAATAATTGATGACGTATCTGCTACTTATTCTCAACGCAGAGATGCTGATGCAGCTTACTGTTATCTGAAATCATTTGAGTTTGTGTTTATTCTTCACCTGATAAAGGAAGTAATGGGAAAAACTGAAATACTTTCTCAAGCTCTACAAAAGAAATCCCAAGATATTCTTAATGCCATGGAGTTAGTTTCAGCATCAAAGGAGGGTCTAAATGATTTTAGAAACAAAGTATGGGAGTCCTTACTTGCACAAGTAAAGTTTTTTTTGTGAAAAACATCAAATAAATATGCCAGATATGAATGCTCCATATACTTCTATTCGATACCGGCCTCGAAAAATAGACAATCATGTTACTTTTGAACATTTTTATCGAGTGGATTTGTTTACAGCCACACTGGACAAATAGTTACATACGTTGAATACTAGATTCAATGATCGGTCGATAGAGTTGTAAAGACTTAGTTCTACTTTAGTTTCTAAAGTGATTAACGTTGATCAAATTTGTCTTCTTGTTGAGAAGTATTATTCTGAAGATTTTACGGAGCAAGAGAGGATTCAATTACGATATCAATTGGAGATTTATAATATTGATATCACAAAGAATCCCAGACTAAGTGGTGTATCAACTATTGCTGACATATGCAAGCGTCTTGTGGAAACTCGGAAACGTGAGACATACTATTTGCTTGATAGAGTGGTTCGGCTAATCTTGACACTTCCAGTTTCTCCCGCAACAACAGAGAGAGGTTTTCAGCAATGAAAATATTCAAGAATCGTCTTCGCAATAAGATGTCGGATGATTTTCTCGCAAACAACTTGGTGATTTACATAGAAAGAGAAATTGCTGAAAACATTGATTCAAAGTCTGTAATTGATGAATTTAAAGACATTAAAAGTCGTCGGGCTGAGTTGTAATTCTTTTTCTAGGTGTTTTGGGTGTTTATTTGTTAAAAACAATTTTTTTTTGAAAACGTTAATTTCAATTTATAATACTTTCGCCCCCCCTAGTTAATTGTTCAAGCTTCGCCACTGACCGGATCGGAGAAAGAGCAGTAGCCGGCGCCGGAGATCGGATGTCTAGATGGAGATCGAAGAGGGTCACAGCTGATGAACGTTGTGAAGGGAGTGTGAAGAACGAATGTGGAATAATTGAAAAAGTGAACGAGGGGAGTATTTGGGGGAGAATGGGGTATATAGGTAATTTTAATGAGGTGTTCAAATAAATATAAGTGCCAAAAACTAATACAATACGAACTTGACGAAAAATAAAACCATTTTGGGTAACACGACCAATACGATAAATAAACCGGTAAGGTTAGGGTTGAAAATATGGTTTGAAAATATCTCATTTATTTATATGTAATTTTTTTTGAATTTTTTAAATAAACTATAAAGATTCAAAACCAAAACCATAAGTAAAAGAAAATCTTTGGATTGAGTCGTTTTGTAATGTGGAAATAAATTAGTCGTCCACATCAAAACTTCATTTTTAGTTTTTTCGTTTTCTCCCAAACTATATAGTCCCTTTGACAATTCTCCCATCCTCGTGATCATGTTTTCCACCTCCCTAGTTCTTATTTTTTCCATTTTGTCATTTGAACTTGCTATGACTTTATTTATCTCGCCTCTCAACTATCACTTTTTCCTTTTTGACTGCTCAACTCCCACTCTTTCAACATGTTTAGTGTTTCAACCTCACATGACACAACATCACGACATGTTTCAAAGTATACCCCTAACAAGAAACCCGACACGAACTCTGACATTAAAATAAAGTTGACACAACATGACATGTTAATTAAACGGGTCAGGTTAAGGTCAAACACTTTCAACCTGTTTATTGTTTCGACACGACACAAACTCGCACACGACAGAACACGATTGTCACATCTAGTTCCAATAAACTATTTTTTAAAGAAAAAAATACTTATCTCATATCCAAACATTTTTTTTAATTTATTGGTTTAAAAAAAACAATAATTTAATAAGTTATTTCAAAAAGCAACCCAAACACCCTCTTAATATCAAGCTATCGTAGTGAATGAGTTATGCCGATGAGGGACATATAACTGAGATTTGCGAGAGCCAAAGGAGAATATCGACGGGGTACTCAGGCAGACCAACCTTTTTAGTAAACCATTTGATATGTTGTCGAAACACATCCTTCAACTTTATATTTTAAAAAATCATTAAATCCATGTCGTTTAAGATTATTTTTAGATGATAGTGTTAGTTAGGGACTTCGTTTTCTTCGGAGCTGCATTCGTGTCTGCAGGTCGCACCCATGCACAAGTTCAGGAATTTTGGTCTACGAAATCCAAGATTTGCACCCCCCTGCACGCGGGTAGGACTTGAAATAAAACCATAGACACAAGTTTGTAAGCCTTTCATGCATTCAAACTTATAAACCTAGTTGAGTTTAGTCTTTTTACCAATGTGGGACTCATTCCCACATTCATCTCTTTTGCTGACTTTATTCTCAAATACCCGTGTTTGAGTATCGATATATTATTCACATATACTCCATTTTGGACATATAATATATCATTTCGAAGTTCTCATGAAGGAGAAAATAAACTCACTTAGAGTTAATTATATATACAACATATGTATATATTTATATATGTCCAAAGTTAGTAAAAATATAGATATTTATACTAAATTTTTCCAACAATCCCCCACATGAATAGAGATCGATCTCTGCACATCAAATTTTCAACAGGTGAATCCTACATAGGATGGGTAGGTATTACCATTTGAACCCTCCCTTAAGAATTACACTTAATCTCATAGCACTCAGTAGATCTCGATGTTTTTAAACTGAACTGCAATTTGTGTAGATGACAATATAATACTCACAATACTCTCCCTGACAAATTCATATCCTCATAGACATGTTTGTTTTTGGTCATGAACACTAACCTGGTTCTGCAAGAGCTTTAGGAATTGTACCCCCATAATTCCTTTCGAAGCGACCCCACTTCTCTCTCACATAGGTGATTCCAGGAATCATTAAAAACCATATGTTTTAGCCTAATTTTGTCACTACATATAGGAATGGACTAGGGTGTAATGTTACCCCCCCCCCCCCACACACACACATACAATGAATTGTTTCACTCATACAACTAGGTTGTCCTTTTGAACCCAAATCTTTGGATCTCCAATCTGTTGGGTAAGGTTTCCTTCATATGAATTTATTCATTCAAGGGCTTTAGTCTCATTCCTCTTGAGGACTTATAAACTACATCTCTACCCAAGCCTTTTGTAAGCGGATTCACAATGTTATCCTTTGACTTCACCCAATCAACCGTGATAACCCTCGTAGAGATTAGTTGTCATATCGTTTCATGTCTACATCTAATGTGCTTTGATTTCCCATTATACATTGTACTTTGAGCTCTACCAATTGTCAATTGGTTATCACAATGTATACATATGCCCGTTACCGAATTAGGCCATTCGGGAATGTCTTCTACAAATTGACGTAGCCACTCCGCCTTTTCAACACAAATATCTAAGGCGATAAATTTATATTCCATTGTAGATTTGGATATAACTGTTTGCTTGGAAGATTTCCAAGCTGCGGAAGCACCTCCAAGTGTAAACACATATCCACTTGTAGATCTAGAATCTTTTATGGCAGATATCCAATTTGCATCAGTGTATCCATCGATAATTGTTGGATGTCTGTCATAATGCAGTCCATATTCTCGTGTGTATCTCACATACCTTAGCAGCCTAGTAATACTCTTCCAGTGTTCAGAACTGGGTTTACTAGTATATCTACTTAGTCTGCTCACAGCATATGCTAAGTCAGGTATGGTACAACTCATTAGATACATCAGGCTGAAAATAATTCTTGATATTTCGCTTGATTAACACTATCACCTCTATTTTTACGTAGATGTTGACTAGTGTCAAATGGAGTTCTCTGTGCTAGTATCTTCGTTAGCAAAATTTTCAAGAATCTTATACATATAGCGTGTTTGATTTAAAATCAAACCATTGTGGGTTCTTGTGATCTTGACTCCAAGAATCACATCCGCTAAACCCATATCTTTCATGTCGAACTTGGATTTCAACATATCCTTCGTGAATCTTATCATCTTGTCATCACTACCAATGATAATCATATCATCAACATATAAACACAAGATAACATAATCATGAGTGGTGTTTTCATATGGATACACTTATCACACTCATTGATACTAAAACCACTTTCCATCATGACTTGATCAAATTTTTGATGTCATTTATTTAAAGCTTGTTTTAATCCATATAGATACTTAACAAGTTTACAAACATTGTTCTCCTGCCACCCAGATATGACCCCACATGAGACGGGCCTCTGCCTTATCCGGTGTGGTTGTATCCCGGAGAGTTTAAAAACAAAGAAGCAGTTGGACAGGTTCGTGGCTCTGCTAATGAGTTTGCAAGCATAGGCCCAATATCACAACTGCTTTGGCTTGCAAGGAGGCATGCATTCATTCACCATATCCTCTCTCTTTTTATATTTACTTTTGACCTTGTAGTATTTCATTGAATCTTTTTCCCATGTTTTTTGTTTTTTCAGGTTTGCTATATTATCCGGGCCAACAATTCCCATCATTGGTGAGGGAAAGGAAGAAGCAAATGATAGGTAATCGTAATACTTCCTAGATCCTTGTTTTAATTTCTTATAGAGAGTAACTTATTGGTGGGTGAGCAGGTATGTTGAGCAGGACGAAGAACGGTCACGACATGATTTGGGTAGTCGTGGATCGTTTCACTAAGAGTGCACACTTCATAGCAGCCAATGAGAGGTGGTCTATGGATAAGCTCGCAAATGCTTATGTGAAGGAAATTGTAAGACTTCACGGTATTCCTCTAACGATTGTATCAGATCATGATAGTCGTTTCACATCTAGGTTTTGGAGAAGTCTACAAGAGGAATTGGGTACGAAGTTGTGTTTGAGTACGACTCACCATCTGCAGACTGATGGTCAGAGCGAAAGAATGATCCAGACACTAGAAGATATGCTGAGATCATGTACCCTCGAGTTCCAAGGGAACTGGGACGAGCACTTACCTCTGGTAGAGTTTTCCTACAACAACAGTTACCATTCGAGCATCAAGATGGCACCCTATCAAGCCTTGTATGGACATAAGTGTTGTACGCCGTCTTGTTGGCTTTAGGCTGGGGAAAAGCAGTTTATGGGCCCCGATATAGTCCATGAGACTGCTGAAAAGTTGAAAGTAATCAGGGAGAGGATGTTAGCAGCTCAGGGACGTCAAAAGAGCTATGCTGACAAGAAAAGATGATGATGACTTTTAAAGTTGGAGATTCAGTTTTGCTTAAAGTCTCACCGTGTAAGGGACTTATAAGATTCGGGAAACGAGGAAAGTTGAGTCCTAGGTTTATTGGATTGTTCAAAGTTCTTCAGAAGATTGGGAACCAAGCTTACAAGCTCGAATTACCCGAAGAACTGGATGGAATTCATAACACCTTCCATGTGTGTTATTTTTGTGGAAATTCACGGGAGAAATTCCTGATATAATTCCAATCTCAGAGTTAAGAATGGATTAGAATAAGATGCTAATCGAAGAGCCCGAGGCAATTGTTGACGGTAAGACTAAGAAGTTACGACGCAAGATGTTCGACTTAGTGCTAGTCCGGTGGAAACATTCGAATGGGCCGAATCTCACTTGGGAAACAGAGAGTGACATGATGAGTCGCTACCCACATCTGTTTGCGGATGCATGATTCCGGGACGAAATCATCATAAGGGGAGAGAATTGTAACACCCGCGTTTCGGGGCTAAGAATTTTTAGACGATGTAATAGTCTAGGTCAACTATTGTAACACTTTTTGAGATAATAAAAATGAAATATTTGAGTATTATGTGAATTTATATGATTATTAGTTATTTATAAATGTGTAATAAATAAAGAATAATAATAAGCGCCAAAATTAAATTGTGAGATAAGCCAGATATTTTTACATAAAGTTGTAGTGGTCGACACAAGGATATCGGGGATATAAAGAAGGGAACCGGTGCGACACCAGGAAGCGTAAATAGTGAACTCTTGTTTAGGTTGTGTCGGCTAAAAACGTCCCTACAAAGAACGCCGAAATCTGAGTTATAACGAAAAGTTATGACCCGTCAAAGTTTCACGATGAAACCGGCGCGACACCGGGAAGCGTAAATAGTGAATTTATGATAGAATGACTTTTAGCCTTAGCGGCCTAAACGAAAGTCGTAGAAAATGTTAAATCGAGAGCATCCATAAAAAGAACACCCAAATCTGACTTCGTATAAGGAAGTTATGATTTTTTGAAGTTTCGGCTTAGCAATGTACAACCTGAAGTTCGAATATTAGATCGAGCGGTTTTTAGCCGACACAACCTAAACAAGAATCGAAAATCTTGTTATTAGTAGCGTAACGATAAAAAGACAGACGAAAATGGACATCGAATGAAGAAGTTATGAGATTTTAACGGACCAATCCTGTCCCAGCTTGTTAAAAATATAACTTTAAAAATAAAGTCAAAATTAGCCAACGGAGTCTAAACAAAAGTTGTAGAGTACGTCTCCACATACGCGTGGATATAAATAACGTCAAAAACGGAGTTTGTATGAACGAGTTACAAATTATAATAGCATATTTACATATTAAAATAAAGTATAAATCATATATACGTACATATGTTAAAAATATAACTTTAAAAATAAAGTCAAAATTAGCCAACGGAGTCTAAACAAAAGTTGTAGAGTACGTCTCCACATACGCGTGTATATAAATAACGTCAAAAAACGGAGTTTGTATGAACGAGTTACAAATTATAATAGCATATTTACATATTAAAGTAAAGTATAAATCATATATACGTACATATATATATATATATATATATATATATATATATATATATATATATATATATATATATACACACACACACAAATATGTATATATCATTAGAAAGGTATCAACGATGCGGTCATTATAAGACTAATGTTGAGTTCTTTCGACATTAGTTTAGTACAAATATTGTTAAATCTATTTAAAATAGTATTATAAAGGGGTGTTTAGTTGTTTATATAACTATAAGGTCATTAAGTAACTATGGAGGGTAGTTTTTGAAAATTCAATTAGTATAAATAAGAGCCTCTAGCTCTCATATTTCTTGCACCATTCTCTTGATTCAAGAGTCTTTCTCTTCTTATCCCCCGAGCATTCCGGTCCCTCGTGATTCGACTTCTCTTTCTGTAGTTTTAGTATAGTAAGGTGAGCGCTGAAGCGTTGCACAAATCTTTCTTAGAAAGATTCAGCGACGAAGTTCTGCCCCTGCAGCGCTCGGCTCCTAGCTAAAGCCCCCTTGTTTTGTTAAGGGAAAAATTGTTTTGAGGTATCAAAGCGTTGTCCAAGTACCGAGTCACCACCTTAACAAGTGAGTGCATAGTTACTTTCATCTTACACATAGATATGAAGTATTTTATATAAATTACGTGCTATGTGTGCATATTATCTATATACTTGTTATCTATGCTGGATGAATGATTTTTTTATACATGTTTTAAATGATTTAAACTGTATATGTATTTTATATCTACAAAAATGTTGGGGTAAAACATTGGTAGATGTAATAGACAATATGTGATAAAATGATGAGAGGCCTCGATGTTGTTGTTGTTGATTCTGTCATCTAGCGGAGTATGGATGACGACCACATACTCTTCTAGACAGTCCAGTGGAACGCTAGCAGGCTCGCAACCTGTAGGTGTTTGTGAACAATGTGTTCACCGATGTACTTCATTCCCCTCATGGTTGCCTTTAGGACATTTATTGCTGAGGAAACCCCTTGGCAGTAGTGTCCATCCCGATGTTGATCCTTAGTCTAGGTCCCTTATGATAGGTGTTTTAGGGACGTAATGTGAGGATAACGGGAACGGGTAATTGGGTTATTGTTGGTTGATGAAATTAATAAACTTATTTATTGTGGGTTGAAAACCCTATGTGCTCACAAGGCTCCCAAGTCTAACCCACTCAGTTTCTTGTATTAAGGGTAGTGGCGCACGAGCATAGATATGATGTTTGGGATGAGAGATTACAGATATAGGCCTGTAGATATGAATAAATGTAGTAAGACTTATATTGTATTGTTTATGCTTTTGATCTGTATCGAACATGACATCCCGAGGTTTTTAATGAAATACATTTCTACGGAAATGCTTTGATAAATATTTATCATATTTTATTTTGGGAACAAATTACGCAACACTTTTATTTATAATGTTACTCTGATTTTTAAACAAAGCATAAACAAAATCGATCTTTTTCTGACCGTGAAAATGGGGATGTCACATTATATTGGAAGAATTTTATTCTTTCCATGAGGATTACTCCATACCGTAATCGGACATCATATTATTCTTCGCGATATTTGCACCGCAACGGCGCCTGATCAACAAAGTTGTTTCACATTCTTCGCTTTATGGGATTTTTGTAACTTGTCGGTTTTGATCTACGTTTGACGAACCATGTATCTTGTGCATGTGGACTTTATTTCTTTTTGAAGACCACTTCGGGAGTTTCGACACTGCAGTTTGGGTATATTGGTATTATTATTCAGCATAACATAGATTTTTTCACGCAGAGTTATTATTGTTACTTTGGTATTTAATCGAACAGTTTTCAGCGACTGAATCAGCCAGCTACAGATGACCGCAAAGTATTTATTTTACTCTCATTCTCGTGTTTTATCGATACATTCATACATTTAGGGAGAGCTTGCATACCTCTTGGTATTCGACACTCTCCATCCCGATGATTTGTTGATTTTTGATGTTCGGTCATTGGTTATAAAAAATAGAAAGAGAATATCACCTGGATGTGATTTTATGATTGTTGGGTTTGATTTTTGAAGACTTTTGAAGACGATAATTTATTTAGTGATGCGATGTGACACTGATTTTTGGTCTTCACGGATCAAATTTTTGGCTTCACTAGATGTTTTCCGGTTCCAGATTATTTATTATTCAGACTCTACCATAGGATGATTCATTTGTGTTTGCATCCGGTTCAGATCTTAGGATTTCTCGAGTTAGGATTTGTGATATTTTGAAGACGAAGACTATTTTGGCGATGTGACGTGGCACTTACTTTTGATATTCCGATCAAAATTTTGGTATTACTAGACCATGTCTTTAGATTCACATTATTTATTATTCAGACTTCACTTTTGGATGTTTGACATTTTTAGCAGGTTATTCTTTTGAAGAATTTTGGGTGTATTATGATTCGAAAACTATAGATGTTTTTCAGACTTCTTGAAACCGACGTGTTTTTCTTATTGGATCTTCTACTTGATCATGGGGCTTATGACTAGTTTGAAGATTTGGATCTTATTTTTCTGCTTCATTGGTGATGATTTGAAGTTGAAGACCTTTACTGTGTAGAGATTCATGGCGCATCAAAGATCACAAACATTTCAGAGTTTCAGAGACATTTCAATATTTGGTTCTCATTATGTTTCATTTTATTACCACACTTGCTAGTTAGTTACTGTATTTTAGTCTTTTATCGCATCATTTGTATCTTTCATTATTTGCGAACATTTAGAGAGAGAATGTTGGAGCATGTAAATGCTCTACAAATTATGAGTGATAAGTTAGGTTTATTATTTTCCATTTATTGTATTGTTGGTGTTTCTCTCTCCTATATATAAAGAGAGTTGATCATTGTAAAAGTAAGAGTGCACTCACAATGTAGTTTCTAGAGAGTGAAAGTGTGGTTGAATTTCTCCCACCAAGGGATATTTATCTCTCCCAACAATGTTCTTAATGTATAATTTTTTTCTCTTTTCTAGTGATTATGAAACTACTCATCTTCATGTTCTTCATTTTTATGTTCGTTAAATCTCGAGATATTATTATTTCGCATCCACCAATCGTCAAAATGGGTTTCAACAGTTTGGTTTTGGCTAGGGTTCATCGTTGTTAAAATCAAGTATCATGGTCGTGATCAGTTATGGGGCTTTAGAAAAGGCTTTTACGTTAACTACTAATAAATCCTATCTATCAAACCTAATATACTCGAATCATAAACAGATTGACAAACCTCCGATATATCTTATCATAAATCCTATCTATCAGACCTAATATACTCGAATCATAAACAGATTGGTGAGTCAGTTTATTTGAATATGGTTATTTTTCAACACCTTTCACAACCCTTTGCCGTTACCTCCAATAAACCTCCAATAAACGCATTGCAAATTTTTTGAATATGAAAGTTGAAATATAAATTATTATATATATAAATAAAAATAAAATATTATATACAGATCAATTCATTTTGAATATTAAAACATTGTTTTTGGAAGTTCAATTATATTTAAAAGATTTTTATAATTGAGTTGGAAAAAGGGATATTAAATTAAAGAAAGAGAAGCAGTTATGAGTGACATATTGATTGTTACATAAAGTAACAAAAAAGGCTTAAGTCACCTTACGTTAGCTGTTGCCTTTCCCAATTCGAACGTCCCTCACTTTAATGCACCTTCCTCTCTCTCTCTCTCTCTCTCTCTCTCTCTCTCTCAAATGTTCTTTTTCTTTCATATACATTCACTGTTTCTGTTAGTAAAAGGCAACAAATAAAGGAAGGTGAAGAAAAGACGAATTCAAGCCACCTGTTTTTCTCCAAGACAAACCCATCATCATCTTTTGATCAAATTCCTCAAAAACCCTATTCCTGCAATTCGATCTTCCTTTCTTTTCCTTTAGATTGTGGCTCTTAAAATGGGTTTCTCTCTGTAGGCTTTTTCCATGTCTGTTTAAAGAGAGAATTCACTTTTTGAGATAATTACACTGCAAAAGATCGCCCTTTTGGAGAAAAACCCCTTTCGTTCTTCACCTTTCTTTTCATTTAGAGTAAGAAAAGGAATTGGGCTTTTGCGTAGTTTATCAGCAATTCATTTTCTTGATAAGTATTTAATTTGTTTCCTTTTCTTGATAGAATTGAGCTTATTTTTCCACGAGTTGGGGGTTTTGATTTCATTGCTCCATTTCCTTTATTAAATTCAATTTTTTTCCTGGGTTTTTGAGGAAGTGGGGTTTTGGGTTCCATGGCTGCTGGTCCTGAAATTTCAATCGAATCCGCAGCATCAACGACGGTGGCTGGTTCTATTACTGTCGTTGATCAATCCTCACCAAAAACTGAGGTCGCCGTTACCAACCAGAGCGACAATTTCAATGTTGCTAAACCCGATGATAACGATTCCGTTGTGAATAACGTTGACTCCCAAAACGGGTCCGATTCCGATTCAAAATCAGAGATGAAAATGCAAGATATCGTCGATATCTTGTCCAATTTGAAGTTGAATCCCATGGCGAAGGAATTCTTCCCTTCTTCCTACTCGCCAATTGATCGCAATGGTGATCATACCGAACTTACCCTCAATTACTTCGCGCCTGCTTATTTCACTAATTCCCCTGGAGACGGAATTGAAGCATACCCTAATAATCGCAGAGTATGTTAATCAACTGATGCATTTTGATTAAATTATGTTATTTACTGGTTCGATTATCATTTTTCCCTTAGATAATTAGTTTCTCGAGGGTCTTATTACGATTAAATCAAATTTTTTACAACCAATTGTGATGTGTATCTGATTATAATTTGTGATTCTTATTCATGATTTCGTTCTATCTGCTAAAAGCTTTATTATTCTGTTATACAGAGGAGAAATAACTATAGTCAGGGAAGAAGACGATTAAATGGAAGAGCTTTTCGAGCTCAAAGAGAAGATAGCATTAAGAGAACAGTTTATGTTTCTGACATTGATCATAATGTAAGTAACAACACTTATAATAAATCTAAATCTAGTCATTTCTTATAACGAATCATTGAAACCCTTTGTTCTATAATGAATCGATGCCATTTTATATAATGAATCATCGAATCTTTCCTTCTTTTAGGTCACCGAAGAGAGACTTGCTGCTCTGTTTAGCGCCTATGGCCAAGTAAGTCCTTACTCTTTAAAATAACAAATTACACAAAAAATAATTATATATATATAGATTTTTGGAGTTTTATGGTTTAATCACTAATACATTTTTTTTTTTTTTTTTTTTTTTTTAAAATCAAACCATTAAAAATTTGTGTTTAATTGATTATTTGAGTCCTTATTTTGTGTGTTATATCATTATGAAGGTTCTTGATTGTCGAGTTTGTGGGGACCCACATTCACGTCTCCGTTTTGCATTCGTAGAGTTTGCTGATGAGAGTAAGTTAGACATAAAAAAAAAGTTTTAATATTTATAGTTTTTATAAAATTGTATAAGAAAAAAATATCATTTGAGAAAAGCTTACATTATTAAATGGTGATAGATTCCGCAAGAGCAGCTCTTAATCTTTGTGGAATAATGTTGGGGTTCTCTCAAGTTAGGGTTTTGCCTTCAAAAACTGCCATCCTTCCGGTGAATCCAACTTTCCTTCCAAGGGTATGAAGTTATGAATATGAAATAAAACATTTTTAATAAAAAATATATATTTATATCAAAAAAGATGATGGGATTAAATTATTTATTTACTTTTTGGATGATTGGAATTCAGTCAGAGGATGAAAAGGAGATGTGTGCAAGGACAGTCTACTGTACAAATATTGACAAAAAGGTCGGTATACCATATACAGTTTACCAGATTAAGTCTTGTTGTTTCTGTTAAGTTCATTAAGTCAAAAAGAAACAACGACAGGTTTCTCAAGCGGAGGTCAAGAATTTTTTTGAAACAAGATGCGGTGAGGTTTCTCGCATTCGGCTTTTGGGAGATCATGTTCATTCAACGCGAATTGCTTTTGTTGAATTTGTGATGGTGAGTTTTTTATTTTTATGTTAAAAATACCGAGAAAATACTATAAATGATATATTTTGATTTCTACTAACGAATAATTTTTCTTTTTGTCCATTTTAAAATTTTTGTAAAGATATAATGAAACAATGACAATTATGCAAAATATATAGTAAGTACTTGAATTTTTTGAATAAAACGATTTACAAGGTAAAATTATATTGTTACGCATTTATGACATTAACCTTTTTAAATATTTGTGACTCTTGATGTGTTTCATTAGGAATAATTTAAAAGTATAAAACTCAATTTAGATTCTTGATTTGTATCATTAGGAATTTTCCTTCATTTTTGCTTCATCTGTTGATAATTTTTATATACATTATGGATGATTTGCAGGCAGAAAGTGCGATTATTGCATTAGATTGCTGTGGTCAAACACTTGGAACTCAACCAATAAGGTAAGTTTCTCATTTCTGTATATATTTTTCATTTTAAATCTTGATTTTTTTTAAAGAAATATTTATATATTTTTCTTGTTCTTATATAGGGTGAGTCCATCCAAGACACCCGTGAGGCCTCGAGTGGCTCGATCTCTTCCAACCAACTAATGTATGCATCCATCAGGGAGGATTTCTTCTTGTGAGGTGTTGTTTGTTTTATGGCATTTTTGCCATTTTTACACTATTATGAACTTTGAAGGGGGAGACAAATTCAATCCCTAAGTTGAGAACTTGTTTTTGTTTTCTTCTTTTTCATCATGTTTGATTGCAGAATCCTGCAATCTGCAGAAAATGGGCAAAGTAATGTTGCTCATTAAGACATGGGATTCTAATTTTTAAATTGTATGTTACATTGCTTCTGGTGTTCTTTTCATGACAAATTATGAACACTTTTGACACGAATGATGAATGTATGACCATATCGTCTTTGACAAATTTGTATACAATTGTGTCCCAAGATCATATATTGGGTGCTTTTGGTTAAATTGTGTCTGAAAATTTATCAACATTTTCGTTCAAAACGTCTTAAATGATGATTTGGTCGAAACATTCATAATTTGTCAAATACGAGTTAGAAAAAAAACTATGTACAGAATATGTATTTTTGTGTTTGTGTTATTCAATTCAGGGCACATTGTATGAAATAGCAACACACTTCGCTTATCCAACCAATATAGGCCGTGTATTTTCTTTTACTTATATGGCCATTCGGAGTACTCTCCATGGAGGACATTCGTTGTCCACCTGGTGAGAACCACGAACACAAACACACGAATGTAATTGAAAAAAAAAAATTACATATAAATACAACTTACTACCACCATATTTTTAAACCATTATTCTTTTTTATACTCTTTAAAATATCATATAGATGGATTTTTTTACAAATTTTGATTTGGATCATAACGGGGAGTTTATCTCAACATTTTGTAACGTTGTCCAACACATACACGATGAAGAGCGTATTGATGTTACGCATACAAGAGCGGTTGTCGATCGAGATCGCCAAACCGCGCAGAAACTTTTGATACGTGATTATTTTGCCGATAATTGCTTTTATAATGATGAAGCATTCAAACGTCGTTTCCGTCTTAATAGGGCATTAGTTTTACGTATTAGTAATGTTTTATAGGCACGATATAGATATTTTAAACAAAAACCAGACATTAGAGGTAGAATGAGCTTTAGTGATATAGAGAAATGTGCATGTGCATTTAGATATTTATGACATGGTATACCTTTTGATGCAACAGATGGGTACTTTAAAGTATCTAGGGTGACCGCAAATGAGTGTGTAGATCATTTTTGCAAATGTGTTTATGAGGTTTTTGTAAAGAATATTTTGTGCAAACTTATTGCACGTGCTATTGAGATATTGTATTTAGCACATGAAGAGAGACATGAATTTCAAGGAATGATCGGTAGCCTTGATTGTACGCATTAGGCATGCAAAAACTATCCAACTACATGGCGCAATCATTTTAACCGAGGTGATATTGTTGAATCATAAAAGTGACCCTCTTGAACTCAGCTACCGTAACTATTTCTCTCTACCTCAACAGTTTAGCACCCGCAGCCAATTCAACACCCGGAGTCATTTCTTCATCATCAACCACTTCTGCACCTGGAGCCAGCTACCACAGTCAACTTAACTAGATTACTTTGTCTTTTCTGTAATACACTCTATTATCCAGTATGCTTTGCACGGATACTTATAGAGTCGTAGTCTAGTTCAGAGTCTCTATAAATAGAGACTCATTCTCTTGTATCGAATACCTCTACACATCTCTATCACTGATAACTTGCGTATTATTTTGAATACATTTCTTCAAGTTATCTTCTTCATTTCTCCATCTTTCTGTTCTTATTACTCTCAATTGTTACTTAAGCATATCTGATTATAACCTCTCTCCGGAGCAAGTCTTTAAGACTTAATCACTAAGCTTGATCTTCCTTATTAACTTGGAGTGAATGCATTCCTAGTTACGAATCAGCTTAAGTGTATTCTTGATATAACAATTGCTGTCATTTATCTTTCTTTATATTTCCGCAAGTAACTAATTAACTCTTAACTTATTAATATTATTGTTGAGCTTTTAGATCCTTTGAGATTAACTATTCCGCAACTTATACTTGTTCTAACGTTTGTTCAAGTGTGTCTTCAAAGTTTTTCTCTCAACAATTGGTATCAGAGCCAAAGTGGTTGCTTTTTCGATATCGGAACTCTGATTTTTCAAAAAGTCTTCTATATCACTAAAGCTCATTTCTTAAAAAAAAAAAAACTCAAATCAAATGGCACAATCGTTATCTCTGAATGTCTCCAATAGTGTTGGTGGTTCTAACCGAGCCCCAATACTGGTAGCAAATGAATATCATCACTGGTCACAAAGAATGGAGAGGTACTTGAGAAGACTAGGAAGAGATGTATGGCGATCCGTAGAAGAAGGACCACATGTTCCAGTCCTTACACCAGTTCAAACTGACGGTGCTGCAACCAGGCTAGGAGGAGGTCAACCAGCCATGAGCCGTCCCACCAAGGATGATCTCGATAAAATGGAAAATGATGTTGTTGTTTTTTTATGAAATCTCCTGCGGAGTTGCTCCTGACAACTTCGATATTATCATAAACTGCAAATCAGCAAAGGAGATATGTGATGTCCTCAAGAACCTATACGAAGGCTTAGAGCAAGCACAAGACAAAAAGCTCACTACCGCACTCAACGATTTCAACAACTTCAAAGCTCATACTGGTGAGAGTTTAGAAGACTCCTTCAAAAGGTTCAACTTGATAGTCACCAAGCTATCCAATGCGGGGACCATCCGCAGCGATCATGAAACCAATCTCCAGTTCCTTAATGGTTTGGGAAGACATTGGACTACAACTAAGATGATAGTCTAAGGCGACAAGAAGATTCACTCTTTATCACTCTACAAGCTCTATAGAGAGCTTCAAGCACAAGAATCCACCGTACTAAAAAACTGTGCTGACTTCGGAGGACCACTTGCTCTCATAGCACAAGCTCCACCGCAGTCACCCTACTCTTCAGCATATGACACTCCATCGACGTCATACGAAGCGGATTCTGAGTATGATGATGAAGAAGAATTTCAGAAGGCTATTGCTCTGGTTAGCCAACAGTTCAACCGTATACCACCTCCTTCCTTCCGCAAGAATCAACAGTTCAACAAACCTCCATTCAACCGTAACTTCGGTTCTCAGAACAACCATTCTCGATATCCCAAAAGTTCTCATCCACCACCGCAATCTCAGAACAACCCACCAAAGGAGGTACCGCAGTCTCCTCAGACCACTGACTCCGGTACTCCCTCAGAAGACAAGACGGATGTTGTGATTTGTCACAAATGCAACAAAGAAAACCACTTCGCAAGAGATTGTAAGGCCAATGTAGTCAAAGACAGAGCATTCTATCTTAGAATGGCTCAAGAGTTGGAAGAAAAGGAAAAGGAAAGGGCATATGTGGCCCATGTCAAAAGAGACCATCAAGTTTGGTCATCCAGAGACGAAGAAGAGACCATCAGCAGTGGTAAAGGAAAAGGGAAAATCTGCATGCTGTCCACTGCAGATGATGATGGGTTTGCAATGCTGAACAAGAACTACTGCTACATGGAAAAAGGATGGAACTCTAAGCATCGTCGAACAGGTAAAACTCATGATCCAAACTTCAAATTATAGTATGCATGACTGTCAGCCCTACATAGATGATGTTAATGACACTTGTGCTGCCGTCCTTACAGACTATAACAAAGCCTTAGATGAGAAGAATATTGCGTCCCAAGAGATGTTCCACGTGAGAGGACGACTGGATAACAAAAGACTTAAGATGGCTATGTTAGAGAAGGATCTAGAGTTAGAAAAAGATGCTAGAATGTTAAGCGAAACCCAATTAGAGATAACTTTGAACCAGAGAGATTTAGCTCAGAGAGAAATTGTACGATTAAATCTCTTAATTGAAAAATTGTTTAATGAAAGTGAGGCTATTGAAAATTTGGTAAATAATGGAACCGTGGACAATACATATAATTGGGGTTGGTCAAATGGATATCCTACCGCAATGGATTCCTTACCCCGGTTCAACAAAGACAGATTGTATGTCCCTCCGGATAGAGAATTTCACTTTCTTGTCAACGACAAGACTTTTCCCGAAGATATCAAAACTCACTTCGGTAGACTGCACAATTTGAGCAATAATTGTGTCATTGAGGAAATTGTGCCTGAGGTTTCGGGTCACACATGTGATCAAATTCCTATCTGTGGCACCATCTATCCAAATTCTCAAACTTCATCCGTAGTTGATGAAGAGATTGTTGTTGAGGGCCCCGAAGTCTCAAAAGACTTTCCATCTTTTTCCTCAGACCGCAGTGTCTCACACTGTAGTCAAATGTCCCACAAGTGTCCCATCGAAGTCCCACCTAAGACCTACTCTGTGGTAGTCAAGTCATCTCCACGGCAGTCATCTGTTCAAGGAACCGCAACTCTTCAGCCTATATTTCATGAGTTACCCAAAGAAAATTTTGAAATATGTCAATGCTCTCAAATCCCAGAATCCTCAAGTTCTGATGATTCAAGCCCACGTTTTCAAAATAATTTAAAAAATTTCAGGAAACCGCAGTTCAATAACAATGACTGCGGTTCCCCAAAATCTGTGGCAAAAAGGGATTTCAAAGAAGAGATTAGATCTTGAGGCACAAAAAGACAAAGTTTTTCGAAAAATAAGACACATGTCAGAATTCCAAAATCTAAGAGTCCAGAAAAATTTGTCTTCACACACTATCTTTCAAAAAAGTCTTCCATCAAGAAAATCAACAAAAAGGAAAGTTCAGTTTCAAAAGTTATTCCTGCTACTTCTGAAAAAACCCAAAGAAGTGTCAAGTCTTTTCGAAACTATGTTTTTCAGGTCTATTCCTTAAACGATCCTAAATGGAAAGGTATTTTACCCACTCCACCACTCTTAAAGTCACGTTAAAATTTCAACAAGTGGAAGGGTATTTTACCAAATCCACCTAAAAGGACACAAAGTTTTTCACGTGCTAAACCTCTTTCAAAACAAACTTTTCAAAAACCAAAAAGCACACATGTCAGGAATCACCCACCTCGGACCGGTAACAAGTCCAATTCACTCTATAAACCGCTGACCAAGCATAGTGTCAAATCAAATGATAAAATCCCTTTGTGTAAATGTCAGTGGAGTTGTCAAAAGGTTTTATCTCATGTCAAATTGAGTTAGAGTCGAAAACCTCGTACTTTTTCAAAACCTCACGACACTACAAATCTGAACAAACATCCCGACATAGGATCAAAAATTGACAAGAGACCCTTCACTGCAACCTCGGGCCATGCATCATTTTCTAGAAATTCACCAATTTCCCCAGGCTCCAAGCTAGTTTGGATGCCTAAACTAACTGTGTAATTGTCAGGCTTTGTGCAAGGAGGAACAAGAAGAAGAATGGTTAATTGACAGTGCATGCTCCTTGCACATGACCGGAAGGTTAGAGTACCTTCGGGATTTCAGGCCTATACACAATGGTGGAAATGTCACGTTTGATAACAATGCAAACGGTGTCATCCGAGGTTACGATGTTCTCACTACCGGGAACTTCTCTATTCAGAAGGTTGCTTATGTAGAAAGCCTTAAACACAATCTCATCAGTGTTGGCCAACTATGTAAAGCAGACATAGAGTTAAGTTTGATGATCAGTTTTGTTACGTCATGACTGGAGATAGGAGCTCATGCCTGATCAAATCCCGATCCGAAGGTACCATGTACCCTTTGGATGCTTCTCTCATCATTGGAAGACCGCAGTTGTGTTTCATGTCCAAAGCAGTATCCAAAGTCAGCTGGCTATGGCACCGCAAGTTAGCTCATCTCAACTTTCGGTACATCAACAACTTAGTCACTGGAGAACTAGTCCGTGGTCTCCCCATTCTCAAATTCAGCAATGATACTCTCTGTTCGGCTTGTGAATGTGGTAAGCAGGCAAAAGCAAGTCACCCTATGATAATGGACTCTTCAATCTCGGAACCACTGGAGCTGTTACACATTGATCTCTGCGGTCCCTCAACCGTAGCCAGTCTCCACCACAAGAAGTGCATACTGGTTATTGTTGATGACTTCACTCGCTTCACATGGGTCTACTTTCTCATACTCAAATCAGAGACACCGCAGATCTTCATCAACTTCATCAAAGAAATAGAGCTTTAGATCAAGCTTCTAGTTAGATGCATCCACAGTGATAATGGCACCGAGTTCACTAATCATCTTCTCAACAGTTTTTTGGTGTCCAAGGGCATTTCTCACAACTTCTCAGCTCCATACACACCGCAACAAAATGGTGTAGTAGAAAGAAGGAACCGCACTTTAGTAGACGCAGCCATATCCATGCTTAACTTCGACCAACTTCCTCTCTACTTCTGGGCTGAAGCTCTAGCAACCGCATGCTTTGTCCAAAACCGAAGCATTGTGTGCAAACGCCTCAGTAAAACACCATATGAGGGTCTTAACAACCACAAGCCCAATGTTCGCTTCTTTCATATTTTTGGGTGTAGATGCTTCGTGATCAACAACAGAGACCAACTCAACAAGTTTGCACCAAAGTTTGATGAAGGTATATTCCTTGGTTATTCCACTAAAAGGTTGCTTATCGTGTGCTCATCAGGCATACCAGGCTGATCATTGAAAGCTTTGATGTAAAATTTGATGATTCTCACACCCGCATCGCCCCTCCATCCACAGAAACCACCGCAATCATGGAATGTGACATTCCTGCCTCTTCAGGACCCTTAAATCTCGTTGAAGTCAATTATGATGATCTTTTTGATCCTATTGAAACGGCGAAACTATCCGAAGTTATTGTGTCACCCGCAGGTCAACAACAACATGCTGATGTTTCTGGACCATCTCTATCTGAAGTAGCATCTCTCAATACTTCCACCTCTCCGCTTGAGGGGTAAAGCTCTACACCGGATCTAGTCACAACCGTTGAGATTCCAGTACTTGATGTTGTTCACATTCCTGCCCGTAGAGAAGTATTACCATCAAATGTATCTTCGGATTCGGATGATGAATTCATAAAGAATATCGACACTAGAACTGATCCAAGGATTCAGTCTCCCATCTGCAGTCCAGGGGGAACCTTCTCAGGTTCCAGAGGAACTCCCATCCGCAACCCAGGGGGAACCTCTCACGACTACGCTAGAATATTCCGTTCCAATAGTTCAAGATGATTCAGCAGGATGTTCTCAAGTCCAGGGGGAACTGCCATCTCCAACCGCATATTCCTATGACATTCAAGATATCCCTTCTACCGCAGCTGCTGATCATCTGCTACCACGTCTTCATGTGTGGATGAAAGACCACCCACCAGGTCAAATCATCGGCAATCCATCCGCAGGTATCCATAATCGATCTTCCAAGGACTTATCTGATCACTGCCACTATGCAACATTTATGTCCTCGGTAGAGCCCAGAACGATCAAAGAAACATTGCTTGAATCAGACTGGATTGCCGCAATGCAAGAAGAGCTTGAAGAATTTCAACGAAACAAAGTATGGCAGCTCATTCCGAAGCCACGTGGTCACTCCATTGTTGGCACTAGATGGGTGTTAAAAAACAAGTTGGATGAATCTAGTGCGGTAGTCAGAAACAAGGCAAGGCTTGTTGCCAAGGGCTATAGTCAACTGGAAGGCATTGACTACGATGAAACGTAGGCTCTGGTAGCACGCATGGAAGCTATCCGGATCTTTCTAGCATACGCAGCCCACAAAAACGTCAAAGTACATCAAATGGACGTTAAGAGTGCCTTTCTCAACGGGGAACTAAAAGAAGAGGTTTATCTTCAGCAACCTCCAGGATTTGAAAACATTGAATTCCCAAACCACTGCTACAAGCTTGAAAAAGCAGTCTACGGTCTGAAGCAACCCCCAAGAGCTTGGTATGAGACACTCTCTAAATTTCTCGTCTCATCCGGGTACAAAAGAGGAGTGATTGATCCCACACTATTCAGAAAAGCAAATGGTGATCATCTTATGATGGTACAAATATATGTGGATAATATCATCTTCGGTTCGACTGATCAAGGCATGGTAGATGAATTTGCTAAGCTCATGACTAACAAGTTCAAAATGAGCATGATTAGAGATTTTAACTTCTTTCTAGGTCTTCAAGTGAAACAAGTACCGTAAGGCATATTCATTCATCAAGAGAAGTACACCACTGAACTATTGAAGAAGTATTCTATGGATAATTGTTCATCTGCTAAGGTCCCCATGGCCTTCGGTTATAAGATCTTTGCTGATTCCTCAGGTGAATCCGTGGATCACAAGACTTATAGAGGCATCATAGGCTCTTTGATGTACCTCACCGCAAGCAGACCAGACATTGTCTTCGCAACTGGTGTATGTGCAAGGTATCAAGCTGACCCAAAAGTATCCCATCTGACCGCAGCCAAACAGATTCTACGGTACTTTAAAGGAAGAAAATCTCTTGGTCTATGGTACCCCGCAGGCAATGACTTTAGCCTACAAGCTATCACTGATGCAGATCATGTCGGATGTAAGCTCGATCGTAAAAGTACTTCAGGTGGTTGTCAATTTTTGGGTGAATGTCTAGTCAGTTGGTCTTCAAGGAAACAAAGTTGTGTCTCTCTGTCCACTGCAGAAGCTGAGTATGTGGTTGCAGCCAGCTGTTGCTCTCAAGTCCTTTGGATGAAAACTCAACTGATGGACTACGGTTACAGAATGTTGCGGATACCGATATATTGTGACTCTGAAAGTGCTATCGCTATCTCTCACAATCCAATTCAGCACTCAAAGACCAAACACATTGAGCTACAGTATCATTTTATCAAAGACCACATCTTGAAAGGTAATATTGAACTCACCTTTGTCCCTTCTCATGAAGAGATTGCTGATGTGTTCACAAAAGCACTCGACTCCACAAAGCTTAACACCTTCCTACAAAGGTTAGGAATGATGAATCCAGACCCGCAATTCTTTTTGAATTGTTAGCTACCGAAGACCATCCTTGGTCTCCGTTGCGGTTCTATATAAGAATTACATATGATAGATGGTTCTGGTACCGTAGTCTAGGTACCGCAACCATATATCATACGTATCTCTCATGGGTCTTTAAGGTCTGTTGTTTTCTAACCTTTGCACAAGTGCTTCTCAGTTTCTCACTGCAGTCTTTAATGTTCCCAACCACAATGAAGTTTCTCATCCGCAATGACGTTTCCAACCGTGATGACGTTATTCAACCGCAATGAAGTTTTCAAACCGCAATCATCATGATAATCTCCCAACTGTTTTACAAATCCATAATTCCTTGTGTGCCATTTAATGGATTGGTTGAGCCCTAACCGGGTAGTGATAGATTGCGCACATCAGCTAGTGCGAGTCAGGACCCCAGGTGGGGGAGAGTTAGTGATTCAGGGCGAGAGGCCACAACGAGGACCATCTTTATGTTCAGCAGTGATATGCACAAAATTACCCACTAATTTTAATATTTATAACCTAACAAACTTAGACTAACTATTCACTTATAGGCAGTGTACCTAGTCAGATTACAGTATAGCTTAGGTAAGTCGGGTGTCGATCACAGGGAACGGTGGATTAATTTAATATATTTAATTATAGATTACAGGTCACACGAAAAGAATAAAAGAAATAATTTAATAAATCTCAAACTAATAATTAATTAACCATTCTCGATAAACTAACAGGAAAGCAAATCTCTTCAGGTACTTTGGTTTAGACAAATTACACTTTAAAAACATAGACAATTGCATACACAAATTCATTTATTCATGTTCACCGATTCCTAAAATGATTAGATTCGCGTTCACTATAACAAATCCTTTAGCAAACAAGTCAATTCAAACAGTGATCAATTGGTTAAACTAACATGCTTCCTAGTGTTCAGTTCATATCAAGCAAGACTTGTAAATATAGTTAACCAAATTAAACATTCAATTAACCTCTTGTTGATGGTCATCAAACAAGGCTCACACATTAACTTACTTATTCCCATGTTAATCCTAGTTTCACATTCGTTATTCCTAGACTTATAATCTCGATGGTCACCAAAATCATAAGAGACAAGCAATCAAGCATATGTTCATACAACTCAATTCACTTAACAATTAACAGCAAATAATTATCATTAATATGTAAGGATCTTTTAACAAGCTTGGCAAGATAAATTAAACACAAACAAACTATTCAATATAGCAATTAGTCTAATAATCAAAGCTTCATTCAATCATAAACACAAAGTAAAAGGTTTTTACACCTAAGTCAGAAACTAAATACAAAATGGTAACACAATGCGGAAATATTAAGATATGTTAAGATATGTTATAGATAAATATATATATATATATATATATATATATATATATATATATATATATATATATATATATATATATATATATATATATATATAAATACACATATCAGACACCAATAGTCCAAACGAAGATCCCTATACATCTTCGTCGCCCCGGGATGAATGGAGAATCGGGATTTGTGCGCCTCCTCCATCAGAACGTGGCGCACGCCTCCGAGGTATGGAACCCACACCCTGCAGTGTAATATTAATAATCCCTTGCTGTCATAGTCGAAGGAGGAAACCTGACCCACTATACGCTCACTCTTCCGATGTTCCTCCTTCATGGCCTCCTGCTGGGCCTCCCAAATCCGCTCCAAAAGCAGAGTCACCACTGTCATTCGCATGCAGATACCTCTAATCAGTGTCGCCTTGCGGCTAAGTGCATCAGCCACCACGTTGGCCTTCCCCGGATGGTAAAGGATCTCGCAGTCGTAATCCTTTACCACGTCCAACCACCGACGCTGTCTCATGTTCAGATTCGGTTGATCCATGATGTACCTCAAGATCTTGTGGTCCGTGTAAATCTTACAACGAATCCCATAGAGGTAATGAAGCTAAATCTTGAGGGCGAACACAACAGCCCCCAACTCCAAATCATGCGCGGGTACTTCGCCTCGTGAGGCTTCAGCTGCCTCGACGCATAGGCGATGATGTTCCCTCTCTGCATCAATACTGCCCCAAACCTGAAATGGATGCGTCACAGTATACTACAAAATCCTCTACGCCTCTAGCAGGGCTAAGATTGGAGCTTCGCACAATCTTTGTCTCAGTGTCTCGAACGCAGCCTGCTACTCAGGCCCCCAACAAAAGACCACGACCTTCCTCGTTAGCCTGGTCAGGGGTAAGGCTATCTTGGAGAAATCCTGGATGAATCTCCGATAGTAGCCAGCTAATCCCAGGAAACTCCGAATCTCAGATGGAGACTTCGGAACCTCCCATCTCATCACGGCCTTTACCTTGGCCGGGTCTACCGAAATCCCGTTCTGGTTGACAAGATACCCAAGAAACTGCACCTCGCGCAACCAGAACTCACACTTGGAGAACTTGGCATACAAGTTATCCCTCCTCAAAGTCTCTAGAACCTCTCGCAGATGCTCCTCGTGCTCCTCCTGCGTCTTGGAGTAAACCAAGATATCATCAATAAACACTATCACAGACCGGTCTAACATCGGTCTGCACATGCGGTTCATGAGGTCCATGAACACGGCAGGAGCATTAGTGAGCCCGGAAGGCATCACCACAAACTCGTAGTGGCCATAACGCATCCGAAACGTCGTCTTCTATACATCCTCCTCTCTGACCCTCATATGATGATACCCTGAACGCAAATTGATCTTGGAGAACCAATATGATCCCTGTAGCTGGTCAAAGAGGTCGTCAATCCTCGGGAGTGGGTAACGGTTCTTCACCGTTACCTTGTTCAACTCTCGGTAGTCTATACACATACGATGCGACCCATCCCTCTTCTTCACAAACAGAATCGGGGCTCCCCAAGGCGAACTACTTGGCCTGATAAATCCTTTGTATAGCAGCTCCTGCAGCTGCGTAGACAACTCCTGCATCTCAGGATGAACAAACAGATATGGTGCCTTGGCTATCGGAGCCGCACCAGGGACTAGGTCGATCTTCAACTCCACTTGTCGTTCCGGAGGTATCCCAGGCAGCTCCTCGGGGAATACGTCCGCGAACTCTCATACTACTGGCACATCGCCCACCGTCGCCCTACCCACCTATCGGGTATCCATAACATACGCGACATAACCTGTGCAACCCTACTGAAGGTAACGCCTAGCTCTCGCGGCTTGATATGTGTATTTTTATATATATTTTTATGCATTATATCTTAATATTTTGGCCTTTATTATTCTCTTTTAGAACTAAAAAGTACTCATAATGCTTTGAATTATGTTTTGCAGCTATTCGTTGTCGATAAAGCACAAAAGAAAAGACTGAAGCGGAAACCGGACTTAGAAGCTTAAAGAAATGAAAAATGCTGGAGGACCATTTACGCCCAGCGTAACACACTTGTACACCAAGCGTAATGGCTAAGACGAGTTACGCCCTGCGTAATTATTGTGTATGCCCCGCGTAACTACGGGAATCAGATAACTCCAATTGCGTTTAAATCCGACTTACGCTCAGCGTAATCCTAAGTACACCCAGCGTACTTAGGTCGGCTACAAAGACTATAAATGTCGATTTTCAGCTAACCAGGAGGGAGGATTCGACTTCTAACCTAATTTAGTCGACAATTAACTTCTGTTAAGCCATTTTGAGGGTCTAGAAGGCGGCCGGAAGGCCATTAAGCTAACGGGAGCGGAGATCGGAAGGGTTGGAGAGCGGATACGTGTCGATAATCATATGGGCTGTTAACGTGACCATGTTTAGCATTCCATTGTGTTACTATTCTGTATTTAGTTTCTGATTTAGGTGTAAAAACCTTTTACTTTGTGTTTATGATTGAATGAAACTTTGATTATTAGACTAATTGCTATATTGAATTGTTTGTTTGTGTTTAATTTATCTTGCTAAGCTTGTTAAAAGATCCTTATGTATTAATGATGATTATTTTCTGTAAATTGTTAAGTGAATTAAGTTGTATGAACATATGCTTGATTGCTTTTCTCTTATGATTTTGATGACCATCGAGATTATAAGTCTAGGACTAACGAATGTGAAACTAGGATTAACATAGGAATAAGTAAGTTAATATGTGAGCCTTGTTTGATGACCATCAACAAGAGGTTAATTGAATGTTTAATTTGGTTAACTATATTTACAAGTCTTGCTTGATACGAACTGAACACTAGGAAACATGTTAGTTTAACCAATTGATCACTGTTTGAATTGACTTGTTTGCTAAAGGATTAGTTATAGTGAATGCGAATCTAATCATTTTAGGAATCGGTGAACATGAATAAATGAATTTGTGTATGCAATTGTCTATGTTTTTAAAGTGTAATTTGTCTAAACCAAAGTACCTGGAGAGATTTGCTTTCCTGTTAGTTTATCGAGAATGGTTAATTAATTATTAGTTTGAGATTTATTAAATTATTTCTTTTCGTGTGACCTGTAACCTATAATTAAATATATTAAATTAATCCACCGTTCCCTGTGATCGACACCCGACTTACCTAAGCTATACTGTAATCTGACTAGGTACACTGCCTATAAGTGCATAGTTAGTCTAAGTTTGTTAGGTTATAAATATTAAAATTAATGGGTACTTTTGTGCACATCAAGTTTTTGGCGCCGTTGCCGGGGAACGACTTTCAATTAATTTAGTTTATTTGATTATTCGTTATTTATTTTTAGTTAGTTTTTTATTTTATTTTTTTTAGTTTTATTTTCGTTGATATCATTTCGCTTGTCGGGAAGGTTCTTGTTGTTATTTGCAGGCATTTGTGATCATACACATCGATTGGCTTTACCTTTTGCATGGGTTTCGAGATTGCAAGCGATTAGGGAATTCTTGACTTGTTTAGTCTACTACTTTGGTGATTTGTCCAACTCAATCCACGAGGCGTAGTATAGCAAGGCGTATCGAGGTGGTTAAGTGGAAGACTGAACTCTTGCTACTCTTGACTAGTTGGGTCGACTCTTGTTCTACTTTTTAGTTAATGGTTCAAAGAAAACAAAGGAAATAGTCTGACAGGTCCCGAAAGTTTTTGCTTTCACAAACCACCTCTTGCATGCAAGGGATTTAATCAACAATTGTAGCTTGATTTCGATGAAGTCGAGTGATTGTGATATCCTTTTTAGTTATTTTGGTTTGCTATTTTTTTTAAATTTTTATTTTTATTTTTAGTTTGTTTTCCATGTTGATGCTCTTGATTTTTCAGATCTTTGCAGAACTTTTACCCTTCAGATGCTTTCAGAAATTTCAATAATTGGGGTCGAATGTTGATTTGTCACGAGAGAAAAAACCGTGTGAGGGTTTGTAGTTGACACTTGAGAGCCATGACTTTCAATAAGTGTGGGGTGCGCGTCGATATTTGGAGGGATTATTATTTCGAAGAGTGGCGTTTCTAACTATACATTGATTCCCATGGCATGAATGAGCTGTTCCCACACCATGGAGTTTTATTTTGACGCGATGTAGAAGTATCATCCCGGCTGCCATGACATGGTTGACACTTTCCTGTGTCGTGGGGGAGTTTTTCATCGCGAGAGGAGGCTGCTATTCTACATACCACGACGTGACCACCACTTACCACGTCGTGGCCGTGCTATTATTCGCGATATGGATTTTTCCTCACTCGACGACACGACGTGGTTGACACTTTCCCACGTCATGGTCACTATACATTGCTCTAGTTTGCAATCGTTCGCACCATATTTCATAAGTCAATGTTCTTTTGTATTTTCCGGCACATTCAGAAGCAACAGTTACAGTTTTCAGTTTTTCAGCAATATTTGAAGCAACCTGTGGCAGCCCCATTCGATCTCGCCACAACTACCCAGGGGAGTCTGTTCCTTTTTCTCCCTTTTTATGTTCTTAATTTTTTTTAGCATACAATGAGGGCATTGTATGAAATAAGTGTGGGGTAGGGGGTCGGTAAAAGTAAATTATAAAAATGAAATAATAGTTGGAAATTGCTAGATTTAAGGAAATTTAATAATTTAAAAGAAAACTTGAAATAATAGTTTAATTTAGAAAAATCTAGTGATAATTTAAAATTTTGCTAATATTGTATGAGATGATCCGATGAGAACTCAAATGTTTAGTTGAGCCAATATACGTTATAGTGCATTTGTGGCTTCCCTTATTTTAGTGAAATCATGGAACAAAAACATAACCCCGCTCGGTTTGAAGGATGCAATATGTTTAGCAGCCTAAACCTGAAATGTATCCAGGAAAATTATTATCATTAACCAATAAAGGTTGATGTTGAGCGCCTCTGCTTAAGCATGTAGGTTTTGAGTGAAAAAAGAGAGGTACATGTAAAAAAAAAAAGAAGAAGAGAGAATTACGAAAAAGTTTGAAGAATTTTGGAGCAAATAAAGTGAAGATCAAAAGATCAAAATTCCAAGAAATTCAAAAAGTTGAAGGTACCAAGAAATCAAATCAAATAAGCTGGTGAATTCAAAGAAATCAAAGATCAAATTGTTAAGAAAGTGAAGAATTCCTAAAAAGCTCCATAGTGGTATCATAAATTGTAATTCTAGATTATGTATGCTTAGGTTGCTCAACTAAAAATACCTTGAGGTTATGAGGTTTTCTGCGGATGGATTCGGAGGGTTGCATAAAATGAGCATTGTTCGGAAAAAGTGGGCAAGTGTTTATGAAGATTGTGAGTATTTAAAGTATGGGGGGGTAATTTAGGAAAAATTTTAGACACAAATCCATGCGTTGAGGTCTTGGCATAATGGCTGAGTTTTAAATGGATTGTTTAGTGCAATATTGGTAAAATAAAAGTAAATTTGCTTGAGGGCAAGCAAAGGCTAAGTGTGGGGTATTTTGATATGTGTATTTTTATATATATATTTATCTATAACATATCTTAATATTTCCGCATTTATTATTCTTATTTAGAACTAAAATAAACTTAATATGCTTTGAAATATTTAATTACAGTTAAAATGGGAGATGGAATGCAAAAGAAAGAGAATGGAACTGAAAAGATGCAAAAAGGATATTGCTGGCAGATTGACCCCTCTTCAGTGTTTCGGGTATATCTGATGACTCACAAGTCCAATTGACGAGATTCAAAATGTTCTGAAAACTAGACGAAATTTCCTACGACTTATGTGAGAGGGACTTTTGGCTAATTCGACACTTATCTTATCCAAAATCAGACTTGAAGATGAAGCATAAAAGCTGGACGGAAATTCCCTCCAAGTTACTTATTCCCCAAGCACCACTTTCCTTATCATTATTTGCTTAATCCCTAAGCCACATTAGTTTCCTTATTCCAATCCAACTCTAACACCACACGACAAGATGCAGCCGTTGGATATTCCGCTGTGGAAATGGGAAGATATTACGATGGATTTCATCACCAAGCTTCCCATGACCGCGTGGTGAGTGGATTCCATATGGGTCATCGTGGATCGATTGACCAAGAGCGCCCATTTTATCCCGATTCAGGAGAGTATCTCGGCCGAGAAATTGGCCGATATTTATATCAGGGAGGTGGTGGCTCGGCACAGAGTGCCAGTATCGGTGATTTCCGACAGGGATCTGCGGTTCACTTCCAGGTTCTGGAAGAAGTTTCATGACGAGCTGGGTACTCGTCTGCATTTTAGCACCGCCTTTCACCCGCATACGGATGGTCAGAGCGAGCGGACCATCCAAATGCTATAGGATACGATGCGGGCATGTGTTTTAGACTTTGGAGGTAGTTGGGATACCTACCTTCCATTGGCGGAGTTCTCGTATAACAATAGTTATCATACGGGCATTGACCGTCCTCCCTTCAAGATGTTATACGGGAGGAAGTGCAGGACCCCGATATGTTGCGTAGAGGTTGGCCAGAGATTCATGGGGAGCACCGAGGTGGTGGTCAAGACGATAGAGACGATTCAACAGGTCCGGAGCAGGATTCAGACTGCTCAGAGTCGGCAGAAAAGTTATGCCGATAAGCGTCAATCAAACCTGGAGTTCCAGGTCGGGGATATGGTGCTCCTGAAAGTGTTGCCTTGGAAAGGCATCATTCGATTCAGGAAGTGGGGAAAGTTGGGCCCAAGGTACATTGGATCGTTCTGGGTTGTAGCCCGGGTGGGCAAGGTGGCGTACAGGCTGGATCTGCCAGCCGAACTCAGTCAGATCCACAACACTTTCCACGTCTCCCAGTTGCGGAAGTGCCTGGTAGACGACTCAGCAGTGGTACCCTTGGAGGACATTCAGGTCGAGGACAGCCTGAATTGATGGGTTTTGAGCATTCTAACACTTCCTAAGTGTACATGCAACCCTAATAACCTTGGATCTATGTTTGTCTAATTTGTCATGCAAAGTTGAATTCCAAGGTTATATTCCTATCTAGCATACATGGGGAACAATTTTAACATAAAGTATAGATAGAATAACTTACCTTGTTGTTGCTTGTGTTCCTTGAAACCTTGTGAGCGTAGCACCCCAAGTGTTATGCCTCAAATGCTTCACACAACACCAAATGCTCTTGGAAGAACTTATGAGAGAATACTCACTTCTTCAAAATCGGCCAAGCCCTCTATATTCTTAGTGTAGCCGATTTTGGGTGGAGAACATGTTACTTATATAGTGTTGACACATCTAGGGTTAAACCCTAATGTGTCATGACTCTTCATTTCCATGACCCATGGGTTTGTAACTCCCATGGAGCATCCATGGAGCATCCTATGGGTGGAACCCAACTTGATGGTCCATTGAGCCTTTTAGCCCACTATACAAGATATGGATGATTTACATAATCAACCCATATATTTAATTAGTTATCTTTTGATCACTTAATTAATTCTAAATTAATTCTTGATCAAACTAATCAAATAATATTATTAATATATTAGAACTTATAATATATTAATAATCTCCAAGTGTTATTTCTCTCATTTAGTCTATCCAATTGCATGGTGCCATGCAACCCAAATGGACCATGCCGGGTCGGGTCAAGTACATACCAGAAATAGTTATGGACTTAGACACCTTATCCAACAGTCTCCCACTTGGATAAGTCTAGTAACTATTACTGCAAGTATGACTTCAGGAACCGATCGGCAATCGTAGCTCTTTACAAGGTTTCTCGAAACTGAGAAAATGATGGTACGCCATTTAAGATAAGTGATCATATAATCCTCTGTTCTAGATATCAGTCGGACAAATACATGGAACAATGTCTTACTTATTGTCCAACATTTGTTTCCCGATTTCCGATTTGTTTGACAAAGAACTTTATTGAACACATCAATTTAGTTCTGACCGGGCCCGGTACATAGGTCAAAACAAAATCATCGAGGGGCCCAGATATCAGCTTCTAATCCAAGAAGGAACAGATAAACTTCGACTCATATGTTTGTTCTACTACTCATTGAATTACACACAAGAGCACGATTTTATAACATCGAGTTACCAATGCGTTTTTCGTACAATCAATGCATAACCAACTTGTAAGTAACAAATCATATCTCTAGGTTTAAAGACTTATATGATATTACCATCTCACGATCACTCGAGATAGAATTCCATGAAGTGATTCCAGTGAGCGTGGGTTGAGTTCAATGCTCAGAACTTATGAGCACTCATGATTGTTGTAGCCTTGTCCCAGACCTCTACAACCAAACATGACAGTCTTGATTCATACCTACTTCCGACATATGACCGACTGTGGAGGTTTGAATAATATGTTATACCAAACAAAATTATTCTGGAAGTCAAAACATGCAAAAGAAATATAGTAAACGATCGACAAGAGATAGCAACACTTTACTCATAAATAAAACACTTTTATTCATCATCAAATGTCAATTACACTTTACAAATTTCGAGATTATCTAACTACTAAATCTAATATCATCCTTCAGCCCTATGCTCCGAGCATGCTGGAGATGCTTAATCCGAGTCAGTCCCTTCGTGAGGGGATCTGCCGGATTCTCATCTGATGATACCCTCTTTGCCACGAGGAGTCCTTCTTCGATCCGATGTTTGATGAAATGGTATTTTCTGTCGATGTATCTGGATCTCCCGTGATCCCTTGGTTCCTTGGCTAAGGCAACAGCACTTTCACTATCATAGAAAATTTCCATTGGCTCTTTAATAGCTGGTACAACTCCAAGGTCTCCAATGAAGTTCCTCAGCCATAACGCCTCCTTTGCTGCTTCGCTAGCTGCAATATATTCTGATTCGCAAGTAGAATCTGCCACTGTATCTTGCTTGGAACTCTTCCAAGAAATTGCTCCTCCATTTAGGGTAAAGACCCAGCCCGACTGAGAGCGGAAGTTATCCCTATCAGTCTGGAAGCTAGCATCACTATACCCTACAACTCTCAAGTCATCACTCCCACCGAGGGTAAGGACCCAGTCCTTAGTCCTTCGTAGGTACTTGAGAATAGTCTTTACCGCAGTCCAGTGTGCCTTGCCAGGGTTCCCCTGAAACCTGCTAACCATGCTCAAGGCAAAGGCTACATCAGGTCGAGTACACGTCATAGCATACATGATCGAACCTACAACCGAAGCATAAGGTATTCGACTCATTTCTGCTATCTCAGCCTCAGTGCTAGGGCTTTGTGTCTTACTCAGTTTGGCGTTACTCTGGATGGGCAACTCTCCTTTCTTGGAGTCTTGCATTCTGAATCTCTTCAGAACCTTCTCCAAGTAGATACTTTGACTAAGTCCAATTAGTCTTTTACTCCGATCTCTCAAGATCCTTATCCCCAAAATATAGGCAGCTTCACCAAGGTCCTTCATAGCGAAACACTTTCCAAGCCAGGACTTTACTTCCTGCAGGGTTTGAATGTCGTTTCCTATGAGTAGTATGTCATCCACATACAATACCAAAAAGCTAACTATACTCCCACTAGCCTTGACATATACACAAGATTCATCTTCACTCCTAGAAAAGCCAAATTCCTTGACCTTTTCATCAAAGCAAAGATTCCATCTGCGAGGTGCTTGCTTTAATCCATAAATGGACTTCTCAAGCTTACACGCTCTATTAGGGTACTCGTTACTGACAAAACCCTCTGGCTGACTCATGTAAACATCTTCAGCCAACTTCCCATTAAGGAAAGCGGTTTTGACATCCATTTGCCAAATTTCATAGTCATGAAATGCGGCTATGGCTAACAGAACCCGAATAGACTTAATCTTGGCTACCGGAGAAAAGGTCTCATCATAGTCCACTCCAGGAATTTGAGAGAAGCCCTTTGCAACCAGTCTAGCCTTATAAGTGTGTACTTTACCATCCATGTCGGTCTTCTTCTTGAAGACCCATTTGCACCCTACAGTCTTTCGACCTGGTACATTCTCAACCAAGTTCCAAACTTGATTGTCATACATGGATTGTATCTCGCTATCCATAGCCTCTTTCCATTTGGCAGACTCGGGGCCCGCCATGGCTTCCTCGTAGCTGTTAGGGTCATCTTGACTTACTAGTGTCTCATCACTAATAAGTGTTTCACCTTCTGCAGTAATATGGAATCCATAGTAATGCTCAGGTGCACTCCTAACTCTCGTGGAACGCCTCAGAGGTACAGATTCGTCAATTGGCTCAACAGGAGTTTCCTCCTCAAGTTGAGGGCTAGAGTTTAAAGTTCCTTCACCACTTGACTCTTGAATTTCTTCAAGATCAACTTGCCTCCCACTGTCTCCTTGGCTTATAAACTCTCTTTCTCAAAAGACTCCTCTTCTTGCTACAAAGACCACATTGTCACTAGGTCTGTAGAAGAGGTAACCAAAGGATTGTTGTGGGTAGCCGATGAAAATACACCTCTCGCTTTGGGGTTCGAGCTTATCATGAGTCTCGCGTCTCACGAAGGCCTCGCAGCCCCAAATCTTGATGTGGTCTAGTTTAGGTACTTTACCAGTCCACATTTCGTGAGGAGTTTTGGCAACTTTCTTTGTAGGGACTAGATTAAGGATATGGGCGGCAGTCTCTAAGGCATACCCCCAGAATGAGATTGGTAGCGAAGCTCGACTCATCATGGAACGAACCATGTCCAACAAGGTTCGATTATGCCTCTCAGCCACACCATTCAACTGCGGTGTCCTGGGAGGTGTCAATTGTGAGACAATCCCACATTCCTTTAGATAGTCGAGGAACTCTGAACTAAGATACTCACCACCCCGATCGGATCGAAGCATCTTAATGTTCCTGCCCAATTGATTCTCGACTTCCTGTTTAAATTCCTTAAACTTCTCGAAAGTCTCTGACTTATGCTTGATTAAGTAGACATATCCATATCTACTGTAATCATCGGTAAAAGTCAAATAATAACGATTAGCATCCCTTGTGGCATGTTTGAACGGTCCACACACATCCGTGTGTATAAGGTCCAACAAACCTTCACCCCTTTCACACGAGCCTGTGAAGGGTGACTTTGTCATTTTTCCAAGTAAGCATGACTCGCAACTATCATTTGACTTTAGGTCAAACGACTCCAAGACTCCATCCTTTTGGAGTTGGCCTATGCGTTTCTTGCTTATATGTCCAAGACGACAATGCCATAATGATGCTTTATCCAAGTTATTATTATTAGTAGAATCAATACACAAAACATTATTTCCTAAGTTATCTACAATAGATACAGCTTCATACACACCATCACAAGGTAATGCTTTAAAATAAAGTACATTATTAAAGAAAGCATTAATCGAACCAACTTCATTATCAAACGAAAAGGTGAAACCTTGTTTGTACAATGCATGAAAGGAAATAATATTTCTTGCCATTTCTGGCGAATAACAACATTTATTCAAATCTAAATTTAACCCACTACTTAGCGATAAAGTATAAACTCCAATCTTGGTGACAGGTGTAACTTTCCTATTCCCCATGATTAAGTTTATTCTTCCTTGCTCCACATTCTCACTTCTTCCTAGTCCCTGCAAGTCACAACAAATATGAATACCGCAACCTGTATCAAGGACCCAAGATTTCGAATGGGGTGAGTTATTAGAAATGATAGTGTAAATACCTGCATGGTTAGGTTTGACTTTCCCATCCTTCACATCTTGCTGGTACTTTGGGCAGTTCCGCTTCCAATGAGCTTTTTCATGGCAATAGAAGCATTCAGCCTCTTTTGGGTCAGAAGAAGGAGTAATGAAACCTTTCTTGGTTCCACTTGAAGAAGAGCCATCAAGGGTCCGAGCCTTGGTACCCTTTGAAGATCTCTTTCTCTTCCTCCCTCGACTTTGCCCGATTGCCAAGGCCGGAGTTGAGTCTGGAGTAGGAGTGATAGCAACCGACTTCCCCTTAAGACCTGTTTCTGCGGTCTTGAGAAGTCCCTGAAGTTTGCTGAGGGTGACCTCTTCCTTGTTCATGTGATATGTCATGCGGAATTGATCATAGCACGATGGTAAGGAGTGCAAAATGATATCTATTGCAAGCTCCTCAGGGAAGTTCACATTGAGCTTCAGCAAACGATCCACATACCTTTGCATTTTCTGCATGTGGCTCGTGACGGACTCTCCGTCCTTCATCATGGTTGTTATCATGGAGCAGATGACTTCGTACCTCTCTTGTCATGCACTTTGATGGTATCTTTCCATCAAATCTTGGTGCATTTCATAAGGGTAGAAATCTTCATAAGACTTTTGGAGTTCAGCTGTCATGGTGGCTAACATGATGCAAGCCACCTTGGTTGCATCTCTTTCATGAGTATGAAAGTCAGCGATCTCCTGGGGAGTTGCAGTGGACTCGTCAATTTCCTTAAGCTCCTTGTCAAGGACATATTCTTTGTCCTCGTAGCGGGTAATCATCCTGATGTTTCTGATCCACTTATTGAAGTTGGATCCATCAAAGGTGACTTTCCCACACAGACTCATAAGAGTAAAGGAGCCATTAGGATTCGAGCCAGAAGCATTATTTGAAGACATCTGAAAAAGAAGAACAAGTTTAGTTTAGATTTAAGAGAGTCCTTAATAAAACACCCAAATGTAATATTAAGGCTAGGATCCAATCACAATATAATATAACTTAGAAGAGGTATGCCGTAATCTAAGCTATACCATATTTGAAAGGTAGGTGAATGACGATTCACCAATTTCCACCACGAAAACTGAAAATATTAAATATTTAGTTTTTATTGGTTTTAGAAATTCCTAGATTCTTTGAGATCCAATGAACTTTTCAAAGGCATGTTTCAATCTCGGGAGTGCCCTCCAGGTTTTGTGACTGAGATGCCGAGGATCACAAAACGAGGTGTGAAGTAACCATGCAAATCACTTGGTACCCTTAAGGTTTATCACTCAATCGATGTGCCGGTAAACCACACACGCTCCACCGATACTATAACAAACCTTAAGTCACCCTTTACCTACGTTGTTAAGTCCAAGTTAGTGTGCCGGTTAACCACACACGCTCCACCAACGACTCAGACAAAGTGTAAAGTGTAATTTCATGGATTAGCACCTTATTCACATTTTTCCTAAAGTAACTAAGATTGGGAATTTAATAAACATTTAGTTACTTTATTATATTCATCATACTTTGAATGAGAATTTATAAGTCCTTGTCTTACCCGTTCGGCTAACGACCCTCCACCAGTCAAGCAAGCGGTGGGTGAGAATATACACCCATTAAGTCACCATTTTATAGGCAACAACCTTATACCCACCTTATAGACCGGCTTCGTGAATGAGGCGTACTAGCGGTAAGACGACTTTATTCTTATACATATATATATAATTATTAAATTATCATAATATAAGTATAAGGGTTGAATTTTAACTTTTAAAATTCTAGGGGTTGGAACTTAAAGTTTTAACTTAACTTGTTCCAAAACTTGAGGGCAAGTTTTGTAACTTTCAAAACTTTTCATTTCTTGTAACTTATGAGTTTAATAGAGCAATAAAATGAAGACTCTTCATTTTTATAACTCTTGTGTTTTCTTAATGGTTTTAACTCAAGTGTGACTCTTGGTTTTCCATAACTTAAGGATAAGTTATGGACTCCATTAAAACACATTATGATCAAGAATTAAACTACCAAATAGGTTACAAATAATTCCTATGATCACCTAAAACATCATAAGAACAAGAACATGAATATGAACACAATCAAAAATTACATAAAACTTTGTAATTTTGATAACTAGTTGTTGTAAATGAATTAGCAAAGACATTACACCACCAAAAACAAGTTTACAATTACCAAAACAGATTAGGGTAATGTTTCTAATTCATTTTCCAGCAACTGAATCGAAATTCTGCACTCATTCGACCCTACTCGCCGAGTGCATGAACATGACTCGCCGAGTTGGTTGAAGATACTCATGGACTCGACAAGTCCCCCCTATAGACTCGACGAGTCCATTCGCAGACAGCAAATTTCCGATTCTGTTTTCAACTTTTAAGCACAAATAAGAACAAACAAGCCTAGGCTCTGATACCACTGATGTGTTTTGAGCATTTTAACACTTCCTAAGTGTACATGCAACCCTAATAACCTTGGATCTATGTTTGTCTAATTTGTCATGCAAAGTTGAATTCCAAGGTTATATTCCTATCTAGCATACATGGGGAACAATTTTAACATAAAGTATAGATAGAATAACTTACCTTGTTGTTGCTTGTGTTCCTTGAAACCTTGTGAGCGTAGCACCCCAAGTGTGATGCCTCAAATGCTTCACACAACACCAAATGCTCTTGGAAGAACTTATGAGAGAATACTCACTTCTTCAAAATCGGCCAAGCCCTCTATATTCTTAGTGTAGCCGATTTTGGGTGGAGAACATGTTACTTATATAGTGTTGACACATCTAAGGTTAAACCCTAATGTGTCATGACTCTTCATTTCCATGACCCATGGGTTTGTAACTCCCATGGAGCATCCTATGGGTGGAACCCAACTTGATGGTCCATGGAGCCTTTTAGCCCACTATACAAGATATGGATGATTTACATAATCAACCCATATATTTAATTAGTTATCTTTTGATCACTTAATTAATTCTAAATTAATTCTTGATCAAACTAATCAAATAATATTATTAATATATTAGAACTTATAATATATTAATAATCTCCAAGTGTTATTTCTCTCATTTAGTCTATCCAATTGCATGGTGCCATGCAACCCAAATGGACCATGCCGGGTCGGGTCAAGTACATACCAGAAATAGTTATGGACTTAGACACCTTATCCAACATGAATTACATAGAGCGGCCTGTAGCGATCCTCGACCGGAAGTCGAAGGATCTGAGGAACAAGAGGGTGGAGCTAGTAAAGGTGCAATGGCGGTACCGGAAGGGTTCAGAGTGGACTTGGGAGCCAATAGAAGAGATGAAAGAGCACTATCCAAAGCTTTTCCAGGAACAAGCAGCAGACTTCGAGGACGAAGGCTAAAATAAGTGGGGGAGATTTGTAGCACCTGGTTCCTGGTATGTATTTTTATCTAAGTATTTTGCATTTTTAGCCAGGGACTCGGCGAGTTATAGGCCCAACTCGTCGAGTAGAGACACGATATCGAGCACGTATAAGTTGGCGACTCGACGAGTCCATATCCTGGACTCGGCGAGTCCACCAGTCTGGATGAAACCCTAATTTCAAAGGTTTGCACCCTATTTAAACATCATTTTGTGTCTCATAACGGCCCCCATTGAGTCCAGAACAACCCTCACGAAGCCCTAACCCTTCTTTTAGTAATTTGAGTGCTTTTGGTACAATTCCTTGAAGTTTTGGAGAAAAGAAGATGGTAGATCAAGAGGAGAGGAAGAAGATCCAGAATCTTTGTGCCATTTCAGAACTTCTAGAAGTATTAGACTCGAAACCCTCTCTGTTCCTTCATTCGTATCTCATTAAGAGATCAAGATAGTCATGTTAAGGCCTCTTCTAGTCTTGATCTTTGAGTAATGAGCTTATAGTGTTAAGGGACTTCAGATCTAGGAATTATTGAGCTCTAGGAGCTCAGATCTATTGCCTTTATGAGCCTAACTTGTGTATAAGTCCTAGATTTACTCTTCTAGTCCTTGTTAAACCTCTTATTTCCCCTTTTATGCATAAATACACGTAAAGTTGGAAACTTTACGTGTAAAACCTACCCTAAGAACCCAGATCTATGAATGGTATTCATTGGATTCAAGCAGAATCAAGTATATAGTAATTGCATGTATGCGACTCGATGAGTCGTTCTTCGGACTCGACGAGTCGAGTCGTGAGTCCCCGATTTTCCCCTTTTGAGTTATGCTGACTGGGATCAGTGAGCTATAAGTGGACTCAGTGAATCGGAAGCCAGACTCGGTAATGGAGGGACTCGACGAGTCAATTCCCTGACTCGGCGTGTCCAAGGCAATCTTCTTGCCTCAAGAACAGACTCGTCGAGTTGTTCATACAACTCGACGAGTCACAAACCAGAGTGATCATCAGATGAAGATGAACTCAACGATTTGATCATACAACTCGGCGAGTCGGATGAAGGACCATTGGATATTTGAATAGAAGGAGGACTCGTCAAGTCAATGCCTAACTCGACGAGTAGGGACGTGAATGAGGACAATCGAATGGATAGGAACTCGACGAGTTGGAGGCCCAACTCGGCGGGTCCGATCAACTGGAAGTTGACTTTGACTTTGACTTGACTTGATCAGGGGTAAAATGTTCATTTTACCTAAAGAGTAGATATCAGATTCTGATGGTGTGTTTTGTGGGATTTATAGCCGGAGGATTTCCGGAGCAGCAGCAGCAGATAGAGAGTTCCTGCACAGATCAGCAGCTACTACGAGGTGAGTTACCTTCTAGTAGCAGTGGTCTACAGCCACAATGCCGGCCCACCAGTAGGAGTTGTATGTTGGATGATTGTCTTTGTGATATCATATAGGTTTGCTACTACCTGACATGTTATGTGCTAGTATGATATGATGTTATATGCTAGTAGCAGTAGGGGAGATAGTCCCCAGGATTTCCGGTCGATAGGGCCGAAAGGGATTGTCGTCGATGTGTAAATTGCAAACAATCGCAACGAATTAATCTAGTTTTCTAAAATATTTTGTTATTGGTGTACTAACCTATATGTATATCAATATTATCATCGGCTATAGTATCATCTGCCTTATCATCATCTTTTAAATAGAATAAGTGTACTGGATAATTAGATATATAAAAACAAAAAATATTTACAATACATCACCTGGGTCATGATTACTATAATCACCGAAATGATAGTCGTAATTGTCTTCAATATGATTTTGAATGTGTTCTAATGGATCCTTATCTTTATAAGTGCAAGTTTTGCCATATTGCAAATAACAATATACAAGTTCAACATTATTGTTATGAAAATTAACAACTAGAAAAACTTATAAATATATATCACCTATATTTAGATTGCTATTCTTGCCTATTTGAAAATCGATATTATGTAGAGAATCATGATCAGCTAACCCGAAATCTTCATCATCGTCTGCATAATCATTAGGATATTCTTGTCGATCATGAATATGATCGTCACCAGCTGATGTTGTATCATCCATAAGTTGATTTTCAGCAAGATTTAACACCAGATGATTGGAGAAAGCAAAATAAATTAAATCTTCTAAACTATGAGCCAATTAAGTATATATTAAAAAAGGAGAAACTGTATAATTGATACGTAACTAAAAAGGCATGATATCTGCAGTCATTGTTATCAGTGTTTTAATTTTTATAATTTTTACAAACATTATAAAGATAAGAATCAACACAAAATCCTATTATTGATCATGATATTGTTAATATTTGACAAATCCATATTCCAAAGATAATACATTCCATAGATAAGACTTAACAAATTATCATCTTACGTTGATTTGACTTTTCAATAATTTATTCAGCAAAACTTTAAATAAATAAACTTATTTCGTATGAATTTAGATACGATTACTGATTAATTATGGCATAAACGCAAATACTAAGCAAACAATGAAGATACTATTTTGTCAGAATATGTGAAACAAGAATTACATTAAATGATATCTTCCAAGGACGGTTTTGCGTATAAAATATACAAGTTATTCTAATTGTTTATTAAATTGAATATTTGTTTGTTCTGGATATTATAATACACATTAACATTATGCAAATATTAATAACATCGGTTCTAACAGAATCTTGCATTAACATCAAGTATAACACAATTAGGCATAATTATTCTAAACAAATATAAAAACAAAATACACTGTAAACATACATTAAATGATATCTTCCAAGGATGAGTTTGCATATAAAAATACAACTTTGATTATTTTAATTGTTAATTAAATTGTGTATTTGTTTGTTCTTGATTTTGTAGTACACATGAACATTCTGCAAATTTGAATAACAATTCTAATAGAATGTTTGTCTAAACATTATATCAAAATTAAGCACAATTATTCTATATGAATATAAAAACAAAATACATTTAAAACAGCCAAACAACATATATGTCAGCTGATGATAAATAACAAATTATATGAAATTAAATCAAAATCAAAATAAAAATTAATAATATTTATCGAATGAAAACATAAACTTACAAGGATAAACCTCTAAAATTCATGAATCCATATCATTATTATACTGAAAATCAACTCTATAACATCAGATAAGACTAAATTGAAAATATTATTGAACTACCAATCTCTGTTGACGAATTGAACTTCTACTCTCTATTAACCAATGAATGAGGACAGTTCCTCCTATCATGACCAACATCAAAACAAATCCCACATCTTCTTTTTTTTTTTATTCAAATCTTGATTCACTTTGGATTGCTTGACATTCCGACCATTGTTATCAGGAAAGTCCTTGTTATTGTTATCAACATTATCTTTGTTCTAAAAATCAAAACAAGTATAATTAAAAAATTGAATTTCATCAATGAAAAATCATAAGAAAAAAATATGATATGCAGATGATGAACAATTAGTCTGCATATGATGACCGATTAGTCTGGAATGTCAGAATAAATAATCTATGAAAAAAAAATACCTCCATTAACGAAATATCAGAATAAAATATATGATATGAAGATGATGAACGATGTGTATGTAATAGAATAAAACGTGTATATATATATATATATATATATATATATATATATATATATATATATATATATATATATATAGGATCCATTATTAATAGCCTGATATTTAGGAATTTGATTGAAATGATTCAAATTTTAATTAATCCGGATAATATTAATTGTATGCTATGATTACACTAATACCCTTTTAGAATGATTGGCTGATATTAAATCCTACAACCAGATAATAATTACTTTGAATACCCGAACATCTCTCTCTCTCTCTCTCTATATATATATATATATATATATATATATATATATATATATATATATATATATATATATATATATATATATCGTGTATGAAGAATATGAGTGTTAGAGAGAGTATAAACATAGAGATATAGAGATTCATATCGTGTATGAAGAATAAAAAAACATGGGGGTTACAATATGAGTATAAAGAGAGAATACGAATGTTAAAGAGAGTATAAGCATAAAGATAGGGGATACATAAAGTATTAGTAGAGAGAGTAAGAGTATAAAGAAAGAAATATTTTGAGAGTATGAGTATAAAGAGAACATATATATATATATATATATGAGAAAAAGAAAGAGAGAGACACAGAGAGAGATAGAGAGAGTGTGTGTGTATAAGTGAGTGAAAAAAATGTGAGTATAAAGAAATATAGATATTCTGAGTATGAGTGTAAAGATAAAACGAGCGAGGGAGAGTGAATGAGAGAACGAGATAGGGGGATGGAGAGAGGAAGAGAGAGAGAGAGTGGGGGGGGGGGGGGGAGAAAGAAAGAAAGAAAGAAATTGAGTATATAGAGAAAGTAAGAGTATAGAAAGATAGAGAGAGGGGGAGAGAGAGAGAGAGTGTGTGTGTAGAAAATGATTACCCTGAGTTGAGAAACGAGTAATTATGACTGTAATTTAATAATGTAGCTGAAGAGTAGGATTAATATATACTACTAGTTGTCAATGAGAGAACACCACATCTTGCGAACTAGTCACAAGTGAGTATAACATAGTTATTTATAGCTTTAGTCTTTGAAAATATTGAAAAGATAATCGAGTTATAAAATAAATACCTTGTGAGAGACTAACGGTGGCTAGAGTAGTTGTAAGCCCATTATTGTCGTCATTAGAGAAAATGTTACAGTTGTAAATTTAATCGGTAAATGAGTCTCGAGAAATTATACGCCTGACCATTGGTGTATTTATGTGTCATATTCATTGTGTGCATCGTTCTTAATGATTACTTAGTAAGCTCTTTGTAGCTTACTCTTTTCGTAATAATGCTCGTAATAACTACAAAATAAAATTTTGAAATTTCTTATGTCATTATTTTAACTCTTTGTATTCTCAACTTTTAACTCAACTGTATATACAATGAATCTACTCTAATAAGTAAAAATCTTTTTATCCCATGCCACATTCTCTTTTATTTTACCACATGTTATTTTATGGTTATTTTAAATTAATTTTTATACTACATGTCATTTTATGGTTTTTTCGTTTTATTAAATTTCACATAGTATTTAAATGTAATAATAAATGCATATCAATTTTATTAATGGATTTTATTTCTAATTTAAAAATTATTAAATTAAAGTCTCATTAGTTTTCTTTGTTTAGTTATCTAATTAAATTATTTGTTTAAATTTAAAAGAGCAAAAAAACACTTTAATTTTAATAATTCAATATTTTTTAAAATTTTCTTATAAATTCAAACTTGTCAAATGTTTAGAATTTCATATTTAAGTTTTCTTATAAATAAACACGTGTATAATACATGAGTATCACACCTAGTAACATATTATATGACAATCAAATAGCTTTTTGATTCTTAATAATGATATCATATTTAATTCTTATTAGCACTTTATCTCGGATTGTCATTATTATTATTATTGATGTACTCAATTAAAAGCTCTTCTTCTAGCGTCCATTGTTCTCTCTTCATTCTTGTTCTTTCGTCCTCATTTATTATTCAAGTTGTGTTGCTTATGCAATATACTACGTACTCTTTTTCAAATATTTCTTACGTTTTCTCTAGGTTTAGACAACCCACATATTTCTTCTTTTATGTTTAGACACATCTTGTGTCCTAATTTACTATACGCTGCGTCTAACTCTTTCGCAGTGATCGACTTTAATTGATATTGAAAATGGTCCCGACAATTATAAATTGATTCTTCTATATGTAAGGATATTAGATGTAGTTGGTCATAAAAGTCTAGGTCGTGTCATCATTTTCTCATGTACGTTCAGACAATAATAATATTAGTAATTAATGAGATACCATTTTATTAAACATCAAAGGCACACATGATTTTTTTTTTTTTAGAAAAGATTACCACCACCATTAAAAGTTGTGTCATGATGCATTGCATGGAAACACAACTAAGATTTAATGAATTAAGCTCAATTATAATAGAATGTGATGTTCCATAGGTATATCTAGTAATGGTAATTGAAGTGTTTAACGAGAAAAATGAAACATTTTTTAATGTATAATGATTAATAAATAAATGCTATTTATTTTTCAACGTATTTTTAGTTAAAATTTTAAAATCTCAATGCATAGAATTTAAAAAATGATAAAAATAAATTATATGAAGAAAGTAATAATAATGTAGCTATTAAAGTCTATAAGCTTTATTGCATTTAAGAATATATCCGTAAGTATGCCAAAAACGAAAATTGTTTCAACCCATTTAGCATAAGCTTTTACCTACGAAAGTTCGTAGTTCATATTGTTTTGCAAGTTACGTAATGAGGTATTTACACGTAGATATAAGGCCATGATAACTGTGTCGAATAACAAAGCTAAGTTCGGTGGTGAAATGAGTTGGAAGGTTCGAGGGAGGGACCATAAGACAAAACCATTTGATGTCGTGGCTTGACAACATCCATATTTTATAATGATTTTTGGTCCTTCTAGACTGCTTTATTTTTCTCCCATTAACGGTCAGTTTCTCTTATCAAATTCTTGTTTCCATAATTAGTCCTTTTACGCTATTTAGTTTGTAGGTTTGTAGTTTTTGTCATTAAAGAAATTAAGTTGGCATTTTGGACCAAAATTGATGTTTCTATATAACTTGCACGGTTTGATGGATTTTTTTTTTTCTTTTTATTGTTGTATTTCTTAAAGATGCTCCTAAACTTAAGTTTGCATCGAATTATATGAATGAGATAATGCAACCCTTAAATAAAAATGTTGATTTTTGAGTTGTGCTGTTGTTGCATAGTTTTAACTTATATGCACAACATTAATTTGTTTTCCAGTGCAACTATATGTTTTTCTCATGTATGTTCCAGAAATCATTAATAAATTAGAAAGCTTGAGATTCAAACAAATAACTCCATAATAGATGGTTTTTTGGCTTTTACATAAGAAAAACATGCAACATCAATAAGTAAAATACCATATAAAAGAAAAGTACTATCCTGATGAAACACGGTCTATTTGCAACACTTCCTGAAATATTACATATTCGACAGCATTTAGTGTAAACAGATATAAAGTTAACATATTAAGCAACTGCTTAAAATGTGTTTGCATAACTAGTGATACATGTCAAAACAAGTAAAGTTAGATTGATTTATGAACATTTTTTTGTTGATCTTTAAATATCATCTAATACATTTATACTAAATACGATTATCAAAATTATTATTAAAACAATGATATATTTTTAGATTAATGGGTTTGATAGTCAATGACAAATTTACGCAATGATGCTGTCCATTGAGAAACCTTATTTATAAATAATAATAATAATAATAAAAAAAAGGTTACATAAAATTGGTTGTTCGTCCATCCACTGCGGCATACCGCATACGTAACTGCGTAAGGATATGGAGATGGTTCGCCAAAACCGATGATACTAAGCATCACTCGTAAGATAGATAGGTTAAGTTTTTTTTTAACAACGTTTTATTTTTAGTATTAAAGTTATACTTGTATTAAATGATATTATTGACAACAAGATAATCAAACTTTTTAAATCTATTTATTTTTCATTTAATTAAGTTGAATAGAGATACATGTAAAACACTACTAGAAAAATTAAAAATACCTATGAAATTTTCCTACGGAAATATTCCGTCGGAAAATACCGTCGGAATACCTACGGAATTCCGACGGAAAACGATGCCCTAAATTACTGACAATATTGTGACGGAATACCTACGGAATACCGACGAAAGACAAATCCGTCGGTAAATACCGACGGAATAGCTACCGAACTGACAAAAAAGACTAATTTGTTTAATTTCCGTCACAAATCCATGGCTAAATAGTAATTTATTAATTTTTTACTATTACTATTACTATTATTATTATTATTATTATTATTATTATTATTATTATTATTATTATTTCCGTTATTTTATTATTATCTCCTACGGATTACCTACGGATTTTTTTTTTATTTTTTTATTTTCGACATTTCGGGTACTGGACGTCGTTTTTTTTCGCTTCGTTTTTTTCGCATCCCTATTATAAATGATTATCTATAGTTTTCCCAACTTACACCTGATACCTAGATGTTTATAGTGGCGTACTCATTTTGATCGGTTACACATTTCACACTTTAAAATTACAATCACATTAACATATGTACGTATACATACACACACATGCACATTAACATATCCATTCATATATGCCCATAGAAACATAAATTCATATATACCCATTCACACATACATTCTTAGAAACACATTCAAACATACACATAGATTCATATACACACATATACATACATACACATATATTTATACATAAACACATTGATTAACCTCTATGAATGCATGTGTTTATGGTTATATGTGAATGTTTGTGTAATTGTGTATGTGTATGTATGTATATGTACATATGTGTGTATGTGTGAATGTATGTGAAAGGAGTAACTGTGCGAAAGGAGTAATGGATCTAAAGGTGCACGTGGTTATACACACATATATATTAGGTATAATTTGGTGATAGTATATATAATCATGTATAATAGAGGTGTGAAAAAAACGAAGCGAAAAAAACACACCATAATCATATATACTTATAAAGCTAGCATTTTTCCTTGAACCCCATACATTTGAAACCCCCATAAAAATTTACAAACACCTCATGCATTTGAAACCTCCTATTTTAATGAATACCACTCAAAAGTCTCTTAATAATGATTAACAATTCAAAAGTTTTATAACTTATATAATATATTTAATAAAAAATTAATGGATACTTTACTATAAAAAGGTCAATCTTTTTGAGTAAACACACAAATACAAATCACATTCAAAATTCACAACGAAAACAAGTTTAAAGTTTTTTGTGTTGGTTTGAGGGCTTTGAACAATTTTTCGAGCCATGTTATTATGTTGAAGTTTTTAATTTGTAAGTTTGTTATATACTATTTTTTTTTTTTTTTTTTTTTTTTTTTTTTTTTTTTCTTGATTTAAGTATTCTTTTAAGAATATCATTGTATGTTGTGGTTGAAATTTTAATGTAAATTAGATTACATTCATGTTATCGATCATATGTTATGGAAAATGATATATAAAATATTTAGTTAACTATTGTATACATGTTTGTATGTTCATGTTGCTTCAAAACAATAATTAATTAAAAATCATGGATATGTTATATTATCCATATTATCCATGTAAGTTTTTTTTTTAAAAAAAATGCAAATTGACTATCTTGTCACTTTATATTTTAGTATATGTTTAACATTTTAATTATAACAATAAGTGTTTTTTAAAAGTTTCTTTCACTTATTAATAATAACAAGTGGTTTTAAAATTAATAAGCAATAATTATAAATAATAAAATCAAATTACATGGATATGTCATATTATACATGCAAGTCCCTTTTGAAATGCAAATTGTCTATCTTATCACTTTATTATTTAGTGTATGTTTCACATTTTAATAATAATATTAAGTGTTTCTTAAAAGTCTTCTTTAACTTATTATTAATAATAAGTGGTTTAAAACTAATGAATAACAATTTTAAATGATAATAACATCAAATTATAAATTACATTTAGCTATAAATAAATTGTGTTTTAAATGAACATCATTATTAAAATTAGAAAATGATCGCATAAGTAAAAATATAATTAATCAATAATAATAATTGTTAAAGATAATATCAAATAGATAATTATATTTAATTCTATTAATGAGGAATGTGGGTTGATGTCAATGAATATTATTGTTCAAAATAATATATATATATATATATATATATATATATATATATATATTAGTGTAAAAATATTATCTCAAAGTTAATGTCAATAACATAACCATTTTAAACATATATTTTTCAATATTTTAACAATACATTTTTAATCTTCGTTGCGCAACGCGCGAGAATTCGTCTAGTTTGTGATAATTTATTATGGTGTGTTGAAACAGGAACACTTGGCGCCCTTTGATTCAAAACTCAAATTGAAGAACAATTGTCGGGGTTTATCGGTTAAGCTTAACTTGGTAATTTACCAAGTGATCCCCCAAATAATTCTCAATTTTATGTTTTTAAGCACTTAGTTAAACATTTATAGTTGACACTTTTAATGTGTATTACACATTTAGTATATTATTAGATAATGTTCATTAGTAATGCATTTGTATTTGATACTTTTTAAGGTATTAGATGATGTTTATTAGTTTTGTTGTAATGTTATTAGTTTTGTGGTTGAGTTTCAATATTATTATAAGTTTAATCTAATGAGTTTTGTCAATATATTGAAGAGAAAAAACTGGAATTTTTGTTATTTATTGTTGTTTAAAAAAAAACATATTTAGTGACGGAATACCTACGGAAAATCCATCGGTAATATGAGCCATCGGAAATCCGTAGGTGATAAAGTGAATGTCAATTAAAGTGGGTCCCGTAGTTAATCCGTCGCTATAGTGTTGAGTAGGTATTCCGTAGGTAAATTACTGACGGGAAAATGTTGTCGGTATTACGTAGGTATTCCGTCGCAAATCCGTCGGTAATATTTACACACGAGTGTTTAGGTTACAGTCCGTTTTCCGTCGCAATTCCGTAGGTAACACCTTATACCTACGGATTTTTTCGTAGGTATTATCAGATTTTCTAGTAGTGAATCCTCAATTCGCTATTGTTGTTGATAGGTTTAAAGCATATATCTAAATCCTTAATTCGTCCTTGTTGATAGGTTGTAAAACTTTGTGTAAATTTTCACATGTTTGACCGGTTTGATTTATATTATACTTTTAATCTTTTAATCTCTACTCCTAAGGCTGCAATTGTTTTATCAATTTTGGAATGAGGGTATTGGACCAAAAATGAAAAAATGGAAAACAAATGGTATAAACCGGAGATCCAAATATTGTTCAAGGGCAATACATCCGATTGGCTTTGACTCCGTACCAAAGCCAGTTGTGAAATGTGAAACCTCGAGCCCTATCCTACTCCATGTCCATAAAGTCCTTCTCGTTACTTTTCTATATAAACCCAAGAACAAATTTAATTATCATTCATTTCCCCCCATCTATCTGTTCTTGGATTCATTTAAAAACTCATACTTCCATCATCTTTTTACAGCTTCATTCACATACAATCTTACACCCATTTCCCTTACGTTTTCTGTCGACTGTCATCATACGTCAGATTCAAAAAGGGTATTCTTGGATTTGACTATTTTTTTGTTCTTATCGATCAAGATTATAACTTAATCATGTCAAGATTGAGAAGAAGAGATCCTGTGAAGGTGGTGATTATCAACACTGAGTATATTGAGACAGACGCCATGAGCTTTAAATCTGTCGTTCAACGTCTCACCGGAAAAGATACTCCCTCCCCCTCTCCCAAAAATAGTTTATCACACGTTGGTGGTGGCGGCGGTTGTGGCGGCCGTGGTGGTGGTGGTGGTGGTGTGAAGTCGCCTATGTTGAAGAAAGGGATGTCGTTTAGAGACCTGGATAAGTTGCTGTTGGAGCTCCCTTCCATGGATGATATCTATCAGTTTTGCTCTGAGTAATATTCGTTAAATATATATCTAACTAGTTATCTTCCTTTTTATTCTTCATTGTAAAAAAATTTAAATAAAATTTATACATAAATAAACTCCCATACTTGTATATTCTTATATTTCATCTCCTAATTTCTCTATACGTCTTTATCTTTTTAACGATATATAACACAAAAAAAGATTTAACCCGAAAACAAACTTGATATAATTAGTTAATACATTTTTCTTGATAATTTAGAATAAATATTTACTTCTAGACATTTTTATTGCAAAATGCTCACTTTACGTTTCTTTTTATTATTTTTATCTTTTTTATTTACGTAGATACTAATAGTTAGAACTTGTTATATAATTTGTAGTTACGAAAATGTTTACGTGTCTGTATACCAATCATGTCTTTATGGTATTTTGTTGATGGTAATCGAACAAATAAAATTCAAGAAAATTAATTTTTTGGTGTTGTATATCATCTCTCTATTATAATCTTTTTTATTTAATATTATCTTCAAACAACTAGTCAACTTACTATTGGTTTATGTTTTTTTTATTTAAAGTGTCGATGTCATTTCCTTGTTAGGTTGGAAGGAATGTAAAGAAACTAGGGTAAATTACACCAATCGTCCCTCGACTAGGTGCTGAAAAGCACGTTTAGTCCCTATTTTCAAAAATTAACTCGGACCGCCTTTATGTTTGATTTTTCTTACACGCTTAGTCCCTATTGACATGAAATGACTGTTTTACCCTTAATAATTTCTTTTTGCTTTTTTCTTTTATATCTTTAACAGTTTTAAATTAATAAAAAAATAAACCAAAAGTCCCCACACCCCAACCCACCCCACCCCTCCCTTTCCACTTCTCTTTGTATTTTCCTTTCACATTGTCTGGAAACCAAAACCACTATCTACCACTACCGACTACCACCGGAAACCATAGTCCATTACCACTGGAAGCCACCAAATAGCATCGCTTCTCTCCCTTCCCTCTCCCTGTCTCTCACAGAGCTCTCTAGTTTTCTCTATTTCATATCCTCTCTCTAAACTCTATCACCTCCATCTCTTCTCTATCCTCGTTCTCAAATCTGGCACCACCACCTATCACTGCCACCACCTCCTGAAACTTGTAATCAAAATCAAACCCCCAAAGTGAAAATCAGACATGAATGTGATAGTGGAGCTCGATTTGAAACCTGTGGTGGTTGTTCGGAAACCTAGCAACGACGATCTTAGATTTGAGACCCTAGGGGGCAGTGATTTTCATGATCAAGCAGACGTAGTAGTTCTCGACAGTTTCTTTCACAATCCACACCCTTTTATGATGTAGTTAATGATCTTAAACTGCTGATTCGAAACCCTTGACAGTTTGAAACCCACCATACAAAGATCTTAGAGGCAGCGGTTCTAAAACCCTAACCAACATCGACAGTGACATAGATTTGACGTAGCGCTAGCTGATGGGAAATGTGTTTGACCTACCTAGTTCCTTTTATTGGAAAGATATTCGCCGCCCCTTATGGATCGATCATTTTCTATGTCATCGCCACTATAAACCCCCTCAATCGCCAAAGAGATCTAGATCGATCTCTGTTTTTTGTCTAGGGATTTCAATTTTTTTTTGTATTTCATATTAAGAATGGAGAGAGAGAAAAGAGAGGCGGGTGGGTTATGGTTCATCGATGGTGGTAGGCGGTGGTCCGATGACTCTCTTCTCCGACGAGATAGTGTCTTCTCCGGTGGTAGCTTAGGGAAAAGAGGATTTAAAGGGGAGGGGGTTAAGATATGGTGGGTAGGGTGGGTTTTTTATTTTATTTTGAATTTTATAAATAATTATAAGAATGAAAAATAATTCAAAATAATAATAAAAAGGGCATAACAGTCATTTCATGTCTCACGAAGGATGAAACATGCAAATTTAAACTAACGAGGGATGACATGTGCAACTTTCAACCAATTGAGGGACGATCCGAGTTAATTTTTGAAAATAAGGACTAAACGTACTTTTCGGCACTTTATCGAGGGACGATTGATGTAATTTACCCAAGAAACTATGATGGGTGACAGAAATTGATCGTGATAATGAAGTTGATCTTGTGTTTGTGACTGTTTCGTTTGCAGCATATATATGCCCATGATCTTGCAGCCATCAACATGATCAACACCTAGCTAGACAGATCTAACACAGTCTTCCAGCAAACAGTTCGACCTTGTCATGTCAGTTTTTGACAATTAAATTTAATTCAAGAGTAAATTACACGAATCGTCCCTCGTGCATATGCCAAAATACACGTTTGGTCCCTATTTTCAAAAATTAACTCGGATAGTCCCTTTTTTGGTTAAAAGTTGTACGTTGCATCCTTCATTAGTTTAAATCTACACGCTTCATCCCTTGCGAGATTTGAAAAAAACTATATTGCCCTTACTTATTTTCTTTTTGAATTTCTTTTTAATTGTTTATCTTTTTATAAATTATAATATATAAAAATTAAAATGCCCCTTGACCATTACACACCCCGACCCCCATTTAGCTAGATACCCTAAATCTTCCCTCTCATTTCTCTATCTTCGTCTCAAAATCTCACCCCCTGTAAAGTCAAAATCCCACCACCCCTCAACTTTACCCTTACATCACCCATCCGATTTGCACTCTTCTGTCTTCCTCTAATCCTACTCTTGTCATCATATCCAACCAACCTAATTTTCACATTTCACCTATGGTTCCCAAATATGAAACTTGTAACCCAAATGGTTTTAGAAATTAAGAAAGAGAGAGTGGGACGGGAAGAAGATAAGCGACAAATGAGGAAGGACAACAACATACTGTTGCTGGTGGTGGTGGTTTTATTCACCAATTTTATTCATCTGATCCAGTTGGTAATATGTGGAGAATATGTAGTTACATTCGAATCAACACTTGCGTTTCAAACCACAGTCTACGGTTTAGACACAACTCCACTATCTCCATCGTTCACAAATCGTCTCCTGTGCGCCACCATCATCATCGTCACCTGTACGCCGCCTAGGGTCAAAACCCTAGATCTTATGTAGTTGTCTTCATTGAGAGAGATAAAGAGAGATGGAGAGAAAAATAATGAGGATGAAAATATGAGATCCGAAGAGAAGAAACAGAAGACGAGAGTGATATAGAGATTGAGGTTGGAGTCGCTTGCCTCTGTTTGAAATCGACGATGCTTGGTGATGGTGGATAACTGGATATGAGATGTATTAGAGAAAAAGATGGGACCGAGAGGGGGGGGGGGACGAGTTATCAGATGTAATGGCCTTTTTCGTTTTTTAAAGGAAATAATAATTATTTTTATAATAAATAAATCAATAATTAATTAGTAAATAACAATAAATAGAAAATAAATAAATAAGGGCATAATAGTCTTTTTATGTGCGGAGGGATGAAGCGTGTTAGTTTTAAACTAGCGAGGGACGGTGCGAGTTAATTTTTGAAAATAAAGACCAAACGTGCATTTTGACATATATACGAGGGACGATTCGTGTAATTTACTGTTAATTCAACTTTAAAAGGATGATTTAATTGTTGAATGAGATGGAATTTCCATTTGACATATGTATTGTATGGCCATTGAAATGTTGAATGAGTAAAATAAAACTTTTTTAATTAATGTATAATGATTATCAAATATATTTTGTATAACAGCAAATCCACACACTCATTTAATCATACTCTTAAAATTATATATTTTGTCCACAATGGGAAAGGACATCATTTCAATACGTGGTAGTGCTATATATATATATATATATATATATATATATATATATATATATATATATATATATATATATATATATATATATATATATATATATATATATATATATATATATATATATATATATATATATATATATATATATATATATATATAGATTTCAATGATTTTAAGAAAAAAAAAATAGTAAATTATATGAAGAGTGAAATAATAATATGGCTATTCATAATCTATAAACCTCAATATATTCTAACAATATATCGGTATATATGTAACTATGTATGCCAAAAATGAAAATTGTTTCAACTTTCAACCCATTTAACTTCATATTACTTTGCAAGATATAAGGCCATGATAATTGTGCCGAATAACGAAGCTAAGTTCGATGGTGAAAAATGAGTTGGAAGGTTCGTGGGAGGGACCATAAGACAAAAACATTTCATGTCGTGGCTTGACAACATCCATATTTTATAATGATTTTTGGTCCTTCTAGACTGCTTTGTTTTACTCAATTTACAGTCAATTTCTCTTATGCAATTCTTGTTTCCATAGTCGGTCCTTTCAATCTATCTAGTTTGGTAGGTTTTGTCATTAAAGGAACTAAGTTGGCATTTTGGACCAAATGGATGTTTTTATTTAGAGAAATTAAATATCTTCCTACTATTTGTTCCTACTTTTCCTCCTACCATATCAAATGTTGACAAGTGGATTAAATGATTATTAATTTCATTAAATGTCTAATTAAATGTGACACATATCAACATTTGATATGGTAGGAGGAAAACTAGGAACAAATGGTAGGATGATATTTAATTTCTCTTTTATTTAACGATGCTCCTAAACTTAAGAGCATCAATAATGGTGAGTTCAAGAGTTGAATGAGGTGTCAAATCTATATTTCATTCAATTGATGAAACTCTATCATTATGAGATTTTACCATGACATTCAATGGATTTGGAGTTCAATGGTCATTGAACTCTTCAATGGGAAAAATGAAAGTTTTTAATTCATAAATATTTACTATAAATTACATTTTGTAACATTCTATCAAACTTTATAGAGTTCAATGCATTGTAGGAAAAAAAATAAGAGTTGTATGGATTGTAGAAAGATGATGAGACAATCTATTGAACTATATAGAGTTCAATGCATCGTGAATGCCCTAAGTTTGCATGGAATTATACTAATCATATAATGCAACCCTTTGAGAAAAAAATATTGCTTTTGAGTTTTGTTGTTTTTGCATAGTTTTTACTTATGCACTGCATGTTTTCCACTGCAACTACATGCTTTTTTTGTGTGTGTATGTTCCAAAATCCTTAATAAATAGGAAAATTGAGATCCAAACAACTAAATCCATAACAGATAGCTTTTTGGTTTTTGTTAGAAAATTAGTTTATTAACTTTCAAAAAGGGGGTTTTTCATAATTTTTTAGCATGAATTTCAAACTTTAAATATAATCAGATCAAAGGAACAATTATATATTCGTGTTTTCCTTGATGATATCTTCGTTTTGATATATCACATGTTCAAGACGGATTAAAATGAATTCAAAATTACTTATCAAAGTAAGGTAATTGGAAGAGAGTAATAAGTGGGTTAAGTAATGTTTAACTCGTCACACATTAGTAGAAGTATGAAAATAAAATTTGTTTTTAACTACAAATACAAACTATTTTTTTAAGACTTATAGAACCAATGCTCTCTCTTGTACGTGCACTCAAGGGTTGCAAATATGACAAATTTGGTTTCGATTCACTAAACTTGTGTATGAGCATGCGTATTTTTGCAGTATGATTAGGTCACAAAAGATGATCGAATCATCAAATCATCAACAATACATGTTATATTTTTCCTAACATATTTTACATAAAAAAAATGTTGGATTACTGTCTAAGCCCGTAACTATATTTGGTAAGTACTTGACCCGGTTGTGCATGGTCCTTTTGGGTTGCCTTCACCATAGCAACTTGACAAGGTGATTTACAAAGAGAGAAGAGATATTATTATATTAATATATTATAAGAATAATATATTAAAGGAATAATAATATTATTTGATTAATATTGGTCATAAATTAATTAGGAATTAATTTGGTGACTAAAAGATGTTAATTGAATAAAGGTGCTTAAACTGTCAAATGTGTGATAGTTGTGTTTTTGGGCTATGAATCCTTATAGATCTTAGGGTGGCCGGATTTAGGGTTATGGACTCCTTGAATTCGTCCAAGCCTCAATCTAGAAGGATCCTTGGATTGCTTAGGGCCTAAGTTATTCAATTAGGGTTAAGGATGTAACCCTAGTAGATCATAGTATAAAAGGACCCCATATGTTGGGGAAATCGGCTACCTTGCTTCCTTGGGAACCCTAAAGCCGATTTCTACACCTCTCTTCTCTCTCCAAATCAACCTCTTGCTAGTTGGTGTTTGTAAGCCATTAGAGGAGTGACAATTGTGACTCTAAGCTCTAAGAATAAGAAGATTCAAGCAAGCAATCAAAAGGTATTCATCTAGATCTTTTTTCATATGTTATGTTTCAATTGTACTCACTAGATCTAGCATTGAAAGTCTTGGATACATTGCATGTTCAATTAGAGAAACCTATATCCAAGCATTAGGGTTTGCTTGTGCACATAGGAAAGTTCTTATGGCTCAAACCCATCAGTGGTATCAGAGCTTTGATTGATTTCTATTGAATTGATGCATTGTTTGATTGTTCTTGAAATGAAAAATTGTTTTTTTTGTGCCCCTGACTGACAGACTCGGCGAGTAGCATGAACTCGGCGAGTCCATGATGGTACTCGGCGAGTCCAAGCGTCTGTCAGAGTGATTTTCGGGATTTCATGCTATTTTGCTTGAGGATACTTGCCTTAATTGTTTTGGGTCATTAAAATCCGAATTTTATCATATATTTGAATATATCCTTGACAAAACAAAAGATAATTACCATTTGATTAAATAATAATTTCCTTATTTGATAATAACTGATTATTTGAATTAATTGGTAAATTTTCTTGCAAGTAATATTGACTAGGTGAAATTTAGATAACCATTAAATTAATTAGTTGATTTATATTATTTTCTATTTGATCCTTTATTTTTTGAAAAGTTCAAAACTTGTACTCAAGTTTTGAAATTTAAAGTTTTGTGATTAAAAGTTTTAATTTGGACTATTTAAATTTCAAACCTTATAATTTTACAAGTTTTAAAATTCAACTCTATACTTATAATATTATAAGATATATATATATATATATATATATATATATATATATATATGTATATATATATATATATATATATATATATATATATATATATATATATATATATAAACCTAAATGTCAGTCTTACCCTTAGTAGGCCTCATTTACGAAGCCGATCTATAAGGGGGGTATAAGGTTATGGCCTATAAAATGGTCGTTTAATGGGTGTCTATTCTCACCCACCACTTCCTTGATTGGTGGAGGGTCGTTAGCCGAACGGATAGGATCGGGCAAACCTTTCCTCATTAAAAGTATAATGAATATATATAAAGTAACTAAATGTTTTTACAAAATTCCCAATCTTATTTACTTTAGGCAAAAATGAATTGATGCAATTCCATGAAATTACATTTTGTACCCTTGCTAAGACGTTAATGGAGCGTGTGTGGTTAACCGGCACATTAATTGGGTTCTAAGAAAAGGTGGAAAAGGGTGACTTATTGTTTGTTATAGTTCGATGGAGCGTGTGTGGTTAACCAACACATCGAATAGGTAACTGTAACAATGATGGCACCATGTACATTTGCGTGGTTATTCACACCCACTTTGTGATCCTCGGCATCACAGTCACAAACTAGAGGGGCATATCGAGATTTAAACATGCCATTGAAAAGTTCAATGTATCTCAAAGTATCTAGGAGTTTTCAATACATTTAAAACCTAATTTCTTTTTCGTTTGTCATGGTGGAGAATTAGTGAATCGACATTCACTTGTATCACACCCCAAAACTGGAACGGCGGAAACGTTCTGGGGTGGATGACATCATGTCAAGTATCACAACACATGCATTATAGTAATCAAAGTACAACAAAACATTGCATTAATAGTAATAGTTTTACATTACAATACATCAAAGTAATACAAGTAATGATACAAGTACATCTTGGTACTAAACTATCTTCGTCAAAAGCGCCGGGGATGTACCTGTCTAATGCTGACCTGAGAATACAAGTTATTTGAAAAGCGAGTATCAACATTATTACAAATGCTGGTGAGTTCATAAGTATTTAGTGTCATTTTATGAAAAAACTTTATATAAGTAGTATTTTTCAAGTATACAGTGAAATAGAGTCCTTTCCAGAAAATCCAATATTTTCTTTAATAAAAGCAGTCTTCTACCAAGACTGGACGGAGTTATGTGGTAAAAGTAGTTTTCCCTTAATCACTATCATTATCAAAATACAGAAATTGATTATTAAAGAAAGCAAGAGAAATCAGGGAAATAACATATGCCTCAGCAGTGAGGACTGCTGACTAAGGCAAAAGGAATCGTAGACTCCAGGAGAGTATCGAACGAATGACACGCCTGGCTCAGTCTAACAAAAGGAGATTGTAACACCCAAAGTTTCTAAGGCCAAGAAGGGAAAGAAAAGCCCTAATTTAAGGGCCGACTCGGCGAGTCCAAGAAGGGACTCGGCGAGTCCGAGCGGGATCCGGGTCGAGGTGTAAGCGACCGACTCGGCGAGTCGGTCAAGGTGACTCGGCGAGTCTGGTCTGTGCGTGGAAAACCCTAAATTCAGGACTTGGGGCCTATATAAATGTCTTAATCTTCTTCCTAGGGTTCCTTACTGCCTCTTTAGCCCTGGATATCAAACCCTAGCTGTCATATCTCCTAGTTGAGCCTTGGAAGGTGCATTAAAGCTTGGAAAAGGAAGAAGGAACTTGGAGGAGCAAGAAGGAGCTATAAATCTGGGATTGTGAGTTCATTCTGAGCACTTGGAGGTAATAAACTAGTTCCTGGACCCTTTTTGCACCTAGATCTATGTGTGGTTGTTGGGGCTCTTTTGCCATAATGTTATTATTTTGGGTTAGAAGCCGGATCTGGAGTTGCTACTTCATATTCAAGTGTTTTAGGTCCTGGAGAAGCATAAAGTATCAGCCATTGAGTCGATTTTGAAGTCCCTTGGTCTTACACCCTAGTTAATGGCGTATTTTGCCTAGATCTCCTTCTCTACACGTAAAGTTTGCAACTTTACGTGTGGAATAGGCTTGGGAAGGGTGGATCTATAGTTTGGAGTCCATGCATGACTCAAAAATCCTCTGCATGTAAGGAGATCTGAAGGGACTCGACGAGTCCTTTGAGTGGACTCGGCGAGTAGCATGAAGTTTTGGAGAAACTCGACGAGTGGGATGAACAACTCGTCAAGTCGTATGAAGATTGCCTTGGACTCGGCGAGTCAGGTCGCAAAACCCCAAACCCTTCGAGTTGTGACTCGAATCAGTGAGTCGGGTGGAGACTCAGTGAGTTGAACAGGTCTAGACTCAAAAATCGGTGGACTCGGCGAGTCATGGACTGACTCGGCGAGTCGAGTCGCGAATGAAAGGAATCTGATCATTTTGAACTCGGCGAGTCAGTAGGGTGACTCGGCGAGTAGGGTTGACCTGGAAGGTTGACTTTGACTAGGACTTTGACTTTGGACCAGGGTGGACTTGATTGTCTTTCGGGGGTCAGTTAGACTCAGTGTTGCATTGATATTGGTAGTTCGGGGAGCAAGGGAGCAGGAGTTCCGTGAGTTGTCGGGAAGCAGCTAGTGAGATCATCAGCAAGTTCAGCCAGTTCAGGTGAGTTTCCCTTTGTGTGAATGGGTCTAAGGCCACAATGCCGGCCCATGTAGTTATGAGTAGAAGACCTGGGGGTTAGCCCTAGGCACAGTATGCTAGCATTGTTTGCAGTACGAGGTCCAGTAATAGCGGGCGGGCACCCAAGGAATTGTTTATATATGATAGTTTATACTTGTTGTCTGTGTGATACATGTATGTACCTGGTAGGGAGGTGAGTGTGGGCGAGGTCCCGTATCTCACCAATAGCAGAGTGTGGATGGGGTTCCATATCTCACTAGTAGCAGATTAGGGGTGAGGCCCGAATTAGAACAGGAGTGAGAGTGGGCTAGGCCCGTACCTCACTATCATTAGGAGCATGGATGGGGTTCCATGACTCCTCAGTAGCAGGACATGGGCGAGGCCCAGGAAAGGCGAGGCCTTAGGACAGAACCAGTTGCATGTGTTAGTTATGTGTTATGAAATGTTTATGTGTTATTATTTGTTGACGGGCGAGGCCCTGTGACAGGCGAGGCCTAAGTAAAACAGATCTGTATCCGAGCGGGGCTCGAAGCCAGGCGGGGCCTGGAACGGTGGGGCCGTTGTAGCGGGCGAGGCCCGAGGTAGGGGGCGAGGCCCAAGATAGGGGGCGTGGCCCAGTATGTGCAGTATGTGGTTATGCATGGTATGTGGTAGGGTGGGGAACTCACTAAGCTTCGTGCTTACGGTTTTCAGTTTTGGTTTCAGGTACTTCCGGTAGCGGAGGGAAGAGCTCGGGGTGATCGCATGGCACACACCATAGATTAGACAGCCTGGGGATGTTTACTCTGATAACAAACATATGTTTTGAAAACTTATACTCATATTATGTTTTGGAATGATGATGTTACTTTAAGTAATGATTTATTAAAGAAATTTTTGGTCTTAAATTTTAGGTCGTTACAGAGATACAGACCACAGACGGTACCAAATGAAAGGTACAGCTAGTAAGGTCTAAAACAAAGAATACAGACCGCAGACAGTACCAAATGAAAGATACAACTTGTAAGGTCTAATACAGAGAATACAGACCGTAGACAGTATCAAATGAAAGATACAGCTTGCAAGGTCTAAAAATAGTGTGACTCTGAGAATGGGTTTCCAGCATACAGTGTAAGTTGCTGGTGAAATATTGTTACCTTAAGACCACAAATTATAAGGTAACCAGGGATACCCGTAACCATACTAACCGACACTAGAGTACCTGACGCCCTACAAGTGTCTATAAAATATGACATTTGTCACCCCTTGGCTTGGTGGGCCGCGAACTGTAGCTAGCAGTTAGGGTGCGGGGGTGTCAATCCCGTAGAGATCTATACACACAATGTCCGCTCTCCCTACAGGAGACTCTGGTTACCAACTAGACGACGGAGAAGGCTGTGTCCCGAAGATGCATCCCATATAGTGGGTAGTGTGTTTCCAATACAAGTGTTGAACTAGAGGTAGAGACTCATAACTGCACTGACTAGAGTAAACCTATATGTCTATGCTCGTATACATAACATACAACTAATGAATCAAACAACCTTCGGACGGCCATCCGATCCCACCAGACCACATCTCAACGAAGAAACGGAAATAGGGCGGACCAACCTTCCTAAGTCCTTCAATCATTATTTATATGCACCTATACAAGTAAATACATACATCTATCTACGACGGAGTGTGTAAACTGTTTATAGTATACAGTGTGATAAAACCATATGAGTAAGAGTTTTAAACAAGTGAAAACATTTCAGAAAAACCATTTATAGTATCCTACTCGGTAAAACAGTTTACAGTGTGGTAAATCCTTGTGCATGCGGGTTATCAATCACAAGTGATTGATATGATAACTCGCATGTTTAACTTGTATTCCCCCCCTTATAAAACATGTAAAAACATTTAAAAGGTTCATTCAGGGGTATGAACTCACCTGGTGTAAGTGGATCCGACGAAGGCGGCGGTTGGGTGCTCGGTGTCAAGTAAGGACTTGGACACACTTTGTGACCTATTTAACATATGATAACATATATTCACATACAGTTAGTATATTATATACTAATTAAGCAAATATACGCACCCTAAAGAGTGCAAAACACTTTGGTTAAGTGTTTGGGGTGTCCCGGGTAACATTTAAGGGCTAGAATGGCTTAGGAATGGAGTTTACTCTCCAAGAGTAAACTCTATACTTAGTGTTTACGGCCCTGGGACTACTCCCATGAGTTTACGGCCGTAAACTCATGGTGAGGGTGTTCTAGGATGCTTAAAGGCCTCATATCAACTGTGGAATTTTGCTAGACTCAAATATCAAATGTGTGAATGGGTTTAAAGCATCAAATGGACCCTTTGAGGAGTTTACGGCCTAAGCAAGAGAGATTATGGCTGTAAGCTCCTATACACTCATTCTTTTGGTGTTTTAAGGGCTTAAGTGGTAGAGGGTAAATTCCTAAGCATTTTTCCAAGTCAACTGGGGAGTTTAGGGCACCAATTAACCCCTTTATAGGAGTTTACGGCCTAGGTACCCTTCCATGAGGGGTTTATGGCTGTGAACTCCTTATGGAGTTGTTTTAACTGCATTTAAGGTCCGTAGCTTGTTTTTGGTCGTTTCTAGAATTTAATCTAAGGCTATTGGTGTGTTTAAGGGCATTTTTAACACACAAATATGAGTTTACTCCCCATGAAGATGAGTTTACGGCCCAAGCATGTTCTTGGGCATTAAACTCATGTTTACTCCCCAAAATGCTAGTTCAAGGTGTTCTAAGTCCGATTCCATAAGCCTACAAGTCATATCTAAGCCTTTGGGACAATTTGGAGGGGTTTTGGGGCTTAAAAACCCCATTAAATGGTGTTCACGGTCCAAGAGAGTTCTTGGGCCGTAAACACATCATTTTGTCCCTATTTTATGTTTTAAACTCGAATTTGCAGGCTAGATAAGCTATATAACAAGTTAGGATAGTTTACCTACTCGTTTGGGGCTCGAAACGGACGATTTTTGGCTCGGGAAAAAGTTGTAGAGAGAGAGTATAGAGAGAGAGAGTGAAAAAGGGTGGAATGAAGTCCACTCCCCCTTATATAGGGGTTCGATTTGGGGCTCAGTGGAATTCTACCTGATACTGCCGTTATACGGGACTTTTGGTCGCACCCGATTTAGTGGTCGTAATAAAATTTAACTAACGTTTTCCAAATTAATATGGAAATGTAATTTACGTGTTTTTATTTACTTTATTACGACTATAACGACATAAAAATATCAATAAATAAAACATTTATTTATTTTACGACCTCGAATTAACGGAACTTTTATAAAATGGAATATTCCGTTAACGGTAACGGGGTAATGTGACGGAATAAACTTTGGGTTGTCACATCATCCCCCCGTTAGAGGGAATTTCATCCCGAAGTTCTGGTCTAGGCAAGGAAGTAGGTATGGATGGCCGAGTAGAGGCAGGAGGGTACTTCTTATTCGGTTTGCCTCGCACTCTGAAGTGATCTCTGGCCTATGTCTGCCGTTCCAACAAACCTTCACCTATGGGATGCGGATTCCGTCTCGTGTAGTTAGCGAGTTCCGACTGGTGTATCTACGAGGTTAGTGATCTCAATGGTTTCTATCAAGATGAGTGGGATACGAAGAGTGACGTCGGGCAATACTGATCAAGTCTAAGGAGTGGATCGATCGGGTGTGAAACTTGTGAAATATCCGAAAGTAGTAGTGGTCTGACGAGGGTTGGACCAATCTCCGTAAAGGATCTCGTGTGGTCCTAAGCTCTCGGAAGGGTAGAGCTTTTCAGTACTTAGAACATAGTGTACTTCTATGGCAAGATCATCACGGACGTGATCGCTATTCCGAAGTTCCTAACATTCTCTCTCTTACTGGTAGTGTAGTCCTTCAGGTTGGTTCTTAGGAAGCTCGGGTTGTCTTTGGTTTCGCATTTCCTGTCAATTGGCTTTTAGAGGCTTTATAGATCATCGAATGGGTTGCGTGAATATGGTTATCTGTTTGTTGTAGAGTGTCTATCTCAAGCTTGTGCAAAATGAATCCGCAATTCTGATGCTTGAGGTATTTCTAACGGAAACCCTTAGGGTTGGGGAGATAGGATTTCACCAGACGAGTGTGGGACTATCTCGGGAGGTGGTTCTACTATTTCTAGGCGAGATAGTATTCGTAGAACACCTAATAGTCCAATTAATCTCTAAGACTTTGGTTTATTCTAGTGCGGAAAGCGCATGCTCCTGCATAACCCCTCGACTAACATCAAGGCTGGTGTCAAGTCTATAATCTCTTCGGGATCTGGGTTATGAGGCTTAACGCCACTACTTTCGCACTTTGATCAAGTATTCTTAGCTGCGAAGGTTATCCTGTGGTTCTCGGTATCCTAGTGTTCACTTCGGAGAATGTAATCTATCGTCTACAAGGCGATGATGACTTCCTCCATGCGAGAGGGCGGAGGATTCCTAGGCACCACTTGTCTGTAACGGGGTGGACGAAGTGCCTAAGTAGTGCGAGCATCTACTACAACTACTCTTCCGAAGGTTCTGAGTTTTCTCGGTCTAGGTCAAATCTAGTGAGTATGGGGTTCCATCACTCGGAAATTTAATCTCCTCATCCATTCTTTTCAGAGTTTAACTCATCGCAGCTTTTGGATTTCTGAGCTATCTGCTGCGATGCTTAATTCGAGGGATTAAGCATGAATGGATGGTCGTAGTCAATGTCCTTGACTCTTACGACTCAGAATTCTTTATCAATCGAGGGTGTTAGCTACTACGTTGGCTTAACTGGTATGACCACAAATTTCGGATCTGTAGTCATTATGTTATTTCAATCCGTAGGGGTTCTCTTGACTCTAGCTCTAGTTCCATGGGATAGGATGAAGGGTCTTTCTAGGGAATCTACGAGGTATGCTTCGGGTGGTTATTGTCTTATGGAGTGTCTGCGGTATCCTTCGCTTCGGTTTCCATATAACTAAGAGGGGTCGGCCAACAGCGCGCGGTACCCTTCTCTTGGGTACTTCAGAAGGTTTGAGATGAGAGGGACGACTGACGGATCGCATTAGGTTTGATTATTTGTATTATGTTTCTGTTCGGAAGAACCTTTATTTTTCCGATATGGCTACGGTGAAAGTTCTTTTTACACAGCACTAGGGATGTACTCATGGCTGCACCACGTCAAACCATGACCAATAGAGTCGTCGAAGTTGGCATACTTCGATATGATATACAATGAGGATCGATAGAGTCATGCGCCGAACAGGCACACAAGTTCTAGGCGTTTCAGGTTTCGTCCTGTGTATCACTGCCGCATATACTTGGACCGATAGAGTTGACGCGGAACTATAGAGAGTCCTGAGTGTTTTCTGAATAGAGTACCTTTCTATGAAGGGATTCTTACGAGGCATTTCTATAATCGCCTAATATATACTAGTCATGTATAATTAAGATGGGGACGACTGTTGACTGAGCGACTCCGTCTTAAATCCACAACCAAACGAGGAACAAGAAATGAGGCAGCATTCACTCACTCTAGGTCTATCCATTTTAACTATACCTGGCCGTAACGTATATGTTTAGCCATTATAGTTTTACCTGATGAATTTTAAATTTTATAACAGTGCTGTGACTTTCGCTTTAATGGAAAATATTTACATTTTGAATTAGGCTTTTAATGTTTTCGGTTTAGTTATCGGAGATTGAGAGACGTACCAAAACCTACCGGTTTCCTTGATGCTTCTCCCTAAGCATTATAGTTAGACTCCTCCTGTGTCCTTGTCCTTTCCTTCAGTTAGATAGTTCTTCTTGAAGTGTCCAATCTCACCACATAGACGGCAAACTGGATTGGCCGCCAAATTGGTGGTTGATGTAATGAACTCAACCGGGGTTCTGCAGGCGCGAGCAGTATGCCCTAACATGTGGCACCTAGCACAATAGAGTTCCCGACATATACCATGATGATGGTAGCTACACTTGCTGTAGTGGGGAAAGTTTCCTAGGTATGGTCTCCTAGGTGTTGGGATGAAAGGGTTGGCAGGGGTATTGACTGCCTCAGCTCGTTGCCCTTCGGAAGGTCCTTGAGCCGAGGTACTTCCCTCCTCAATCTTGATCTTTCTATTCCGTGGACTTGAGTGAGGTTCTTGGGTGGCTGGGTATGCAGAGGTTGGTTGTAACTGTCCACTACTAGGATCGAAAATCCTGATGGGGCCCTTGCTAACATTGGTACGTAGCCTCATCGAATAAGAGAGTAGGTTTCTTGCTTGTGGGCTGGTTACGTTTCTTCGGAGGTATGGTTTTCCTACATGGAGGGAATGCAAGAAAATGAGAGACAATGGCTAACCCTGGACATATCTGTCCTAACTGTGTTAGGCCTAAATTTTTTCCGTGCCTCGGGTACTGGTTGTCTGAGTGTCGACCTACATCCCAATGATGTAGTCCTGGTGTACAAGGTAGGAGTATGAGTATCGGAAAAAGGCCATAAGATGCGAGTCGTTCCTACTAAGTTACCTTTATACTGGGAAAGGTTTCACTCTCCGACCTGGAGAGATTTGAGAATCGTTCGGAATGGACACCGCGGAAAGAGAGGCTCGTGAAGACTTATGGCTAAACAACCTCAACAGAGGTGCGGGGATCCGGTCTAATCGTGTAATTGGCAACGGGAAACAATGATTTACCTAACACATAGCGTGAGTAGTGTAACCACTAACTCACTAAATTGTATTATTTTATGGGTGTATTAGCGTGATGAACACGAGGAAAAGACACTTCTCGGGTTCCATGTACTGGTTCCCTCTGTCTTTCTCGTATCATTGACTGGAATCGGTGTTGGTTTCCTTCGGGTAGTGGTGGTTGTCGAGGCCAACACAAATAATAACCCTAATTATTACACACTAAAATAGTGTATAGTGGTAAAGGGATCGAATCCACGGAGACTGGTTCAATTTGATAACTCTATGAAAAATCTCTTTGTAAAATACTTGGAATATGACAATAAATTAAAAATGGGGGTTTTGATGTTTTGAAATACTTGAAACAAACTAGAATTAACTATGATTTAAATAGACAATTGCAACAAAAATAAGAATTTGATGTAAAATCAATAAGGGAAAGATGGTTGACTTAAAGTTTTCTCACTTTGACTTTTGATGAACATATCATTAGAATTCAATGGTGCAATACTTGTTTTAAATCCTCAATTTGGCTATAGTAATCCAAGGAGCTTGAGATTACCTAGACTTTTCTTAATTGTTGAAATGGCTAGAGAAGCTCATAACAATTTCCTTAGTCAAAGTCACTAATTCCAAATAGCATGTAATTAGTGAAAGTCAACTAGCATTAAGAACCAAAAAGTCACCAAATCCAAGAGGGGTCAAATGCTTTCACCACCATGTTGGAGGAAATGTTTTTATGATTGTGTGAAGCAAAAACAACACAAAAATCATTTGTTGCTTGCTAATTTGAGGATCCTTTACTTAATCAAGAAATTAGCCAACTAATCATCACAAACACATTTAAACTCATGAACTAAAATATACAAGTAATGATAAGATGTTAAAACACAAAACATTTCCATAAATATTCAAGAACATGTTCATGGATTCTTCAACATTCAACAAAAGTTCAAAGGATTAACCAAAAGTCAACCAAGATTAGCTTAGCCAAGCATGGCTAAACCCAAAGAAACAAAGTTAGAGAAATTTGTACCAAACATTAAGCAAGAATCAAGAGGTAAAAATATGATATTCTTCAAGGGTTCTTGGCCTTCAAAAGTCTTCAAAACTCCAGAGAGAATCTTCAAAAATCGGATGTCCAAGAGTATGCAAAATATGGGCACCAACCTTCCTCAAATAGCTCAAAAGAAGAATTTCCGAAACTACCCCTGCAGGGCCTTGCGCGACCCGCGTGCTGCTGCGCGGGTGGGTTGCGCGGGTGGTGCCTGACATGGGCTTCTTTGAGATTTTGGGCCTCTAAAGCATATCCCACTAGCCCAGATCGAATCCAATCACCTCCTAGCCCATTTTCTTCAAGTTTTTCTTCATTTAAAGCCCAATTTGACCTCTCCAAATCCTCCAAAGCTCGTGAACTCGCCCGATTAATAATTTTCATACGCTTGAATGTTCCCCCGCATCTTGCAAATTTAAAGCTTATTTCTCTCCAAGTCTTCAAATAATCATCAAGATCACTCCATGCATCATCTCCACTACCCATCAAGCCCAACGTCATTTTTGTCTACCAAATATCATCGCCTTCTATACGTCCCGAACACTCCCGCTCCGCTAGACCCGAAAACCTGCAATTATGCTCACAAGATTCGAGAGTACCCGAAATAGTCATAAAATAATAAAAAGGAAAATATGCATGGAAATTATCTAAGTTATGAATGAAATATGCTAAAATAAACTATAAAAGGAAGTAAATAAAATGAAGCTATCAGGTAGTTACCTAGGGTTCTGTTCTCTTATAGACATATTGATTTTCTACTCCGCCTTACTTCCGAATTCAACTATGGTTGTCATCACTACATGATAGATGACTAGAAACCTTGGAAGTGTAGGCGAATTTCTCACCGATGTACTAGTTCATTCGTTTCCGAGCTGGAAATCTTACAAATGAACTTCTTCGGGGTCGGAATCAACTCTTCTGCAGAGTACTGAAGTGGATAGGGTTTTCTACAGGGTTCGTGCGAGAATGGAAATGTCTAAAGAATCCTAAGAGATTATTAACATTTCACTGAGTGATCCATATCGAGTCCTGCTACGATTACACAGGGTATACAAATCGATAGGCCTTCGAATATGTGATACTACTCTATATCCACATCCAAACAAGGAAAAGGAAATAGGGCGAAACCACACATTCTTAGCCTATGGGATCCTTATTATATATAACCTTGGGAGTATACTCTCTGTAGTTGTAGGTATATCAATAAGGATCTTTTTAGTTCTTCACACAAGTTTAGTTATGGATCCTAAAATACCCCTATGGTATTTTAATTCTTGTTTGTTTCTTATCTTCTGATTATGATTCTGGAACTAGTGTGAGTCTTTTGGTGTTCCAAAATACTCCTATAGTATTTTAACTTTATGTTTGGCTCTAGCATTCCTAGTTGGTAAGTTTCAGACTCGTTGCAGCACCATTATCACTCCCAAGCACATGTTAATCGCATATCAAATAAATGTAGTTGATCGTGTTACATTTATTCCAGCTTACGATTACATAACTGCCCAGGTTTGACTATAGTGCTCAACATCCGAAGACTTTTATTCTTGTCCTTCTTGTGATACTTGTGTTCGAGTGTTTAGATTCTGGATGTTATTATACTTTGGTAAATTATGCTAATATTTTAAAGTATAATTCTTGGTCAGAGTGTATCCCTTTTGTATTTATAGGCTGTATATCTTTTATGAATTGATATACTTAGCTCACTATAAACAATGCTCTGATACCAATCTGTCACATCCCAAAACCGGAACGGCGGAAACGTTCTGGGGTGGATGACGTCATGTCCAGTATTACAACACATGCATTATAGTAATCAAAGTACAACAAAACATTGCATTAATAGTAATAGTTTTACATTACAATACATCAAAGTAATACAAGGAGTGATACAAGTACATCTTGGTACTAAACTATCTTCGTCAAAAGCGTCGGGGATGTACCTGTCTAATGCTGACTTGAGAATACAAGTTATTTGAAAAGCGAGTATCAGCATTATTACAAATGCTGGTGAGTTCATAAGTATTTAGTGTCATTTTATGCAAAAACTTTATATAAATAGTAGTTTTCAAGTATACAGTGAAATAGAGTCCTTTCCAGAAAATCCTATATTTTCTTTAATAAAAGCAGTCTTCTACCAAGACTGGACGGAGTTATGTGGTAAAAGTAGTTTTCCCTTAATCGCTATCATTATCAAAATACAAAAATTGATTATTAAAGAAAGCAAGAGAAATCAGGGAAATAACATATGCCTCAGTAGTGAGGACTACTGACTAAGGCAAAAGGAATCGTAGACTCCAGGAGAGTATCGAACAAATGACACGCCTGGCTCAGTCTAAAAAAAGGAGATACAGACCCCAGATGGTACCAAATGAAAGGTACAAGTAGTAAGGTCTAAAACAAAGAATACAGACCGCAGACAGTACCAAATGAAAGATACAGCTTGCAAGGTCTAATACAGAGAATACAGACCGTAGACAGTATCAAATGAAAGATACAACTTGCAAGCTCTAAAAACATTGTGACTCCAAGAATGGGTTTCCAGCATACAGTGTAGTTTGCTGGTGAAATACCGTTACCTTAAGGCCATGAATTATAAGGTAACCAGGGATACTCGTAACCATACTAACCGACACTAGAGTACCTGACGCCCTACAAGTGTCTATAAAATATGACATTTGTCACCCCTTGGCTTGGTGGGCCGCGAACTGTAGCTAGCAGTTAGGGTGCGGGGGTGTCAATCCCGTAGAGATCTATACACACAATGTCCGATCTCCCTACAGGAGACTCTGGTTACCAACTAGACGACGGAGAAGGCCGTGTCCCGAAGATGCATCCCATATAGTGGGTAGTGTGTTTCCAATATAAGTGTTGAACTAGAGGTAGAGACTCATAACTGCACTGACTAGAGTAAACCTATATGTCTATGCTCGTATACATAACATACAACTAATGAATCAAACGACCTTCGGACGGCCATCCGATCCCACCAGACCACATCTCAACGAAGAAACGGAAATAGGGCGGACCAACCTTCCTAAGTCCTTCAATCATTATTTATATGCACCTATACAAGTAAATACATACATCTATCTACGACGGAGTGTGTAACATGTGGAAACGCATCGTGATGTAATAACCGAATCATAAAGTGTGAATGAATAGTGTGGAACAACTGAATCATCAAGTGTGAACGAATAGTGTGGAACAACTGAATCATAAAGTGTGAACAAATAATGTGGAACAACTGAATCATAAAGTATGAACGAATATAGTGTGGAACAACTAAATCATAAAGTGTGAACGAATAGTGTGGAACAACTGAATCATCAAGTGTGAACAAATAGTGTGGAACAACTGAATCATCAAGTGTGAACGAATAGTGTGGAATAACCAAATCGTAAAGTGTAAACAAACAGTGCGGGATAATCGAATCGTGAAATATAAGCATTACCAAATATAAGTGTATCACAAGTGGAAACGTTATCAAGTAGGAGTTTATACTAAGTAAAAGCGAAGCAGTAGTATCTAACAAGTATAGGTATAAAAATATGGAAGAAAACCTTGATGAAAACTTTGGAAAACCTTTATAAGCTAGTTTTAAATGAACTTTGATAAAATCGTATGAGTAAGAGTTTTAAACAAGTGAAAACATTTCAGAAAAACCATTTAAGTATCCTACTCGGTAAAACAGTTTACAGTGTGGTAAATCCTTGTGCATGCGGGTTATCAATCACAAGTGATTGATATGATAACTAGCATGTTTAACTTGTATTCCCCCCCCCTTATAAAACACGTAAAAATATTTAAAAGGTTCATTGAGGGGTATGAACTCACCTGGTGTAAGTGGATCCGATGAAGGTGGCGGTTGGGTGCTCGGTGTCAAGTAAGGACTTGGACACACTTTGTGACCTATTTAACATATGATAACATATATTCACATACAGTTAGTATATTATATACTAATTAAGCAAATATACTCACCCTAAAGAGCGGAAAACACTTTGGTTAAGTGTTTGGGGTGTCCCGGGTAACATTTAAGGGCTAGAATTGCTTGGGAATGGAGTTTACTCTCCAAGAGTAAACTCTATACTAAGTGTTTACGGCCCTGGGACTACTCCCATGAGTTTACGGCCGTAAACTCATGGTGAGGGTGTTCTAGGATGCTTAAAGGCCTCATATCAACTGTGGAATTTTGCTAGACTCAAATATCAAATGTGTGAATGGGTTTAAAGCATCAAATGGACCCTTTGAGGAGTTTACGGCCTAAGCAAGAGAGATTATGGCTGTAAGCTCCTATACACTCATTCTTTTGGTGTTTTAAGGGCTTAAGTGGTAGAGGGTAAATTCCTAAGCATTTTTCCAAGTCAACTGGGGAGTTTAGGGCACCAATTAACCCCTTTATAGGAGTTTACGGCCTAGGTACCCTTCCATGAGGGGTTTACGGCCGTGAACTCCTTATGGAGTTGTTTTAACTGCATTTAAGGTCCCTAGCTTGTTTTTGGTCGTTTCTAGAATTTAATCCAAGGCCATTGGTGTGTTTAAGGGCATTTTTAACACACAAATATGAGTTTACTCCCCATGAAGACGAGTTTATGGCCCAAGCATGTTCTTGGGCATTAAACTCATGTTTACTCCCCAAAATGCTAGTTCAAGGTGTTCTAAGTCCGATTCCATAAGCCTACAAGTCATATCTAAGCCTTTGGGACAATTTGGAGGGGTTTTGGGGCTTAAAAACCCCATTAAATGGTGTTCACGGTCCGAGAGAGTTCTTGGGCCATAAACACATCATTTTGTCCCTATTTTATGTTTTAAACTCGAATTCGCAGGCTAGATAAGCTATATAACAAGTTAGGATAGTTTACCTACTCGTTTGGGGCTCGAAACGGACGACTTTTGGCTCGGGAAAAAGTTGTAGAGAGAGAGTATAGAGAGAGAGAGAGAGTGAAAAAGGGTGGAATGAAGTCCACTCCCCCTTATATAGGGGTTCGAGTTGGGGCTCAGTGGAATTCTACCCGATACTACCGTTATACGGGACTTTTGGTCGCGCCCGATTTAGTGGTCGTAATAAAATTTAACTAACGTTTTCCAAATTAATATGGAAATGTAATTTACGTGTGTTTATTTACTTTATTACGACTATAACGACATAAAAATATAAATAAATAAAACATTTATTTATTTTACGACCTCGAATATACGGAACTTTTATAAAATGGAATATTCCGTTAACGGTAACGGGGTAATGTAACGGAATAAACTTTGGGTTGTCACAATTTGGCTTCAAATTATTTAATGGTTAGGTTACGACACCCCTTTTCTAATTTGTAAATAATGTTGTTGGTTCCTGGCCCTAATTTCTCATTTGGGTGATTAATTGGGGAAATTCATTTCTAATCAACTTTGTTCTTTTCCCTTTTCAGATGTCGAACGCAAACAACAACGCTTCTGGGTCAAACTCCTCTGGTTCATTCTCACTCATGAACTTGTGTGGGAAAGTGATCTTCGATGGGACCAATTTCAGTAATTGGATCTGCAACATTTGCATGGTCACTCTCTACGAGGACAAAGAGTATGCCCTCGATGAGAAACTTAAGGAGATTGACATCGATACTGCTACCGCTGAAGAGATCGCGGCCTATGAGGCCCACGAGCATGCTGCCACGAAAGTCCATTGCATCATGCTAGCGACTATGACTGCTGAACTCCAAAAGTCTTATGAGGACAAGTACCCCTATGAGATGCATCAGGATATGTTGGAACGCTACCACCAAAGCGCTAGGCAAGAGAGGTATGAGATCATTACTTCGATGATCACTACCAAAATGGGCAATGGAGAGTCCCTTACTGAACATCTGCAAAAGATGCAGAGATATGTTGATCGCCTGCTGAAGTTGAATGTGAACTTCGATGAAGAGCTGGAAATTGATATCATCCTTCACTCATTGCCTTCCTGCTATAGCCAATTCCGTATGACCTACCACATGAATAATGAAGAGGTCTCCTTTAGCAAGCTTCAGGTCTTGTTGAGGATTGTTGAGAGCAACCTCAAGGATAAATCTGTTGCATCACCTCCTACTCCAGCTGCTGCCCCTATCTTGGCAATAGGGCAATGGAAGGGTAAGAAGAGGAAAGCCTCTTCAATGGGCCACCACAAGGGAAAGTCCCATGATGGCACCTCTTCTAGTGGAACCAAAGTTGGTTCTACTAAACCCAAATCAAACCCTAAAGAGGCAGAGTGCCATGACTGCCACAAGATAGGGCATTGGAAGAGAAGCTGCCCAGAATATCTGCAGGCCATCAACGATGGAAAGATCAAGTCATCTTTCGCAGGTATTTACACATTAAATCTAATAGTTTATCACATGCTACTTATTGGGTTCTTGATACAGGATGTGGTTTTCACATATGTTCTGATTTGTAGGGACTAAAAGGAAATAGGGATGTGGAGCGTGGAAGGATGAATCTGATCATGGTAAATAGAAGATCGTCGCCTGTGACCAAGATTGGAGTTTATTCCTTAGTACTTAGTAATGGTTTAGATTTAAATTTGAATAATTGTTTCTAATCACAAGATATGGCTAGAAACATCATTTCATTTCATGGTTTATATAAACAAGGTTTTAGATATTCATTTGATAATGAAAAGGGTTCTATTTATGCTTATTTTAATAATGTTTTATATTTTGAAGCATCGCCTTGTAATGGAATATATGAAACTGTGATGGTTGTAAACAATTTAGGAAATGATGTGTTGTGTGTGGATTCTTCCAATAGTATGGATAAAACATGCTTGTGGCATTGTCGTCTTGGACATGTCAACAAGAAACGCATAGCCCAACTCCAAAAGGATGGAGTGTTAGAGTCATTCGACCTTAGGGACGATGACGTGTGCGAGTCTTGCTTACTTGGAAAGATGACCAAGTCACCATTTACTGGAACTTGTGCGAGGGGCGAGGGTTTATTGGATCACATACATACAGATGTATGTGGACCCTTTAGATCCACCACAAAGGATACGAATCTCTTCTATGTGACTTTTACAGATAATTATAACAGATATGGGTATATCTACTTGATCAAGCACAAGTTAGAAACCTTTGAAAAGTTCAAAGAGTTTAAATAAGAAGTGGAGAATCGGTTGGGCTGGAAAATCAAGATGCTTCGATCTGATCGAGGTGGAGAGTACCTAAGTCTTGAATTCCACGACTACCTCAAGGAATTTGGAATAGTTTCACAATTGACGCCACCTAGGACACAACCATTGAATGGTGTAGTTAAGAGGCGTAACTGAACCTTTCTAGACATGGTTCGTTCCATGATGAGTCGTGCTTCACTACTTATCTCATTCTGGGGGTATGTCTTAGAGACCACCGCCCATATCCTTAACTTAGTACCTATGAAGAAGGTTGCCAAACACCTCACGAGATGTGGACAGGGAAGGCTCCCTCGTTGGCACATATCAAGGTTTGGGGTTGCTAGGTTTTCGTAAGACGAGAAACTCATGGCAAGTGATAATGTTGTCTTCCTTGCAAGGAGAGGGTTTTTCCGAGAGCGAGAACTCATAAGCCAAGGACACAGTGGGAGGCAAATCGATCTTGAAGAGCTTCAAGAGTCAAGCGATGAAGGAACCTCTAACATTTGCACTCAACCCGAGGAGAAACTCCGGTTGAACCGACTAACGAGTCCTTACCTCTTAGACGTTCCAGAAAAGTTAGTGTTCCACCCCAGTTCTATGGTTTTCATATTACTATGGAAGGGGATACGTTCATTAGTGATAGTACACTAGAGAATATGGATGAACCTAACAGCTATTAGGAATCTATAGCAGACCCAAAGTCTACGAAATGGTAAGAGGCTATGGACGACAAGATTTGATCCATGTATGACAACCAAGTTTGGAATTTGGTTGACAATGTACCAAGTCTTAAGACGGTCGGGTGCAAGTGGATCTTCAAGAAGAAGACTGGAATGGATGGAAACGTGCACACTTATAAAGCACGATTAGTTGTGAAGGGTTTCACTCAAACTCCTAGAGTTGACTACGACGAAACCCTCTCACCAGTTGCAAAGATAAAGTCTATCAGGGTAATGTTGGCCGTCGCTACATTTCATGACTATGAAATATGGCAGATGGATGTCAAAACCGCTTTCCTTAATGGGAAGTTGGCTGAGAATGTTTACATGGCTCAGCCAGAGGGTTTTGTCAATGCGAAGCATCCCAATAGAGTGTGTAAGCTTGAGAAGTCCATTTATGAACTTAAGCAAGCATCTCGCAGATGGAATCTTTGTTTCGACGAGAAGGTAAAAGAGTTTGTTCTTTTGCAAAGTGCAGATGAATCATGTGTATATGTCAAAGCCATTGGGAGTGTAGTAAGATTTTTCCTATTGTATGTCGACGATATACTACTCATAGGAAACGACATCCCGACACTGCAGGAGGTTAAGTCCTGTCTCGGGAAGTGCTTCACTATGAAGGACCTCGGAGAGGCTTCCTATATTTTGGGAATAAGGATAGTGAGAGACAGAAGTAAGAGACTAATAGGACTTAGTTACAACACTTACCTGGAAAAGGTAATAAAACGTTTTAGTATGGAGAATTCAAAGAAAAGGGAGTTACCAATCCAGAGTAATGCCAAGTTGAGTAAGATTCAGAGTCCGAGTATTGAAGTCAAGATAGCAGAGATGAGCCAAGTACCTTACACTTCCGCAATTGTCTCAATCATGTATGCTATGACTTGTACTCGCTCTGATGTGGCCTTTGCTTTTAGCATGGTCAGCAGATATCAAGGGAACCCTGACAGAGTGCATTGGATCGCAATCAAGAATATTCTTAAGTACCTTCGGAGGACCAAGGAATGGTTTCTAATCCTCGGTGGGAGTGATAACTTAAAGGTGCGAGGGTACAGTGACGCCAGTTTTCAAACCGACAGGGACAATTACCCTTCACAGTCGGGCTGGGTCTTTACCCTTAATAGAGGAGCAGTGACTTGGAAAAGTTCCAAACAGGAAACTGTAGCTGATTCAACGTGCGAATCAGAGTATATTGCGGTGATCGAAGTGTCAAATGAGGCGATATGGTTGAATAACTTCATTGGAGACCTTGGAGTTGTGCCATCCATAAAGGAGCCTATGGAGATTTTCTGTGATAATGAAGGAGCGGTTGCCTTAACCAAGGAACCAAGAGATCACGGTAGATCTCGGCATATCGACAAAAAATATCACTTTATTCTACAGTGGGTGGAAGAAGGACTCCTCATAGTAAAGAGGGTATCGTCAGAGGATAACCCAGCAGATCCGATTACGAAGGTACTGAGCAGGGTTAAGCACTTGCAGCACGCTAGGAGCATTGGGCTGAAGGAATATATTAGTTTAGATTAAATAGTTTGGAAACGTGTAATAGATAAGTTGTTATTAACATTTGATGATTAAATAAAGGAGTATTATATATTAGTAATGTTACTGTATTATGTTAATCTTTTACCTATTGTTTCAATTTTGCATGTTTTGACTTCCTGAATAATTGAGTTATTTGATAATAATCGAATTATTCGAACGGTCCACAATTGTTCATATGTTGGAAGTAGATATGAATGAAGACTGTCATGAATTGGTGTGTAGATTATCTAAAGTGTATTAGACATAGAAAAAGTTTGCTACAACGTTCATGAGTGCTTATGAACTTGATTTGAGCATTGGAATAAACCCACACTTGATGGAATCACTTCATGGAATTTATCACGAGTGATCGTAAGATGGTAATATCATATGGTCTTAAAACCTAGATGTATGGTTTAATGTTTTCTAATTGGTTGTGCATTGATAATGCGTAAACGCATTAGTGACTTGCTGTTATAAAACGCATTGTTGTGTCTGATTTGATTAGTGGATAGTAAATGCATATAAGTCAAAGTTTATCTGTTCCTTTTATCCTAAGAGGGTAAAAGCGATGTCAGGGCCCCTCGATGATTTGATTTGACTTATGTGTCGGGCCCGGTCAGGACTGAATTGATGTGTTCAAATAAGTTCTATGTCAAATGAATCTGAGATTGAGAAACCAATTGTTGGACAATAAGTATGACAATGTTCCATGTAATTGTCCGCACAATATCTAGAATAGAGGATTATACGATCCCTTATCTGAAGGACAGGTTACTGATAAGATCAAAGTTTGACAGCGTCTTTCAGATCTATGATTGCTAATCGGATTGTGCTTGCATAGTTACTAGACTTATCCAAGTGGGAGACTTTTGGATTAGTGTCTAAGCTCGTAACTATATTTCGTAATTACTTGACCCCGTTGTGCATGGTCCTTTTGGGTTGCCTTCACCATAACAACTTGATAGGGTGATTTATGAAGAGAGAAGAGATATTATTATATTAATATATTATAAGAATAATATATTAAAGGAATAATAATATTATTTGATTAATATTGGTCATAAATTAATTAGGAATTAATTTGGTGACTAAAAGATGTTAATTGAATAAAGGGGCTTAAATTGTTAAATGTGTGATAGTTGTGTTTTTGGGCTATGAATCCTTATAGATCTTAGGGTGGATGAATTTAGGGTTATGAACTCCTTAAATTTGTCCAAGCCTCAATCTAGAAGGATCCTTGGATTGCTTAGAGCCTAATTATTCAATTAGGGTTGATGATGTAACCCTAGTAGCTCATAGTATAAAAGGACCCCATGGGTTGGGGAAATCGGCTACCTTGCTTCCTTGGGAACCCTAAAGCCGATTTCTACACCTCTCTTCTCTCTCCAAATCAACCTCTTGCTAGTTGGTGTTTGTAAGCCATTAGAGGAGTGATAATTGTGACTCTAAGCTCCAAGAACAAGAAGATTCAAGCAAGCAATCAAAAGGTATTCATCTAGATCTTATTTCATATGTTATGTTTCAATTGTACTCACTAGATCTAGCATTGAAAGTCTTGGATACATTGCATGTTCAATTAGAGAAACCTAGATCCAAGCATTAGGGTTTGCATGTGCACATAGGAAAGTTCTTATGGCTCAAATCCATCAAAAACATGAAACACCAATAATTAAAATACTACGTAATCAACATATTGTAATATACAATTAGGGTTTTAAAGCATTTTCAACAATATTTAATGTGAGATATAAAAGATATAACAAACATATTAAGCAAGCTGTTAAAATGTGTTCTTGAAAAAATATACATGTCAAAATAAGTAAAGCTAGATTGCTTTATCAACATTTTTGGTAGATCTTTTACTATCATCTAATAAAATTGTACTAAATACAATTATAAAAAAGAAGGATACATTTTTGGTAGATTTTTTACTATCATCTAAAAAAAATTATACTAAACTCTGGTCACTTTTGTGTGTTTTTGTATGTATGTATGTGGGGGCTTATTGTGTTCTTGTCTAACGCCATACAAGTTATGATTACATTAGAGATTATAAATGATTTTTAATGGACATGATTTGTTTAATGGTTATATAATGGGAAAATTACTAATCTAGCCATAATTGTTAATGACTTATCAAAAAATAGCCAAAAAATAAGTATTAGCCAAAATACTCCACTAAATAGTAGCAACATATAGTTGACTGCGGTCAACATGTGTTGACTACTCTTTTTCTTGAAAATCTACTATTCCGTGGTAATGGACTACTGTTTTCACGGTATGTTTACTTTTTCGTGGCCCATTAGCCCAAAGTATATAATGGTTAATTTTTCAGATTAGGTCATTTTTCACTATTGTTTTTTTGTTTGCCTATTGTTTTCTCTCAATTGAGCACCCGAAGAACAACCAGGTTTGTCTACTGTTCATCAAAATTTTATCGTGTTCGTGATTAGGTGTATGTTTTGTATATGGCGGTAAGTTTTTATTTGATAAAAATCGAAAAAAAGAAAAAAATGTAGGTTTCATACGAAACCTACGGTGTACAAGTGTCCAATGCACAATTTGTGCAGTGCTGACTTGTACACCTACGGTTTCGTCGAACCGGAAGTATTTTTTTTCGTTTTATTATTTTTTTTTAAATTTGATCCAAAATGATCAAAATTTGATATATAGTATAATTTCATGATTTTTTTAAACAAAAAAAAAGTGAAAATGTAGGTTATTTTGAAACCTACGGTGTACAAACATTTAATGCATAGTTTGTGCAGTAAAAGCTTATACACCATAGGTTTCCAAAAAACCCACGATTTTATTTTTTTTTCCCGTTTTTTTAAATTTATAACCAATAAATAAACATTGTATATTTTGTTGATGCAGTGATTTTTTTTTTTGAAAAAAAAGGAACCGTAGGTGTGTATATAAAATTGTAGGTTTCTTAAAACCTACGGTTATATATATATATATATATATATATATATATATATATATATATATATATATATATATATATATATATATATATATATATATATATATTTCATTTTTGTTCGAAAAAAAAAATTCTTTTTACGGAATTTTAACGATTATATATATATATATATATATATATATATATATATATATATATTAATTATGATTCCATGTTTGCATTTTGTGAAAAAGTATGTTATTTTCTATATCTCGATTATAGTATACAATAGCAATGTACTATCTATTTGAAGAAGTTTCTATGTTTATAATGAGTAGATACTTTGAAGTATATTGTATTGACAAAATAACATTTTGTTTTGGTAGTTTCGGGTTTGTTATAAAATATGTTATTGTCACACCATTTTCAAAGTACAATGCTATATTTGGTATACAATTAATATAGAAAATACAAAACAATGTTGTTAATTAATTTCCTTTGGTATTTTATACAAAGTAAATAGAATATATGAAATGATTAAGTCTTATATTGTGTGCTTTCTCTAATTGTTTATCAATTTTTTTTCTTTTATAAAACTTTATTTAACCTTAATGTTTATTTAATTTTGTAGCTTCCAAACAAAACGATGATGGGTCACTTATCTGTCAAAGCTTCATGCCATAAATTGCATGAAGTTTTGAGTGGCTTGAACGGACCCGTGCACAATATTTTTTCAACAACTAGCTTCGGTTACTGCATATGTTGTGTCCTACTGCTGAAACGGACACAACTGTGCGTCTATATTTTAGGTTTTCTAGACGTACACTGTCATTTGGGCCCGAGGAGTTTTGTCTTGTGACCGGACTTTACATGGGCCGGTGTCCTACATTAAGGATCGACTTTTCAACCATGTATAAACATGGATATGGTGAAAATATATTTCGGTCCAGAGTATTCCCATATCGCACAGACACTTCTTTACTTGTAGAAGATTTAGAGCTCCTTATCTTGAATCAACAATTCAATGATATATTAGCTCACAACGGTGTCCGTGCCATTTTGCTATATATCCTCAATCAAGGTTTTTTGGGAAAGGAGCTCAATGATAAAGTCACCAAGGAATTTTTGTGGGTGGTGGAGAACCTGGATCAATGGAATAAGTATTTGTTAATTTAATATTTATAATAAAATAAAATACGTTTAACTAATACTTTTTTTTATAATATAGGTTCTCGTAGGGGAGCTATCTATGACCTTAAACATACCCTAGATTGTCGGGTATGTTTAAGAAATTTGAGGATCATATGTCCAACCATTCAACAAAAGTGATTGTGTACACACTATCGGGTTTTGTTATTCATTTGAAGGTATATTTAAGTAATTAAAAAAAATATTTATAAAATTTTCGGTTTTTATTTTTTTGATAATTTTAATTAGTGCTAACACTTATAAATTAATGTATATTTATTACAAGTAGGGCTGTAAAAGAATTGAACGTTCGGTGAACCGTTCGTGAACTGTTCGGCGGCCAGTTCGTTTATGTTCGTTTATTTAATAAATGAACGAACATGAACAAAAATTATCGTTCGTTTAGTTAAATGAACGAACATGAACAATGGTCACGTTCGTTCATTTATGTTCGTGAACGTTCGTTTATGATGTTCATTTACGTTCGTTTATGTTCATTCGTTTAAGTTTATTTATATTCATCTATATTCAATTATTTTTTATTATATTGCTATATTATATGTTCGTTTATGTTCATATTGTTGGAATAGTGTCTAAGGCTGCAACTATATTAGGCAAGTATTTGATCCGGTTGTGCATGGTGCTTTTGGGTTGCCTTCACCAGAGCAACTTGATGGATGATTTGTTAAGAGAGAGTAAATATTATAAGGAATAATATTTGGTTATTTGATTAATATAAGTCATAGATTAATTGGAATTAATTTGATGACTTAAAGAGATTAATTAAATAAGAGGGTATAAACTGTCAATTGTTTGATAGTTACACTTTAGACTATAAATCCTTATCCAAGATAGGTTGGACGATTTCTAGGGCTTGGATAAGCCAAAATCGTCCATAGGGTTATCAAGGAAAGGATATGGATCAACTTAAAGTCTAAGTTATCCAATTAGGGTTAAAGCTGTAAATCTTAAGGAGTCTACAAGTATAAATAGACCCTAGGGGTGAGGGAATTCGACACACCATCTAAAGTAGAGATACTCTGGCCGAATTCCTCCCCTCTCCTCTCTCCTAAATCATCTTGCTTGCTATTGGTGTTTGTAAGCCATTAGAGGAGTGACATTTGTGACTCTAGAAGCTCCAAGACAACAAGATCAACAAGGAACTCAAAGGTATGATTCTAGATCTGTTTCAATGTTGTTATTTAACCTAATTAGCCATTAGAAGTCTTGGATTCAAAGCATGTTTAATTAGAAAGCCTAGATCCAAGCATTAGGGTTTTGCATGCGCACATAGGAAAGTTCTTATGGCTAAAACCCATCAGTGGTATCAGAGCCTAGCTTGGTTTTCTTTAAATTGTTGCTTGATTAACTGAAACAAACCTGCAAAATTCGATTTTGGGTTTATGAGTCATGGACTCGGCGAGTTCCAAAGTGGACTCGGCGAGTCCGGGCGTCAGGATTAGTCAAAACCGGGATTTTTTCATGTTTATCTTATGGAAACTTACCTTAATCATATTAGATCAACCCTAATCCGTTTTTTTGATATATATGACTGTAATCTTGATCTAATTAAAGATATTTATCATCTAATAAAATATTTAATTTCCTTATGTGATAAATGATTAATTATTTTGATAATTATCTTAAAAGAAATCTTGGATAAATCAAATAAAGATAATTAGGATATTAATTGTTAATTGGAATTATTTGTTATTTGATCCTTCATATTTTAAATGTTTAAAACCTACCCTAAAGTTTTGAAATTTATATTTGTGATTAAAAGTTTTAATTTAGACAACTTAAATTTCAAACCCTAGATTTTGAAAAAGTTTTAAAATACAACCCTATACTAATATGATATTACTAGAATAATATATATATGTATAACTAAATGCTAGTCTTACCGTTAGTAGGCCTCATTCACGAAGCCGATCTATAAGGTGGGTATAAGGTTGCGGCCTATAAAATGGCACTTAATGGGTGTACACTCACACCCACCGCTTGCTTGATTGGTGGAGGGTCGTTAGCTGAACGGGTAGGATAGGGCAACCTCATCTTCTCATTAAAAGTATAATAAGAAATACAAAGTAACTACACGTTTTAATTTTTTTTCCAAATCTTAGTTACTTTAGGAAAAGTGAATTGATGCAATCCCATGAAATTACACTTTGCACCTTGCTAAGAAGTTAGTGGAGCGTGTGTGGTTTACCGGCACACTAATTGGTTCTAAGCGAAGGTGGCAAAGGGTGATTCATTTTTTATCATAGTTAGATGGAGCGTGTGTGGTTTACCGGCACATCGAATAGGTGATCGTTACAATGAAGGCACCATGTGAATTTGCATGGTAATTCACACCCGCTTTGTGATCCTCGGCATCCCAGTCACAAACGAGAGGGGCATATCGAGATTTAAACATGCCATTGAATAGTTTCAATGAATCTCATCCGAACCTAGGAATTCTCAAAAACACTTAGGACTAATAATTTAAGTTTTGTAATGGAGAATTAGTGAATCGTCATTCACTTACCTTCAATTTATTTGCATGTTAGATTACGGCATCCCTTTTCTAGTATGTAAATGTTATTGTTGGATCCTAGCCCTAATTTTCTTATTGGGTGATAATTAGGGATTATTATTCTAATCTATCTTTGTCCTTTTTCTAATTGAAGATGTCGAACGCAAACAACGCTGCTGCTAGTTCTTTCACGTTGATGAGCCTTTGCTAAAAGGTCACCTTCGATGGAACGCACTTTAGCGAATGGATAAGATACATTCGCGCCATTGCTCGCTATGAGGATAAAGAGTATGTCCTCGATGAGAAGCTCGAGAAAATCAACCCCGAAGTTGCTACTCCCGAAGAAATCACCGCCTTTGAAACTCATGAGCGAGATGCAACGAAGGTACATTGCATCATGATCGCCACCATGAACTCCGAATTCCAAAAGTCCTACGAGGACATGTATCCATACGAGATGAATCAAGACTTGTTGGAGAGATACCACCAAAACGCGAGACAAGAGCGTTATGAGATTTTCACTAACATGATCTCCGCTAAGATGGGTCATGGAGAATCTCTTACCGTGCACCTGCAAAAGATGCAAAGGTATGTCGACCGCCTTCGCAAGTTAAATGTTGACTTCGGTGAAGACTTGGCGATCGATATGGTGCTTCACTCTTTGCCTCCGATGTACAACCAATTTAGGATGACCTACCACATGAACAAAGAAGAGGTCACCCTAAGAAAACTCCAAGGTCTCTTGAGGGTCGCTGAGAGCAACTTCAAGGACAAGTCTGTTGCACCTACTCCCAATCCGTCCGCTGCTCCTGTCTTGGCTATTGGTCAAGGGAAGGGAAAGAAGAGGAAAGCTCCATCGAATAACTATCGCAAGGTGAAAGCCTGAGATGGTGCCTCTTCTAGTGGGACCAAAGTTGATCCCGCTAAGCCCTGATCCAACCCAAAGGAGGCAGAGTGCCACCACTGCCACAAGATAGGACATTGGAAGAGAAGCTGCCCGGATTACCTGCAAGCGATCAAAGAAGGAAAGATCAAGCCATCTTTCGCAGGTATATACACAATCAAATCTAACGATTCTAATCATGCTATTTCTTGGGTTCTTGATACCGGTTGTGGTTATCACATTTGTTCTAATGTGCAGGGACTAAGAAGAAGTAGGGATGTAGAGCAAGGAAGGATCAATCTAATCATGGGGAACAGAAGATCGTCGCCTGTGACCAAGATTGGAGTGTATTCTTTAGTGCTTAGGAATAGTTTGATTTTAGATTTGAACAATTGTTGCTATTCGCCATAAATGGCTAGAAACATCATTTCATTTCATGGTTTATATAGACAAGGATTTAGATTTTCTTTTAATAATAAGAATGGTTCTATTTTGGCTTATCTAAATGGTGTCTTTTACTTTGAAGCTATACCATGTAATGGAATATATGAAACTGTTATGATTGTTGATAACTTAGGAAATGATGTTTTGAATATTGATTCTTCCACTAGTATGGATAAAGCATCTTTGTGGCATTGTCATCTTGGACATGTCAACAAGAAACGCATAGCACAACTCCAAAAGGATGGAGTGTTGGAGTCATTCGACCTTAGGGAAGATGACACATGCGAGTCTTGTTTACTTGGAAAGATAACTAAGTCACCCTTCACGAGTACTTGTGAAAGGGGTGAGGGGCTATTGGACCTAATACATACCGATGTATGTGGACCCTTTAGATCAACCACAAAGGATGGGAACCGCTTCTATGTGACTTTTACCGATGACTATAGTAGATATGGGTATATCTACTTAATCAAGCAAAAGTCAGACACCTTTGAAAAGTTCAAAGAGTTCAAGAATGAAATGGAGAATCAATTGGGCAGGAAAATCAAGATGCTTCGATCCAATCGAGGAGGAGAGTACCTAAGTCTTAAATTCCACGATTATCTCAAGGAGTGTGGAATAGTTTCGCAATTGACGCCTCCTAGGACACCGCAGTTGAATGGTGTGGCAGAAAGGCGTAATCGAACCTTATTGGATATGGTTCGCTCTATGATGAGTCGTGCTTCACTACCTATCTTCTTTTGGGGGTATGCCTTAGAGACTGCCGCCCATATCCTTAACCGAGTCCCTACTAAGAATGTTGCCAAAACACCTCACGAGATATGGACAGGGAAAGCTCCCTCGTTGGCACATATCAAGGTTTGGGGTTGCGAGGCTTTCGTAAGACGAGATACTCATGACAAGATTGAACCTCGAAGTGAGCGATGTATTTTCATCGGCTACCCGCAAACATCCTTTGGATATCTCTTCTATAGACCGAAAGACAATGTTGTCTTTGTTGCGAGGAGAGGAGTTTTCCGAGAGCGAGAACTCATAAGCCAAGGAGACAGTGGGAGGCAAATCGAACTTGAGGAGATTCAAGAGTCGATAGATGAAGGAACCTCTACCGCTGGCATTCAACCCGAGGAGGAAACTCCGGTTGAACCGATCGACGAATCCTTACCTCTGAAACGTTCCGATAGAGTTAGAGTTCATCCCTAGTTTTATGGTTTTCATATTACTACCGAAGGGGACACGTATATTAGTGATGGTACACTAGTAAATCTTGATGAACCTAATAGCTATAAGGAAGCCATGGCAGGTCTGGAGTCTGCGAAATGGAAAGAGGCAATGGATAGCGAGATCCAATCCATGTACGATAACCAAGTTTGGAATTTGGTTGATTATGTGCCCGAACGTAAGACCATTGGGTGCAAATGGATCTTCAAAAAGAAGACCGACGTGGATGGGAACGTACACACATATAAGGCGCGATTGGTCGCGAAGGGCTTTACTCAAACTCCCGGAGTTGACTATGATGAGACCTTCTCACCAGTTGCGAAGATTAAATCTATTAGAGTGATGCTAGCAATTGCCGCATTTCATGATTATGAGATTTGGCAAATGGATGTCAATACCGCTTTCCTTAACGGAAAGTTGGCTGAGGACGTTTACATGGCTCAGCCAGAGGGGTTTGTGGATCCGAAGCATCCGAATAGAGTGTGTAAGCTTGAGAAGTCCATTTATGGACTTAAGCAAGCGTCTCACAGATGGAATCTTTGCTTCGATGAGAAAGTCAAAGAGTTTGGATTTGTACGAATCGAAGATGAATCTTGTGTATATGTCAAAGCCAGTGGGAGTATAGTAAGCTTTCTCGTTCTATATGTCGATGACATATTACTCATAGGAAACAACATCCCGACTTTGCAGGAGGTCAAGTCCTGGCTCGGGAAGTGTTTCGCTATGAAGGACCTTGGAGAGGCTTCTTACATTTTGGGAATAAGGATAGTAAGAGAAAGAAGTAAGAGACTAATTGGACCTAGTCAGAATACTTACTTAGAGAAGGTACTAAAACGTTTTAGTATGGAAAACTCAAAGAAGGGAGAATTACTGATACAAGGAAATGCCAAGTTGAGTAAGACTCAAAGTCCGAGTACCGAAGCTGAGATAGCAGAAATGAGCCAAGTACCATACGCTTCCGCAGTTGGCTCAATCATGTACGCTATGAATTGTACTCGCCCTGATGTAGCCTTCGCTTTGAGCATGGTTAGCAGATATCAAGGGAACCCTGGCAAAGCACATTGGATTGCGGTGAAGAACATCCTTAAGTACCTTCGGAGGATGAAGGAATGGTTCTTAGTCCTCGGAGGGAGTGATGACTTGAAGGTGCAAGGGTATAGTGACGCCAGCTTTCAGACAGACAGGGACAACTATCGTTCGCAATCGGGCTGGGTCTTTACCCTAAATGGAGGAGCAGTGATATGGAAAAGTTCCAAGCAGGAAACCGTAGCTGATTCAACGTGCGAATCAGAGTACATCGCAGCGAGCGAAGCGTCGAAGGAGGCAATATGGCTAAAGAACATCATTGGTGATCTTGGAGTTGTGCCGGCCATAAAGGAGCCCATGGAGATTTTCTGTGATAACGAAGGTGCGGTTGCCTTGACCAAGGAACCGAGGGATCATGGTAGATCTCGACATATCGATAGAAAATATCACTTCATTAGACATCGTGTAGAAGAAGGACAACTCGTAGTGAAGAGGATATCATCAGAAGATAACCCAGCAAATCCGCTTACGAAGGGACTGAGTAGGGTTAAGCACTTGCAGCATGCTAGGAGTATTGGGCTGAAGGATGATATTAGTATAGATTAGATAGTATTAGAAACATATAATAGATAAATGTAATTAAAATTTGATGATTAATAAAAGGAGTTTTATTTATGAGTAAAGTTACTGTCACATGTTAATTGTTTAACTATTGTTTCACTTTGCATGTTTTGACTTCCAGAATAATTGAGTTTATTAGGAATAATCGAATTATTCAAATGGTCCACAATCGTTCATATGTTGGGAGTAGATATGAATGAAGATTGTCATGAATTGGTGTGTAGAATGTCTAAATGGTGTTAGACATAGCAAGGGTTGCTGCAACGTTCATGAGTGCTTATGAACTGGTTTTGAGCATTAGAACAAACCCGCGCTTGCTGGAATCACCTTATGGAATACGATATAAAAGGTGATCGCAAGACGATAATATCATATAGTTTTAAAACCTAGATATATGATTTATTATTTGTTAATTGATTGTGCATTGATAATGCGAAAACGCATCAGTAACTTGGTGTTATAAAACGCATTGTTGTGTATAGTTGGTTAATGAATAAGTAAATGCATATAAGTCGAAGTTTATCTGTAAATTTTATCCTAAGAGGGTAGAAGAGATATCTTGGCCACTCGATGATTTGATTTGACTTATGTGCCGGGCCCGGTCAGAACTGAATTGATGTGTTTGATTAAGTTCTATGTCAAATAAATCATAGATCGAGAAATCAAATGCTTGACTGACCATTCCATAGGATTGTCAGCATGATATCTAACCGAGGACTGTACGATCCCTTATCTAAAGGACAAGATTGATTAGATCAGAGTTTGATAGCGTCTTTGAGAGCTACGATTGCAAACCGAATTGTACTTGTATAGTTACTAGACTTATCCAAGTGGGAGACTGTTGGAATAGTGTCTAAGGCTGCAACTATATTAGGCAAGTATTTGATCCGGTTGTGCATGGTCCTTTTGGGTTGCCTTCACCAGAGCAACTTGATGGATGATTTGTTAAGAGAGAGTAAATATTATAAAGAATAATATTTGGTTATTTGATTAATATAAGTCATAGATTAATTGGAATTAATTTGATGACTTAAAGAGATTAATTAAATAAGAGGGTATAAACTGTCAATTGTTTGATAGTTAAACTTTAGACTATAAATCCTTATCCAAGATAGGTTGGACGATTTCTAGGGCTTGGATAAGCCAAAATCATCCATAGGGTTATCAAGGAAAGGATATGGATCAACTTAAATTCTAAGTTATCCAATTAGGGTTAAAGCTGTAATCCTTAAGGAGTCTACAAGTATAAATAGACCCTAGGGGTGAGGGAATTCGACATACCATCTAAAGTAGAGATACTCTGGCCGAATTCCTCCCCTCTCCTCTCTCCTAAATCATCTTGCTTGCTATTGGTGTTTGTAAGCCATTAGAGGAGTGACATTTGTGACTCTAGAAGCTCCAAGACAACAAGATCAACAAAGAACTCAAAGGTATGATTCTAGATCTGTTTCAATGTTGTTATTTAACCTAATTAGCCACTAGAAGTCTTGGATTCAAAGCATGTTCAATTAGAAAGCCTAGATCCAAGCATTAGGGTTTTGCATGCGCACATAGGAAAGTTCTTATGGCTAAAACCCATCACACATATATTTAAATGTGTGTTTTTTTTTTTTTTTTTTTTTTTTTAATTATTTTTTTATTTTTTATCTTTGTTCGTTTATGTTTGTTCGTTTATGTTCGTTTAGCATGTTCATGAACATAAATGAACGAACATGAACAAAGTAATTTGTTAAACGAACGAACATGAACAAGAAAATCTCGTTCGTTTATCCGTTCGTGTTCGTTTGTTGTTCGGCTAACTTAAATGAACGAACATGAACAAGATGTTGTTCGTGTTCGTTTGGTTCGTTTACAGCCCTAATTACAAGATATGGATATGGGAGATGTTCCCAGTAATTCGGGGAAATGCTGCGATACGACGCAATTATTTATATCCTCGTATATTGCGGTTGTTTCATATTAGGAGGTTAACTTGGATGAAAGTTTGCGATGTTTTCGATGTTGATCAGGACGAGGCGCATCATATATTACTAGTCTGAATTGTGAATCGTCTGAAGTCCCTTTTTTCTGTACGCTAGAACTTTAGAAATGATGTAAGTAAATTTGTAAAAGCAGAATCTAGTATAATAAAAACTTTCAACTATTATTGATATATGAAATAATTTATGTAGAGGGCATCTTCGTTTGATTCATCCTATGGAAACAACCAATCTTCCAAGTCCATCGAGGGAACTCATACGGTGGGAATTAAAAAAAAACCGCGCGATAAATAATGGCAATACTTCAATCTTTGGAGGAAGAAATCTGATGATTGAAAAATAAAGGTGGAACTCGAGACGATGATGACTTGGAAGAATTTTTTAACGAAGATTTTGAGGTAAAATAATTAATTTTAAAAATTTACTATGAATTTGAAGAAATATAATGTATTAATTAATTTTTTAACGAAGCTTTTTTTTTTTAATTATTTTTTCTTTAAATGTAGGGGAATGAGAATGTTGTTGGTAGTCCACAGAAATCAAATTGAATAAAAGAGGATGATGTTGTTGATAATCCACTAGAGTTTGATTCTAGAAAACAAAAACAAATCGTGAAGGAGGTTATAATTTTTTTTTTTTTGTATATTAAACTTTTTATTTTTTCAAAGTATATTAAAAAGTTAATATGTATTTTGTAGAAGAATAAGAAAAAGAAGGTTGTTGCTAGCAAGATTGTGGATGCGGAAAATCATATACCCGGGTCTCCTACTGTGAAAGAAAGTCGTCCGGTTAGGCAATTGAAACCGTCTCAATATCTTAGATATCCATATGTTTCGGTAAGTATGTTAAAAATCATATTTACTATAATTTTATTATTATATCAATAGTTATTGACTACGTACATAATATAGGTTCAAAATGCCCCCCGATATCGTACAGGTGGGGTAATACACAATGAACCACCACCCCCCGTATTTGTTAGCGATCCCCCGACACTTTTATTGGAACCGTAAGTGAATCTAGGTTGTAACGCCCCTGCTTTATACATGGGAAACAAACCGGCTATTTTTTTTTGAAACATCGGTTATACAATGAAGAAATGGAAGCAAAGTTTTGGGATTTGCTTTTTTATGCAAGTGACTTGGGATTTTTAGATGAAGCGGTATGAAGACATTCATTTATATTTAAAATTAAAATAATTTATAAGCTACTTATGTTTAAATTAAATTTAAATACAGCATGTTGACATATGGGGACGACTTTTGAATGAGCGGAGACCGAACGATGCTCAATGGACAATCATGCCATCGTCATTTTTTGGTGCATTTGAGATGTTCCAGTGGGCAGGAAGTGCAATGGGAAATCCGTTTGACTCATTGGATGGATGTAAATCTTGGCTAGAAGTTGACCATGTAAGTAAAGAAATACTATATATATATATATATATATATATATATATATATATATATATATATATATATATATATATATATATATATATATATATATTATGAGTCACTTTAATTGTCATATTACACTAATTAAACGCTGTAATTAATTGCAATGGTCGTGTGTTAAAACATGTTTATTTTCCAATATGCATCAACCCACGTCATTGGGTACTTGGCGAGTTATGGATGGACAAGTTGTCGTTGAATTTGTACGACATCTTCCGATTATTTGGCTCCGTGAAGATTATTGATTTTGTGCGGTTTGAAGAGCTTATCGACCGCATTCTGCTGGAAATTGTCTGTTGGAACCACATGGGTTTGCCTGTTCAGAAAGCATCCATCACTGTTATGGATGTTACGGACGTGCCCCAACAAGAAGGGATGTGTGGCAACCATCAAATTCTGGTCAAGTCAAAGTCAAATAAAGTCAACAAGTCAAACATGTCAACTCTACTAACTCTTGTATACTAGGGTTCACATTATGTAATTACTGTGCAACTCACGATTTTAATAAGAAATCATCACTTGAAAAGTTTGTATTTTTAGATTTCTTGAACCCTAATCGGGGTAAGTGAGGTAGCAAAACGATAAAACACTATTACATACCCTTCGGGGGTGTGTAAGACTCTTAAACATGGCTAAACGAGGTTTGCGGACCTTGCGTTACAAAGCCAAACAATCAAAAAGGTCACAAAAGAAGTCGCTCCCAATCTCTTTCACTCTATCTCTCTCTGCCTCAAATCTCTCCCAAATCTCTCTAAGTATGCCAAATCTCTCCAAGTATGTCAAATCTCTCCCAAATCTTTCTAAGTATGCCAAATCTCTCCAAGTATGTCAAATCTCTGTAAGTATTCAAAATCTCTCCAAGTATGTCAAACCTCTCCCAAATCTCTCTAAGTACGCCAAATCTCTCCAAGTATGTCAAATCTCTCCCAAATCTCTCTAAGTATGTCAAATATCTACCAAATCTCTATCAAAATATCTCTCAACTTCTTATAATCACTCGGGGCATCCTGACCCTTAATTTAATCGAAAGCCGCTCGAAAACGGAAATTTACGCGAAAAACCCTTCTTAGGAACCGAACCTTCTGAGGAGCCGAAACCCCTCCTAGGATCGAAACCTTGTTAGAAGCGAACCTATCGGAAGCACCTTGAGGACCGAGCTTGGCATCAGAACCGAAACCCTCTCAACCGAAATGGACCGAGGGTTCGGTCTATTTCGGTTCCTGGCTATGTCGGGCCGAGACCTAACCTTCGGCCCTTCCCTTCGCACCTTTCGGTCCGAGAGGCGACCCTTGACAACCGAACCTTACTCTCGGTTCCTCATCCACTTTCGATTCTATGAGCTGGAACCGAACCTCCGGCCCTGAATTTTGGAATTTGGCAATTTTTGCCCGATTTTCAATATTTTTAGCGTTTTGAGCCCGTTTTTCGAGATTTTAATACGGGATTTTCACCCAAACTCGTATTTTAACATAATAAACCCTAAATATTCGTATTTAGTTATGTTTTTAGGAAAATCCTTACTTAGGAATAAAAATATAATGGGTAAGGCTTAGAGGTGGAGTGTTGACTTTGATTTAGTGTATGACACAAACAACCACCCCATGCCCATCCATGAACCACCCTTGTCCTTCCACCATACCTAATCATTCCATAGTACTTTTCCCACTATTTTTCAGCCACACACTTGGTCAAGAGCTAGAAATCCCTCCCCTCTCCTCACATTTCCCTCATTCCCCTTATTTTCCACCATACCTAATCATTCCATAGGTTGCTTACACAAACTTCATCATATTTGTGTTAGTTCTTCGAATCTTCAAGCAACCTTCTAAGTGTTCTTGAGTTGAACACTACCTTTCTTCAACATCCACCCACTGAAATCACATAATGTGAGTTCTTACCCCTATCGTTCCATGTTTTTCTTAAGTTTTAAGAGGGGGGGGGGGGGGGGGGAATACAAGTTAAAACACCAAGAACACAACTAAACTCACCCAACAACTTTCATTAGAAAAGTTTAACTCCATTCAAGGATTGTTTTGGTAAACTTAAACATTTTAGTTTTCATAACTGTATTAGGTGAAAATAGCTCAGGTTCATACCTTTAAAATGAGTATTTGCACATCACCATACGATTTTTCTACAATTTACGGTGATTTTTACAAAACTGCCTATCATTTCAAGAACAAGTCACTAAAAATCATAATAAAATTTGTGAAGAAACTAGACACATTTTCCAAAATCTCAGAATTTACAGATTCTGATTTGGACTCTTGATGATTTTTCTATAAATCTTGTAACAACAGGAATAGAAATGTTAACACTAGAAAAATGTTATCTATTCATTCACACCTTGTAACTTGTTGAAGAACGTGTGTATCATTATGTGCATACATGTGATATATTATATGTCACTTTGTCTTGGTAAATAGACATACAATAGAAAACAAATGGATTTTTACCTTCACAAAGATGGTAATTTGTTTAAAATAAACAAAGTTTACATCCATTGCACTCAAACATTTTGATAAACTATTGTAAGTATAGTTATGTTCACTACTACTACTATCATTTGATAAACTATAATATGTATAGTTTATGATGCACTACATAACAAGTTCACTACTAAAGGTTTCATTTACACGAAAAAGGGTTTTTCATTCACCACACGTAAATCTGTTAATGAGTAAATTGTGAGACATTCGCTTCATGTTACTTTTCAAGTAATGCATTATAAGTCTTGTATTGTAACCAGAGTCTCTTTGAGGGAGAGCGTGATAGTTGTGTATAGATCTATATTGGGATTGACACCCCACACCTTGCTTCTAGCTACAATATGACCTCGAGGTCTACGGGTTAAGAATGTCATAACATTTCCGACGCCCGAAGAATGTCGTTTCAGGCCATCTAAGTCATAGTATGGTTATAATAACTCACATAATGTATTAACAACCCATAGGAATTACGGGAATTTCACTAAATCAAACGAGTTTATGTCAATTTAAACTTGCATTGTTTTACTATAAGTATGGAAATTACTTGTACTTTTTGGTCTTTGGATTTAAGGCTGCAATTCACACTCTAAGGAAAATATTGGATTTTTCTGGAACAAATATTACTTTTACAAAGGAAAATGTTTTCATCACTACATTCAAAAGCTTATGAACTCACCCACTTAATTTTTGACACTCTTTCAAACTACTTGTATTCTCAGTGAATAAATAAACAAGTAAACCAACGCTTTTGAGGATGGGACGTTAAGGCGTCAAACATTTCATTTTTGTCAACATAATGTAATTGATTTGGAAACATGTAAACATATACTATGATGTAACTTTTTCAATTATATTTATGTTGGTTGTGTTTACTTTGATCACTATTAAAATTGTTTTTATGATCCTATACATGAAGTCCTCCACCCCCGGACGTTTCCGCCATCCTTGGTTTGGGGGTGTGGCAGGTTGGTATCAGAGCAATGTTTATAGCGAACTAAGTACATCGAATCACGTAAGATATACAAACTATAAACACATTTGGGACTGAAAGTCTCTGATTGAACATTTTCAAATGACTTTACTTTTAGAAAGTAAATGGTTTCTTGTTAAAAGTATAAGTACAGGCATACATGCTCGCATAGTGTCATAACTGGGAAGAACATAAGGTAAAAGAGGAGGAGTTGTACGTTACGAGTATGCCTTGGGATATGTGGTCAAGTATGGGATGGATATAGCCTGATCAACTATATCTGTCCGAGAAGTGACTTGCATATATTAGGGGATAGTCGTAGTGGAAAACAAATCTGACAGCCTAACATCACCCTATAATGAATGCACTAAGAACCAAACGTAACATTTAAAAATACTATAGGAGTATTTTGTAAATTTATAACTCGACATTCTAGATTCTTTTCATACCTCTTACACCCCTATTCTCGTACAAACAACATGGCGGGATTCCATCTACCTGGAGACCCTTACTTCCCTAATGAGGGAAACGCTGGATGTCTTGAGGCAGAACCCGAGGAGATGATCGAGGAGGATCCTGAGGAAGACCCCAGAGTGGTTGAGGAAGAAGAGGAACTCGAGGAAAAAGAGGAAATGGGGACGAAGAAGAAGAAGAAGAGCCAGAGGAGGAATTCATCAACCCTCCTTACATCGCCAGGGTGCATGCGAACCGTTTTGGCTACAATGGGCCCGAACCCCGTTGGGCAACAGTGATAGAGCGATGGAGCCGTCAACAACGACTACGATCACCATTTGGCGATAAACGAGGTTACTACGACCTCAGCCACGGGGGATCGGATGACAGAGCTCTTCCAGTCATGACTCAACAGATAACTAACATTGATGATCGCGGTAGAGCGACGACGGACCGAGTTCGGGAGTTGAGTGCCAATATAGAAGCTACTACTACCCGCACCAGAGACCTAGAGACACTCCTACTTCAGGGACCAAGTCATCAAGGAGCTTATCGCTGCTTGAGCATAAGCAAGGGAGTATCAAGAAAAATACTTAGCACTCGAGGAAAGAGTGATTGCAGCCGAGCGACGATTGGCCGAACTCCAGGGCGCATCGACCTCCTTCAAGCACCACCGGGGGCTGATCATCGTAAGTAGAACTCATACTACTCGCACGTCCTTGTAGAGTAGGTTTATGAGTATGCATTGGTTCTACTATTTTTGCAAGTAAGCTAACCCTACAATTAAGTGATTACATTACTCAAGGGGCTATGTTATGCCAAAAATTTCCGTTACATTGATGTAGACTTGCTTAAAGGTCAAATTCTCCTAAACAATATGTATCAAGTTATACCAATGAAATTGGCATGTATTTTATTTCATTGCGAGTTTATGATAAATCTCATAGCATGACAATGCAAACAATTTGCTTTCGGTATTTCTGAGATTCTTAATGTGCACCTCCTGGTTAGTTGTAATTGTGAGACGATCGACTTAGAAATGGTGAGTCCGCCTTAGGTCCTATTCCTTGTTTGGTTGTGGGCCTAGGATAGACTCATTAAGTTCAACGGCCTATTGGACGATAATCACAAATAACTGGTGTGCATCGAGTGATCATAGGAAAGGACCAGGCATGAGCAAAGATTACAAAATTACATTTGGGTCTCTACTAAATTCGGGGAGTTCGAGCGCAAGAACATTCTTCATAAATCATTTCTGAATGTTTTAAGTCGGGACATATATCAAATAATCAAATTCAATAAACTCCGACTTACAATTGAAGACTTACCGATTTTTCGTCTTTATAACTTTTGACAGAACTATGCCACCAAGGAAAAGACCCAGACCTTCTGGCAGCACAGCACCACCTCCTCCACCGCCACCTACATAGTTTGATTCTGTGATGTTCCATGCTGCAGTAACAACAGTCGTGGCAAGTGCAATGTCGCAGATAAGTACAAACGGTGCTGGTGGTTCTGGATCTGGTACTACACACTCTAACCACGGGGATAGTACGGGGCGTACAAAAGAGTGTTCTTACAAAGACTTCATGAATGGAAAACCTGATTTTTTTAATGGAAGCGGGGGAGTGGTCATACTAATGCAATGGTTCGAGAGGACTGAAGTAGTTTTTCGAAATCTGTGCTTGTCCCAAAACGAGCAAAGTCAAGTATGCGACATTCACTTTCACCGGTAAAGCTCTCACTTGGTGGAATGGCCGAGTTAAGTCACTTACTCCTGCAGTGGCTAACTCTATAAGCTGGGAGGACTTTAAAGCTTTGATGCTTAAGGAGTATTGCCCGAGGGGCGAAGTGCAAAAACTTGAAGATGAACTCTGGAACCTCAAGATGTCGGGCACAGACCTTGAAACTTATACTGCCCGATTCAATGACTTCGCACTCCTCTGCCCAGCAATGGTCACTCCAGAAGAGAAGAAGGTGGAACGATACCTCTGCGGGCTATCATCCCAGATTCAAGATAGTGTGTTGGCCTCGAAACCAAATACTTTTGACAGTACCAAGGAATTGGCACAACAACTTATCGATCATAGAGCCAGCCACGGTTATATTACTACCACCCATGATTAAGCTAAGGGGGGAGCAAATTTTTTTTTTTTGGAACAACAACAAGAAGCAGTCGGTGCCAGACTCCGCCAAAAAGCAACAGACAGTTGCTGTCTGTGCTGCCACTACTCCTGCCACTACAGCACCATAGAGTCAATATAGTGGAAACCTTCCCAAGTGCAACAAGTGTAATTTCCACCACACCGGTGCTTGATGGGAAATGCACTGCAAAAATTGCAACAAGAATGGGCATACCACTCGCTTCTGTAGGGCGCCAGCCCAACCAATCACTCAAGTCACCAATACGGGGGCAAGTCAAGCCTGCTACGGCTGTGGGGAGACATCGCACTTCAAAAGAAACTACCCAAAGGCACAAACCCCTAATGCTGGTGGCATGGGGAGAGTCCTGGCTACATGACATAAAGAAGCAATCAAGGACCCCATGGTGGTTACTGGTACGTTTCTTCTCAATAACTCATATGCATGCATACTCTTCGATATTGGAGTGGAGAGGAGTTTTGTGAGCCATCGATTCAAACAATTACTTAGACAAGATCCCCAATTACTAAAAGACACATACGTCATAGAAATGGCAAACGGAAAGGTAGAGCGCACTAGCGATATACACTCAGGGTGTACCCTCACTCTAGACAATCATTCATTTAAAATCGACCTAATGCCGGTAACAATAAAAAGTTTTGACATAATCATTGGTATGGATTGGTTAATTTCTCATCATGCTGACATTCTATGTTACGAAAGGGTCGTTCGCCCCAATCTGCCAAGTGGTGAAACCTTTCTCGTCTACGGCGATAAACCCAGTGCAAACTGGCAAATCATCTCTTGCGTCAAGGCTCAATAGTATCTCCGAAAAGAATACCACGCCTTCTTAGCCACATAGTAGATAAGAAGCAAGAGACGAAGGATATCAAAGAAATTCCAGAGGTGTGCAACTTTCCCGACGTATTCCCAGAAGACCTTGCAAGCATACCCCTCACACGGCAAGTCGAATTCCGAATTGACTTGGTCCCCGGAGCTACCCCAGTAGCCAAAGCTACGTACCGCCTAGCACTGGTAGAAATGTAAGAATTATCCAATCAAACCAACGAGCTGTTAAGCAAAGGGTTCATCAGGCCGAGCTTTTCACCTTAGGGAGCACCAGTCCTGTTTGTGAAGAAGAAGGACGGATCTTTTCGCATGTGCATCGACTACCACGAGTTAAATAAGCTTACCATCAAAAACCGATACCCTCTACCCCAAATCGACGACCTCTTCGACAAACTTCAAGGAGAAAGCTACTTTTCAAAAATCGATCTGAGGTCGCATCAAATACGAGTTCAAGAAGAAGATATCCCCAAGACAACCTTCAAAACTCGCTATGGGCACTACGAGTTTGTAGTGATGCCCTTTAGGTTAACAAATGCACCTGCGGTATTCATGGAACTGATGAATCGAGTGTGTCGATCCTACTTAAAAAAGTTCATAATCATGTTCATCAATGACATTTTTGTCTACTTACGAAGCAAGGAAGAGTACCGCCAACACCTGCGACAAGTGCTAGAGACGTTGAGAGCTGAGAAGCTTTATGCTAAATTCTCTAAGTGCGAATTCTGGATCCGAGATGTGGATTTCCTTGGTCATGTGGTCAGTGAGAGAGGGATACATGTAGACCCCTATAAAATCAAGGCAATCGAGAACTGGTTAGCACCTACAACACCAACGGAAATCCGACAATTCTTGGGGCTTGCTGGATACTACCGAAGATTCATCGAAAGCTTCTCCAAGATCGCTAAACCGCTCACCACCTTGACTCAAAAAGGTGTGATGTTTAAATGGGAAGATAAAAAAAGAAGCTTCCTTCCAAACGTTAAAACAAGCCCTGTGCAGTGCACCAATCCTGTCTCTGCCACAAGGAACCAAAGACTTTGTAGTCTACTGCGACACATCAAACCAGGGGCTTGGGTGTGTATTAATGTAGCGAGGAAAGGTCATTGCCTACTCATCGAGGCAATTGAAAACGCACGAGGTCAACTACGCCACACATGACCTCAAATTGGGAGCAGTAGTGTTCGCCCTAAAGATCTTGAGGCACTACCTTTACTGAACAAAGTTTACTGTCTTTACCGATCACAAGAGCCTTCAACACATTCTCAACCAAAATGAGCTCAACATGAGGCAAAGACGATGGGTAGAGCTACTGAATGATTACGAGTGTGAAATTCATTATCACCCAGGTAAGGCAAACGTAGTAGCAGATGCCTTAAGTCGAAAGGAATACTCGGGACGCCGAGTAAAGTCATTAACGTTGACAATCCATTCACACTTGTCCACACAAATCAAAGAGGCTCAGTTAGAGGCCTTGCAACCGGAAAATATGATGGGTGAGGCGTTAAGAGGAATGGATAAAAACCTAGAAGTCAAAGACGATGGAGTTCGTTACCTAATGAACCGAATCTGGACACCGAATTTTGGTGGTTTCCGAGATGTCATCATGAACGAAGCACACAAGACTCGATACTCCATCCACCCAGGTTTAGATAAGATGTATCTGGATCTTAAGAAGTTGTACTGGTGGCCAAACATGAAAGCCGAAATTGCTACCTATGTAGGCAAGTGTTTGACTTGTTCCAAGGTCAAAGTAGAATATCAGAAACCTTCAGGACTACTACAACAGCTTGATATACCTGAGTGGAAGTGGGAACGGATAACCATGGACTTCACAACCAAGCTACCTAATAGCACAGGCGGGTTGATACCATATGTGTAATCGTAGACAGATTAACCAAATCAGCGCACTTCCTGCCAATAAAAGAAACCGACAAGATGGAGAAACTGACTAGGACGTACATCAAAGAGATTGTATGATTGCATGGCGTGCCAAAATCCATTATTTCAGACAGGGATAGTCAATTTACCTCGCTATTCTGGAAATCACTTCATAAGTCCTTGGGAACTAGGCTGGACATGAGTACAACCTATCACCCACAAACCAACAGGTAAAGTGAGAGGACCATTCAGATGCTAGAAGACATGCTTAGAGCGTGTGTGATAGACTTTGGTAAAGCTTGAGATACCCATTTACCACTTGTCGAATTCTCGTACAATAACAGTTATCACACTAGCATCAAGGTTGCACCATTTGAAGCCCTCTATGGCTACAAGTGCAGGTCACCTCTGTGCTGGGCTGAAGTAGGTGACACACAACTAGCTAACGGACAAATCCATAATAGCACCCTTACTGGCCCGGAGATAATAAGAGAAACTACAGAGATGATTGTTCAAATCCGAGAACGATTAAAAGCTTCTAGAGACAGACAGAAAAGTTACGCGGATAACAGACGAAAGCCCTTGGAATTCCAGGTTGGGGATCGATCGTGTGCTATTAAAGGTCTCACCCTGGAAAGGTTTAATACGTTTCACCAAGCGAGGAAGACTGAACTCTAGATACATCGGACCATTCGAGATCCTCGCTAGGATTGGCCCAGTAGCTTACAAGCTTCGCCTACCACAAGAACTTAATAATGTACATCCTACCTTCCACGTATCGAACTTAAAGAAATGTCTATCCGACGAGACCCTCGTGATACCACTCAACGAAATTGAAATCAACGAGAGTCTCCACTTCGTGGAGGAACCGGTAGAAATCATGGATCGAGAGATCAAAAGAACAAAGAAAAATCATATTCCCATTATGAAGGTCCGCTGGAAAGCTAAACGAGGACTCGAATTCACCTGGGAACGCGAGGATCAGATGAAACAAAAGTATCCACATCTCTTCCCGAATTCTTAAAGTCCCAGTCAAAAAGCTAAATTTTGGGATGAAATTCTATCTAACGAGGGGATGCTGTGACAACTGTCAAATTCTAGTCAAGTCAAAGTCAAATAAAGTCAACAAGTCAAACCGGTCAACTTTACTAACTCTCGTATACTATGGTTCACTTTATGTAATTACTGTGCAACTCACTATTTTAATAAGAAATCATCACTTGAAAAGTTTGTATTTTTAAATTTCTTGAACCCTAATATGGGTAAGTGAGGTAGCAAAGCGATAAAACACCATTACATACCCTTCGGGGGTGTGTAAGACTCTTAAACATGGCTAAACGAGGTTTGCGGACCTGGCGTTACAAAGTCAAACACTCAAAAAGGTCACAAAAGAAGTCGCTCCCAATCTCTTTCACTCTTAACTCTCTCTGCCTCAAATCTCTCCCAAATCTCTTTAAGTATGCCAAATCTCTCCAAGTATGTCAAATCTCTACCAAATCTCTCTAAGTATGCCAAATCTCTCCAAGTATGTCAAATCTCTCCCAAATATCTCTAAGTATGACAAATCTCTCAAAGTATGTCAAATCTCTCCCAAATCTCTCTAAGTATGCCAAATCTCTCCAAGTATGTGAAATCTCTCCCAAATCTCTCTAAGTATGTCAAATCTCTCCAAATATGTCAAATCTCTCCCAAATCTCTCTAAAAATCTCTCTTAACTTCTTATAATCACTCGGGGCATCCCGACCCTAAATTTAATCGAAAACCGCTCGAAAACGGAAGTTTACGCGAAAAACCCTTCTTAGGAACCGAACCTTCTTAGGAGCCGAAACCCCTCCTAGGATCGAAACCTTGTTAGAAGTGAACCTGTCGGAAGCACCTTGAGGACCGAGCTTGGCATCAGAATCAAAACCCTCTCAGCCGAAATGGACCGAGGGTTCGGTCTATTTCGGTTCCTGGCTATGTCGGACCGAGACCTGACCTTCGGCCCTTCCCTTCGCACCTTTTGGTCCGAGAGGCGACCCTTGACAACCGAACCTTACTCTCGGTTCCTCATCCACTTTCGATTCTATGAGCTGGAACCGAACCTCCGGCCCTGAATTTTGGAATTTGGCAATTTTTGCCCGATTTTCAATATTTTTAGCGTTTTGAGCCCGTTTTTCGAGATTTTAATACGAGATTTTCACCCAAACTCGTATTTTAACATAATAAAACCTAAATATTCATATTTAATTGTTTTTAGGAAAATCCTTACTTAGGAATAAAAATCTAATGGGTAAGGCTTAGAGGTGGAGTGTTGACTTTGCTTTAGTGTATGACACAAGCAACCACCCCATGCCCACTCCATGAACCACCCTTGTCCTTCCACCATACCTAGTCATTCCATAGTACTTTTCCCACCATTTTTTCAGCTACACACTTGGTCAAGAGCTGGAAATCCCTCCCCTCTCCTCACATTTCCCTCATTCCCCTCATTTTCCACCAAAGAACAAACTTTATTTTCTCTTACTTTCTCTCTCTAAATTTCGAGGTTCAAGGCTATTCTCCAGACTTTTCTTCTACTTTTGGTAAGTATTATCATCCTCCATATGATTATTTCACTCCTTTCTACTAAAATCATAGGTTGCTTAAACAAACTTCATCATATTTGTGTTAGTTCTTCGAATCTTCAAGCAAGCTTCTAAGTGTTCTTGAGTTGAACACTGCCTTTCTTCAACATCCACCGACTGAAATCACACAAGATGAGTTCATACCCCTATCTTTTCTTGTTTTTCTTAAGTTTTAAGGAGGGAATACAAGTTAAAACACCAAGAACACAACTAAAATCACCCAACAACTTTCATCAGAAAAGTTTAACTCCATTCAAGGACTGTTTTGGTCAACTTAAACATTTTACTTTTCAAAACTGTATTAGGTGAAAATATTTCAGGTTCATACCTTTAAAATTACTATTTGCACATCACCATACGATTGTTCTACAATTTATGGTGATTTTTACAAAACTGCCTATCATTTCAAGAACAAGTCCGGACCAGTCTGTGAATATGGGATTTTTCACACAAGTGAGAAGTCACTAAAAATCATAATAAAATTTATGAAGAAACTAGATGCATTTTCCAAAATCTCAGAATTTACAGATTCTGATTTGGGCTCTTGATGATTTTTCTATAAATCTTGTAACAACAGGAATAGAAATGTTAACACTAGAAAAATGTTATCTATTCATTCACACCTTGTAACTTGTTGAGCAAGGTGTGTATCATTATGTGCATACATGTGATATATTATATGTCATTTTGTCTTAGTAAATAGACATATAACAGAAAACAAATGAATTTTTACCTTCACAAAGATGGTAATTTATTTAAAATAAACAAAGTTTACATCCATTGCACTCAATCATTTTGATAAACTATTGTAAGTATAGTTATGTTCACTACTACCACTATCATTTGATAAAATATAATAGGTGTAGTTTATGATGCACTACACAACAAGTTCACTACTAAAGGTTTCATTTACATGAAAAGGGTTTTTCATTCACCACACATCCGTTAATGACTAAATTGTGAGACATTCGCTTCATGTTACTTTTCAAGTAATGCACTATAAGTCCTGTATTGTAACTAGAGTCTCTTTGAGGGAGAGCGTGATAGTTGTGTATAGATCTATATTAGGATTGACACCCCACACCTTGCTGCTAGCTACAGTAGGACCTCGAGGTCTATGGGTGACAAATGTCATAACATTTATGACGCCTAAAGAACGTCGTTTCAGGCCATCTAGGTCGTAGTATAGTTATAATGACTCACATAAAGTATTAACAAATCATAGGAATTACACGAATTTCATTAAATCAAACGATTTTATGTCAATTTAAACTTGCATTGTTTTACTATAAGTATAGAAATTACTTATACAGTTTGGTCTTTGGATTTAGGGTTGCAATTCACACTCTAAGGAAAATATTGGATTTTTCTAGAACAAACATTACTTTTACAATGGAAAAGGTTTTCATCACTACATTCAAAAGCTTATGAACTCACCAACTTAATTGTTGACACTCTTTCAAACTACTTGTATTCTCAGGGAATAAAGAAACAGGTAAACCAACGCTTTTGAGGATGAGATGTTAAGGCGTCAAACATTTCATTTTTGTCAACATAATGTAATTGATTTGGAAACATCTAAACATATAATATGATGTAACTTTTTCAATTATATTTATGTTGGTTGTGTTTACTTTGATTTCTATTAAAATTGTTGTTACGATACTATACATGAAGTCCTCCACCCCCGGACGTTTCCGCCATCCTTGGTTTGGGGATGTGACAGGATGTTTGGAGAGTGCGGTGTATGTATGCTGATGTTCATGGAGCAGCTTGTTTCAGGTCGAACTATTGGTATATCGATGGCACCTATTGTTGATGCTACTCACTTTCACTATAGGATGGTCATAATATATTATGGATCTGCTAGACAAATGATTTTTAGTTAGTCTGAGTTGTATGTTTTTAGTGACATTCAATGTGTGCTGTTTCATGACGATTGGTTAACAAAACGTCCCCTGATTATTAAACATAAACAAACTAGCAAGAGAATAGTACATATTATATAGATTAATCATAATAAACAAGCAAATATAAAACTTATTACATAGATAAACTCATAAATAATGCATAAACTTACTAGTTGATTAATCAAGAATTATTAAATTTAAACATCTAGAAAATCTTTTGGAAATTTTGCTTTTTCTTGAATCACCCAGTCATAATTTTTTTATATGTTTTTGAGAATCTTTTTCATTTTAACCTACGTCTTTGTTGGCGTAGTCTATTGCATCTCGTACCCAAACCCTCGCAGTTTTTATGTCACATTCATTATCTTGAACCGACCTCATTTTAGATCAAATATCGACTTGTAAGTTATCCAACCATTTCCTATCTTCTTCAATGCCTTTAATCTCGTTCTTGATCTCTTCTTCTTTTATTAAAATTTGCAATCGCTTCTCTTGTGGCATCAACCACCATTTTTCTTGAGAGGTGGACATGATTGTATGTGTATGAGGGTTATAGATTAACCACTAATATATGATTTGTAAATCTCAGACACATACATTTAAGTCTCTATATATAATTGACAATTTAACTACTTTTTTATAGGCTTTGACTACTGTCAAATAGATTTTGACTACTATATTAAGTGTTGTCATATCGTACCAAGACATTATTGTAATTTGACTACATTCTTATAGGATTTGACTACTGTCTAGTAGCCATTTTCTACTACCTCATGTGTAGTCTTATCGTACAGTGAAGATTCGACACATGATTGTTATTGGACTACTTTTTTTTATAGGTTTTGACTACTGTCTATTAGTGTTTGACTACTATTTTATTCGATTGACAATTTTTTATAGGTTTTGACTACTATCTTCTAGCCGTTGACTATTATCTAATGTCATATTTAATGTAAATTTGTTATCAATTCAGAAATCAAAGAAACAATAAAAAAATTGTAGTGTGAAAATGACAGAAAGATCAGAGGAGATGAAAAGGATCCTGACAAAATTTAATTGGCCATCTACGTCCAACAATAAGCCTCCTTTGGAGTCAAATTCGCATAACGTTTCAACCAATCCCCCTCCCCACGTCGATCTTCCTATATTAGGGGAGAAGATGGACGAGGAAGTGAAAAAAGTGTTGTTACAAAGAGAAGTTGATGTGGATAAGGCTTTTGAAGATTATCGTTTCCAACAAACCTTCTAGACAACTATTGGGATGATATTGACCGTAAAAGGATTTGGATTATATGTACTAAGAAAAATCCAATCCGCCGATAGTTCGATCCGCTCTAGTGAAGAAATTTTTCGAAAGCTAAAGAGTGAATAAGAATTCCATGAGTACTATTTGGAGAAAAAAAGGAAGTCCTTGCTATGAAAAAACAAGTATCCTTACGTGCTTCTGATGTGGGAAGAAGATGAGTCATATTTTAATAATTTGCTTGTTTGTTTAAGTAATTTTAAGGTAGAATATATGTCTATGTATGTCTTTTATTTGTGATTTTTAGGTAATATATCTGTATCTTTTCTTTTTATTAGTGGTTGGTTAGGAAAAAAATTCTGTAAGAGTATTTGGGTTACATATGTTTAGTAATCTAATTATGTTAATGTCAAATAATTTTATTTGAATGAGTATTGTATCGTAAACTAGATACCTATGATGTGTTTAATGTCAAGTAATTGTATTTTAATGAGTAATTTATTTCCAACAGTAAACTAGATACCTATGATGTGTTTTAATATCAAATAATTTATTTCACAAAATAGTCTGTACTATATGCGCCCTATAAGATTCTTTAATTATCTATATAACAATTATGCCATATGACATCAATTTGTATCATAAAAGATGGATCGTATTTTACCACTAACATGGAACACCCAATAAGAAGGCATTCTCATACGTGCTTCGATTACCATCATAGCACAACAAGTTACCATAGATGGAAACACAAACCATTACAAATAATGACATACATTACATTTTACATTTTACAACTTGTAGACAACAACACCAAAAAAGAAAATCCAACTACAAAGTAACATTATCTTCAAGGGTAGTATTTTGCTTTGAAGCTTCTTCTTCGATCGAGCTAAGTTAGAAATTTTCAACGAATTATTGTCTTTTGCATCATCCACCCAACAAATAAACCCAAACTATGGTGGCTGATAAATAAATATCAAAAAAATTATGTATATTGTGTAGATATTAACTAAAAAATTATAATACAAATAATTAGAGGACAACCCAAATACCTCTTTAGGACAAGCGTAAAATAACCATCTAGGGTTGTTGGTAGTTCTTGAGGTCCTTATAATACCTTGAGCCCCATAATTGCAAATTTTCGATTCTTTGGTTTATGAGAAGTAAATTTTTATTAGTGTTGACAGGTAAATATATCTTCAATGGATTATATACTGCCTTTAGACTACTATTTTATAGGTTTTGACTACTGTCTACTAGCGTTTGACTACTACTTTATGTGTTGTCTTATCGTACAGTGAAATTCGGACATAAGATTTTAATTTGACTACTATTTTATAAGTATTGACTATTATCTACTAGCATTTCACTACTACTTTAAGTGTTGTCTTATTGTACAGTGAAATTCGAACATATGATTGTAATTTGACTACTATTTCAATTTGAACAGTAAATTTGCTCTTTCAATCAATACTTTTATGTTGGTTTCACACTATTAATATGCAACGAACATACATCTTAAACTTGATACATTACAACATTGCAACACACATCTTAAACGTGATACATTACAACATTCAAAAATTAAGAATGAATTCATCTCAGTTCGGTGTTTGGCATTGTGAAGAAGAAGATTGTTATGTTTGTTCGGATAACAACCCAATTCCGGAAGGCCCAGATTTCCCACTCCCATATAACATGTCTGGCGACATTTTCCAAGCTATGAAGGCCGCCGAAGAAGCCAACAAAAGGGATTCTCAAATTAGTCGCGAACTCAACCAACGTACAAACGAGCTAGCAGATCAAGTAATTGAAAAAGAAAAATGGATTGCTGAAACTACAAAAGTAAAATAAAAAAAATCAAAGAGGCTAAGAAGTGGATTAGAGATGCAAATAAGGAGTTTCATAAGCTTCAAGCAGAACAGGACCGTCTAACAGATGTTATAATTAAAGGGGATTTTATCGATCGTGAACAAAATCTGTATCCTAAACAGTTTCCTAATATGTGTAAACCAATTTAATTATGTAATAGGTTGTCAGATGCTCCTTAAATAAAAAAAACATTTCCATTCTAGAAAATCCTACCTTACAAAACAATGCACTTTATTTTTTGAAGTTATATTTATATAAATGCAACACCTACTTTTTTTTTAACAAAAACTACACTAACAAATGGCTAATATATTACAAAAACAATGGCAAACATATTACAAAAATAATATATTACAAACACAATGACAAATATATTACAAAGACAACGAGGTAATGATATCAGATTTGAAATCCGGATATTTTCCGACGAACAACTATATACAAAGAACGTAACCAACATATAAAACATAAAAATCAGACTTAAAAACATACTTTTATGGTAAGCTAAAGACGGCAGCTTATGTTATTTTATGTCGTTTTTAACAGCACGAATCATACTTTGGAGGGTAAAACCAATGAGGTAATGATATCGAATTTGGATATTTTCCGACGAACAACTATGTACAAAGAATGTAACCAACATATAAAACATAAAAATCAGACTTAAAAACATAGTTTTATGGTAAGCTAAAAACGGCAACTTATGTTATTTTATGTTGTTTTTAACAGCAGTAAACATACTTTAGAGGGTAAAACCAATGAGGTAATGATATTGGATTTGAAATTCATATATTTTCCGACGAACAACAATGTACCAAGAACGTAACCAACATATAAAACGTAAACATCATACTTACAAAACATACTTTTATGGTAAGCTAAAAACGACAACTTATGTTGTTTTATGTCGTTTTTAACAGCACGAAGCATACTTTGTAGGGTAAAACCAATGAGATAATGATATCGGATTTGAAATCCGGATATCTTCTGACGAACAAATATGAACAAAGAACCTAACCAACATATAAAACATAAAAATCAGACTTAAAAACATACTCTTATGGTAAGCTAAAAATGGCAACTTATGTTATTTTATGTCGTTTTTAACAGCACGAAACATACTTTGGAGGGTAAACCCAATAAGGTAATAATATCGGATTTGAAATCCGGATATTTTCCGACGAACAAATATGTACAAAGAACGTAACCAACATATAAAACATAAAAATCAGACTTAAAAACTTACTTTTATGGTAAGCTAAAAACGACAATTTATGTTATTTTTTGTCGTTTGTAATAACACGAAGCATACTTTGGAGGGTAAAACCAATGAGGTAATGATATCGGATATGAAATCCGGATATTTTCCGACGAACAACTATGTACAAAGAACGTAACCAACATATATAACATAAAAATCAGACTTAAAAACATACTAAAAACGGCAACTTATGTTATTTTATGTCGTTTTTAACAGCACGAAGCATACTTTGGTGGGTAAAACCAATAAGGTAATGATATCAGATTTGAAATTCGGATATTTTCCGACGAACAACTATTTACAAAGAATGTAACCAACATATAAAACATAAAAATCAGACTTCAAAACATACCTTTATGGTAAGGTAAAAACGGCAACTTATGTTATTTTATGGCGTTTTTAACAGCACTAAACATACTTCGGAGGGTAAAACCAATGAGGTAATGATATCAGATGTGAAATTCGGATATTTTCCGACGAACAACTACGTACAGAGAACGTAACCAACATATAAAACATAAAACCCAGACTTAAAAACATACTTTTATGGTAAGCTAAAAACAGCAACTTATGTTGTTTTATGTCGTTTTTACAGTACGAAGTATACTTTGGAGGGTAAAACCAATGATGTAAAGATATCGGATTTGAAATCCGGATATTTTCCGACAAAAAACTATGTACAAAGAACGTAAGAAGCATATAAAACATAAAAATCAGACTTGAAAACATAGTCTTATGGTAAGCTAAAAACGGCAACTTATATTATTTTATGTCATTTTTAACAGCACGAAACATACTTTGGAGGGTAAACCTAATGAGGTAATGATATTGGATTTGAAATCCAGATATTTTCAGACGAACAACTATGTACAACGAACGTAAACAATATATAAAACATAAAAATCAGACTTAAAAACATACTCTTACGGTAAGCTAAAAACGGCAACTTATGTTATTTTATGTCGTTTTTAACAACACGAAACATACTTTGGAGGGTAAAACCAATGAGGTAATGATATCGGATTTGAAATCCGGATATTTTCCGACGAAAAACAATGTACAAAGAGCGTAACCAACATATATAACATAAAAATCAGACTTAAAAACATAGTTTTATGGAAAGCTAAAAACGACAACTTATGTTATTTTTTTTCGTTTTTAACAACACAAAGCATTCTATGGAGGGTAAAACCAATGAGGTAATGATATCAGATTTGAAATCCGGATTTTTTCCGACGAACAACTATGTACAAAGAACGTAACCAACATACAAAACATAAAAATTAGACTTAAAAACATACCTTTATGGTAAGCTAAAACGGCAACTTATGTTATTTTATGTCGTTTTTAACAGCACAAAACATACTTTGGAGGGTAAAACCAATGAGGTAATGATATCGGATGTGAAATACGGATATTTTCCGACGAACAACTATGTACAAAGAACGTAACCAACATATAAAATATAAAACTAAGACTTAAAAACATACTTTTATGGTAAGCTAAAACCAACAACTTATGTTGTTTTATGTCGTTATTTTATATCCTTTTTAACAGCATGAAACATATTTTACTCTTATGGTAAGCTAAAAACGGCAACTTATGTTATTTTATATCCTTTTTAACAGCATGAAACATATTTGGAGGATAAACCCAATGAGGTAATGATATTGGATTTGAAATCCGGATATTTTTCGACGAACAACTATGTACAAAGAACGTAAAAAAAACATATAAAACATAAAAATCAGATTTAAAAACGTCCTTTTATGGTAAGCTAAAAACGACAACTTATGTTATTTTATATCGTTTTTAACAACACGAAACATACTTTGGAGGGTAAAACCAATGAGGTGATGATATCGGATTTGAAATCCGGATATTTTTCGACGAACAACTATGTACAAAGAACGTAACCAACATATATAACATAAAAATCAGACTTAAAATCATATAAAAAATGGCAACTTATGTTATTTTATGTCGTTTTAACAACACGAAACATATTTTGGAGGGTAAAACCAATGAGGTAATCATATCAGATTTGAAATTCGAATATTTTCCGACGAACAACTATGTAGAAAGAACGTAATCAACATATAAAACAAAAAAAATCCGACTTAAAAACATACCTTTATGGTAAGCTAAAAACGGCAACTTATGTTATTTTATGTCGTTTTTAACAGCACGAAACATACTTTGGAGGGTAAAACCAATGAGGTAATGATATTGGATGTGAAATCCAGATATTTTCCGACGAACAACTATCTAAAAAAGAACCTAACCAACATATAAAACATAAAAATCAGACTTCAAAACATAGTTTTATGGTAAGCTAAAAACAGTAACTTATGTTGTTTTATGTCGTTTTTAACAGCACGAAGTATACTTTGGAGGGTAAAACCAATGATGTATTGATATCGGATTTGAAATCCAGATATTTTGCGACAAACAACTATGTATAAAGAACGTAAGCAACGTATAAAACATAAAAATCAGACTTAAAAACATACTCTTTTGGTAAGCTAAAAACGGCAACTTATGTTATTTTATGTCGTTTTTAACAGCACGAAACATACTTTGAAGGTTAAACCCAATGAGGTAATGATATCGGATTTGAAATCCGGATATTTTCCGACGAACAACTATGCACAACGAACGTAACCAACATATAAAACATAAAAAGCAGACTTAAAAACATACTTTTATGGTAAGCTAAAAACGACAAGTTATGTTATTTTATGTCGTTTTTAACAACACGAAACATACTTTGGAGGGTAAAACCAAAGAGGTAATGATATCGGATTTGAAATCCAGATATTTTCCGACGAACAACTATGTACAAAGAACATAACCAAGATATATAACATAAAAATCAAACTTAAAAACATACTAAAAGCGGCAACTTATGTTATTTTATGTCGTTTTTAACGGCACGAAACATACTTTGGAGGGTAAAACCATGAGGTAATGATAGCAGATTTTAAATTTGGATATTTTCCGACGAACAACTATGTACAAAAAACGTAACCAACATATAAAACATAAAAATCCGAATTAAAAACATACCTTTTATGGTAAGTTAAAAACGGAAACTTATATTATTTTAAGTTGTTTTAACAACCCGAAGCATACTTTGGAGGGTAAACCAATGAGGTAATGATATCGGATTTGAAATCCGGATATTTTCCGACGAAGGACTATGTACAAAGAACGTAACCAACATATAAAACATAAAAATCAGACTTAAAAAAAATACTTTTATGGTAAGCTAAAAACGGCAACTTATGTTTTTTTATGTCGTTTTTAACAGCACGAAGCATACTTTGGAGGGTAAAACCAATGAGGTACTGATATCGGATTTGAAATCCGGATATTTACCGACGAACTACTATGTACAAAGAACGTAACCAACATATAAATCATAAAAATCAGAATTAAAAACATACTTCTATGGTAATCTAAAAACAACAACTTATGTTATTTTATGTCATTTTTAACAACACTAACAAATGGAAAATATATTACAAAGACAATGGAAAATATATACTACAAACATAATATATTTCTAATATATTACCAACACAATGTCAAATATATTACAAACATAATATATTAGAAATATATTACAAACACAATAGCAAATATATTGCATAGACAATGACAAATATATTACAAACATCATTATTTAACGGGAAAAAATTACATTGGCAATAAAACAGCCAACAAAGGGTCTGGTATTTCCTATTCAGATGGTGGGGTAATAGGGTGAACGGGTTGTGTCTGGTAGACGAGTTGAAATACATCAGCATGGTAAGATACTTGAACCATATCAACTAATTCATGCATGTTTGAATGACGTGCTGCTGCGATAGCATGACCACATGCAATACCGAGACTGCGCCATTTGCCACATGAACAAGTATGACCGTTAAGGTCTACAACACAAGTTGTTTTAAAATTAGAAACTAGATAAACATATGTAGGCAAGGTAAATGAGATCTGTTGGGGGATCTGTGTTGCTCGCCAACCAACAGACTTTTGCATCCTTCTTTGAAGCACCATTTGAGCATATGGTGTTAGTACAGTAGTCAAACTCCCTGAAAAATAAATATGGTTATAAAAGGTCATTGTACTGGTTATTTAATATTTTTATATTGCACCCGAGAATTTACTTGCCATTATACTTTGTTCAACAAAAGTATTTTGCATGTACTCACGAATTCCCTCGTATGGGACGCTCACCTTACGACGGAATATGTCCAATGTTTCTTCGCCTACCCGGCTGACATCTCTCCATTATGGGTGGCTTCACAATCATCAAATCATCGGGGATCTCCCACTCAGATGGACTTGGTAAGGGGTTCACAGACTCCTCGTAAGTTTTCCTAAGCGTCTTTGTAAAGTAAGCTTTTAACGCAAATTCCGAACAGTCTTTGTAACGGTTCATTGTGAGCACTTTTATGACATGACCACAAGGTAAGGAATGTATTTGCCGCCGCCTACATGTACAGGTTCTTTGTTGGAAATCAAAAATGACACTTTTGTGAGTAGAGCTTTTCACTTCAAATATACTATTTGAGATAGGATACACCATCCAATTATTACAAGCATTCTTATCCGCTTCTATAATTGTTTCAGCCCATGGGGTGAGTGTTGTTTTTGCTTCAGCTAAAAAAATAGACATAATTTCATAATATCAAATGAGTAGTAAAATAACATTTCAAGTACTATTATATATGAAATATTAGTACCTGCAACATTATGTTTCTGAAAACTCCATTGTTGCATTGTTGCACCGAAATACTCAATCAACATCAATATTGGCATATTTCTTGCAAATCTTGATATTGAATTTATCGACTCTACACTATTTGATGTCATAACAAAATACCGATTCCCAGGAAAATGTGCCCTGACCCATCTTTTTGGATTGATGTTTTGTAGGTATTCTCATACACGATCATTTACCTTTTTATTTTTTTTCATCTCATTATCGAATATTTTAATAGTATAGGCTTTGCATGTCTCCCAAAATAATGTGTGTATTGTATCGCTGCTTCCAAATTTTGCTGAAATGTTGAAATACAAATGGATACCACATATTCTATGATCGGCTTGAGGAAATATATTTGCAATTGACGTCGCTATGGATGGAGCTCTGTCAGATATAAATGTAAGGTTTTCCACCTTGCCTATACAGTCACGTAGTTTTCGAAGGAACCAGGACCATGTCTCCGTACATTCACTTTTGCATATGGCATAAGAAACAAGCATGATTTGGTTTTGACCGTCCATTGTCACTGTGAGCAACATCGTACCCTTGAATTCACCCTTTAGGTGACCACCATCAATTATTACGGTCGGCCTATAATATTTGATGAATGCTTGTACCTACAATTATTTTTGATGGAATTGACAAATACCAATTAGGATTCATGTGTTATATTTGTTATAACAAATTATCACTTCTTACTGAGCAACCCAGCACGATATACATGAACTCAAACCGCTCATCATCATTTGTTCTTATCTGAGTAATAGTTCTTGGATTATGCTTGACCAAGTTGTGCAGATATGCTGGTATTTTGGTGAATGAATCCTCTTTGGTACCTCTTAACATCAACAACACATATTGTTTTGCCCGCCATGCCTGTTGGTATGATATATTGATTGGAAATTTCGAATTGATGTCCCTCACAATTTCATTACTCCGATAAACTCTATTATAATCTCCGGCCAATACTTCAGCGATAAAGTGGCCGAGTACCTTTTTCTTTGATTTTCGATGATTAGACTCCAAGTTTGTTGCACAACAAGTGTGTTGGTCAACAACTTTTGTTACTTGGAAAGCAGTAGTCGATTTGATTCCCCTTTCCCTAACCATCCAAGAACAATTTTCTACCAAACAAACCACCTCGAACCTTTCTTTGCTCAATCTGGTAGTCTTATACCGCTTACTTTGTTTTATGCATTGTCTTCCAATTGCAAGCTTGAGCAACTCTTTGTAATAAAAAATGTCTAGAAGCTTAATCTCTTCATTTATATCCACCCTCTGACATAGAATGTTCACGTCATCGTTTACAGGACACGAAGGCATTGGGGGCATAAGATGAAACATGGTATCTGAATAAATAAGTTTAGGTTCATCATCAAATTCTTCTCCGTTAGAATCACTCTCTAGGCCGGATATATCCAACTTGTCACAATCCGCAAAATCGTTATATCCTTTTAGTTCACCATCATGTAAAAATGGAACTTCTTGTTTTCCAGATTCATTACCAACCTTATTCACCACGTCTAGTGCTTTTTTTGGTCAAAGTAATGATTTACACCAACATCATTAGCATATGTACCAACATCATTATCATCGATATACTTATAAATCTCCGGTGTAACATACATAATCGGTTCTGACACTATAGGCACTACATTTACATTTTCAGCTACACTATGATATTGACTTTTAATTGGACTTTTAAAATTACCTATTGGGTTGTTGTTCCCTTTTCCACTTGATAAATTAGTTGCAAATGCCTTTCCTCTATCATCCACTTTGTTACGCGAAACGCCTTTTTCAACCACCACATAGACAGACACAGATTTATCTCCAACAAGATTTATTACCTTGATCAGCTTTCTGATATCATGATCATCAACAATACCACAATAATAGAGTTGTTCTGGATGTTGATAAGCCAGACTGACTTTTGATTCTTCGGGAAAACCCATCTTGCACTTCACCAAATGAACAAACTCGGTGAACGTGGTGGTTTCGTAAAATTCAACACCTAAATAAAACATTCTCGGATTGTATTCGGGTGGCCAAACATATGATAATTGGGATCAACAAACTCCCATCTTCCATCCGTAATGAGCAATATGAAATACTCGTTACAACTCATTATCTTAATTTTGAGAATAAAGAAGCTAAAGAGAAGTGCAATTTTCAAAATACGAAATAATTTTAATAATATGAAATACTTAATATATATATATATATATATATATATATATATATATATATATATATATATATATATATATATATATATATATATATATATATATATATATATAGTAGGTTTAAAACAGTAGTCTAATCTGACAAAAATTAGTCAAGTTTAGCAAAACATTACTTAACTCTGAAAAAAAAAAGTAGTCAAGTTTAACAAAAAAAAGTAATCAAACTTACCAAAAAACCAATCAACAAATTCAAAAAATAATCTACAATTTAGCAAAAAATTATTGTATTAATTCTTAAAAAACTAGTTTATATTTTACAAAAAATATTTTTTAACAAAATAATTGTCAAAAAAAAATCTACATTTTATAAACAATATAATTGTTAAAAATAATTTTACATCTTATAAACACTCTTTTTAATACTCTATATCACAAAAAAATAACGCTTTTTTTTATTTTTTTATTTTTTTATTTTTAATTTTTTTAAAGTCTACTGTTTTGAATTCTCAAAAAATTTTAACAAAATAATTTTTAAAATAATTCTACATCTTATAAACACTATTTTTAATGCTCTATATCACAAAATAATAATAATAATAATAATAATAATAATAGTATTAAAAACCGTAGCTTTTTTGACAAAACAATAGATTAAACTCCAAAACAGTAGACTTTTAAAAAAAATTAAAAAAAAAACGTATTTTTTTCCAGAACCGTAGGCTACGGTTTGGGAAACCGTAGCAAAACCGAGAGGAAATCGTAGGTTTTAAAAAAAATACAGTTTTGTATATCAGAAATGGAAAAAAAATTATACAAAATACGAAACATTAGATAAATTAGCGAAACAATAGACAAATATAGAATCCTACGGTTTCGTGGGCTATATTTGGACATTTACTAATTTTTGACTAAAAATTACTAATCGTTTTCTTAATTTGGCTAGGTTAGTAATTTTCCCTTAGATATCAATAGTAAGTGTTTAAAATTTAATTTCATTTAATGTTCTCTTGCCAATAGATATCAATAGTAAGTGTTTAAAATTTAATTTCATTTCATGTTCTCTAGCCACAGCTACTTCTTAGCTTTTTAAGCCCTCCAGTTATGCTTAGGCACATAACATCATTGGCCTTGGCTAGCGCAATTATCATCTCTGTCTTTGTCTTTGCTTATATATTTTTTTATAAGTAGCTTTCATTTTTAATATTAAAGTTATACTTATAGATGATATTATTGACAACATACCACGATAATCAAACTTTTTAAATCCATTTATGTGTGGTCTTGGTTAAGTTGAATATACATGTATGTAATTCATTGTTGATAGGTTGTAAGCAAATTTTCACACATGTTTGACTTGTTTCCTTTATAGTATAATTTTAATCTTAAATGTTAGATATATAAAAACCAAAAAAAAATTGATCATTATATAAGTTTTTTTATGGGATGAAGATACATTTAAGTTTACTCTTAAATTATATAATTGTTTTGAGATAAGACTTGAACTATCAATCATTTTGAAGGTGCTTTGGTTACTATTATAGAAGTGCTCAACTCCTTAGGCTATAATTGTTTTATAAATTAATTTTGGAATTAAGGTATTGGACCGAAAATGTAAAATTAGAAAACAAAAGGAATAAACCGGAGATCCAAAGATTGTTAAAGGGCAATACTGCACTTGGCTTTGACTCCTTCGCTCCAGAATCCATGTGAAACCTCGAGCCTTAACCTATCCCCCATCCTACCCCATGTCCATAAATTCTTCCTCGTTGCTTTTCAATATAAACCCAAGAACAAACTTAATTATATATTCATTTCGATCCATCTATCTGTTCTTGGATTCATTTAGAAATTCATACTTCCACAATCTTTTTACAGCTTCATTCACGTACAATCTTACACCATTTCGTTTACGTTTCTGTCGACTGTCATCATACGTCAGATTCAAAAAGGGTATTCTTGGATTTGACTATTTTTTTGTTCTTATCGATCAAGATTATAACTTAATCATGTCAAGATTGAGAAGAAGAGAGCCTGTGAAGGTGGTGTTTATCAACACCGAGTATATTGAGACAGACGCCATGAGCTTTAAGTCTGTCGTTCAACGTCTCACCGGAAAAGATACTCCCTCCCCCTCTCCCAACAATAGCTTATCACACGCTGGTGGTGGTGGTGGTTGCGGCGGCCGTGGTGGTGGTGGTGGTGGTGTGAAGTCGCCTATGCTGAAGAAAGGGATGTCGTTTAGAGACCTGGATAACTTGCTGTTGGAGCTCCCTTCCATGGATGATATTTATCGGTTTTGCTCTGAGTAATATTCATTAAATATTTAACAAATTGCTTTCCTTTTTTTCCCTCATTGTGAAATTTATAAAATACTGTTATACATAAATAAACTCCCATACTTGCATATTCATATATTTCATCTCCTTTCTTCATATATATCTTAATCTTTTTAACGATATATAACACAAGAAAAGATGTAACCCTAAAACAAATTTAATATTAGTTTAATACATTTCTATTGAAAATTTAGAATAAATACTTATTTTTAGAAATTTGTATTGTCGTTATATAACTTGTAGTTACGAAAATGGTTACGTGTGTGTATACCAATCATGTCTTTATGGTATTCCGTTGATGTTAATTGAAGATATAAATAAATAAATAAATCAAGGTTGTTGTTTGGTGCTGTATATCATATTACCTCTATTGTAATCTTATTTATATAATATTATCTTAACAAAACTAGCCAACTTACAACAGTTCATTTAAGTTTCTTTAATTCAAACTGTCGATGTCATATGTTGTTTGGTTGGAAGGATTGTAAAGAAACCTTGATAATGAAGTTGATGATCTTGTATCTGTGACTGTTTTGTTTGCACCACACGTCCATGATCTTGTGGCCATCAATACGAACACGACGTGGTTCATGTCTAGACAGATCTAACATGGTCTTACTTCTAGCAAACAGTTCGATCTTCTCATGTTAGTTTTTTGACAAATTTGATTCAGCTTTTAAAGTATGAATTTTGTCGAATCGAATTTGTCTTTTGGGCCCTTAAGTTGAGCCCGTTGTTGCTAAACACACACACACACACAAAATCCAGATGGTTACACGTTATACTTATAAACATCCCAAAGTTATCAGAAAATAGTACTAACATTTAAAAAAGTGTATCTAGGCATGTAGCGCAAGATCTTATTTTTAAAATTAGACGCCCATCAGCCCATGTACGCACGCAGGAGACGAAATATTAATTATTAAATAACCCCACAACACAAATATTTGTATTTGCCGGTTAAAAAAAAAAAATTATAAGATTCAAGCCAATTTTGGTTAAGCCCATTTGGTGAAGCTTCTTGAGATAAATAAGTCAAAGACCGAACTTCTAGCTTTATTACCATAATACACATATTTTTCTTCCCTAAGTCGATGTAGGATGCTCCCCATCTTTGACTTGTTGTACTTCAAGTCTTCTAAAAATAAAAACCATTTATAAAAGTTAAACTAGTCTTTTTTTTTTTTTTTTTTATTTCTTCTTTAATATCCTTGATATTTTAAAAGTTACATAACTTAGGGAATAGGGATGGAAAAAAATCCATATGCCCGATGGGGAACTCGAAACCCGCACCCGATTTGACTGAGATATAGATGAGGATGAGGAATCTCCAAATAAAAAAACAGGGATGAGAATGGGGATACCTCTAGTCCCCGACCCTAGTAGATATGAATATATAAAAAAACAATATAAAACATATATTTATAATAAAATTTACAATACTTAAAATTTAATCCAACTAACAATTAATTTGTTGAAATTATATTTTTTTTTCTTCTTCGTTTATCTAATTAATTTAACCTCGTATACAACTTTTTCTTCTTGATTTATCAATTTTTGCCTCAAATATTACTATGACAAATTTTCCTTGATCTTCCATGTATGAATTTAAATTTGGGTAGAAACATTATTTATAGTTTTTACGCATTCTATGAATGTTTTATATTTTATAAAATCTTTAAACTTATGTTGGTAAAATTTAAATTTAGAGTTTTTATTAAAATAGAAAATGAAATATCTAATACCCCGTTGGGGATCCCCGATCCCCATTGGGGGTGGGGATTGGGATCCATTTATATTCTTCGATTGGGATGAGGATAGGAATGGGGATTGGGGATTGGGGTCTTTAGTATTCCTTGCCCTCTTTTCCATCTCTATATAGTGAATCTGAATGGAATGCAAACACTGAAAACCACAAAACCCGATTCGAAAACACTCGAATCCAAGCTAAAAAAAATATGATCGTGATGACTATGATACCAAACTTGTCTAGATTACACCAAGACCGAAAAAAAAGACCACTCGAGGCCGGTCTGAGACCAGTATCGAAAAAGATTGTTTCGGGAAAGACCGAAGAAAATAGACTGTTACAAAACCATGTTCCACACGGATACAAAATCATTATTGTGAACCTCTACCTTTTGGAATATGGTGATACTTTAGAATCATAAAACATGCAACAGAAGAAAACATATAAAATCATGTTCCACAAGTATCACAAGTTCATGGACTTAATACGATAAACTAGAACTAGAAAAGGGATTAAATGAAATATCTTTCTTGTGTTTGAGTCTTCTAGCCTTTCTCTTGGATGATATGAGAGCCCAAACAAAAACTCCTTTCTTATAGTAGCACCCCAAGGTAAGGAAGACTTAGCCCTTCTTCTACTACCTTATGGCCAAAATTGAACCCTAGATAAAGAAGGGAAGGATGAGGAGAGAGATAGAGAGGGAACCGAGAGCAAGAGAGAGAGAGAGAGAGAGAGAGAGAGGAGAAAAAAGTGTGACTAGTTATAAGAGAGGTCGGCTAGGGGCCTTATTTTTTATGTACTTATCCTTTGACTTGGCTCAATTATCCCATAATATGTGACATAATGACTAACAATTCAAATTGTAACAACGTAAATTTTCAAAACAATTTTTCATTTTTAAGACATAATTTCATTCATAAGATTTCATAAAAATCCATTGTATCACATGTCATCCTAATAAAACAAATCCCAAGATATCTAAAACATAAATCCCATCAGTATGTACAGATCATGCTGGCGCCTTCCTGCGATCCTCACTGGTACCTGAAACACATCACACAACACTGTAACCATAAATGCTTAGTGAGTTCCCCAAAATACCACATACGCACATACGCCACTCAAGGCTATAGCTCTACGAGACCTTCCGGTCAATGTGTCTCAGGGGACTTCCGTCCCACAATCCTGGTAGACCTTCCGGTCCTACCCGTGGCGACCTTCCGGTCTATATCATAATGACCTTCCGGTCCATAACATACTACTCATAACATAACATAGCACATACATATTAAATAACAGCATACATCGCATACTCCTCATAACACATACGACCTTCCGGTCACACATATTACCACCCTAGGTAAAGTATAGTGAGAAGACTCACCTCTTACGTTGTCGGATAACCTCTCGTGCTCGATAACCCGACCTAGCCTCCTCCTATCATCACAATAACATCTCTAATCAATAATTTCTCTTGTTTTCATTTCTAAGGAGTGGGTAGAAGGCCATTCTACCCCTCTCAGATCTCTTCTCGAACCAGCTTGACTAAAACCATAAGGTCAACTGAAGTCAACTCAAGTCAACGGTCAAACTTTGACCAGAATCGTCGAGTGCACTCATGTGACTCGGTGAGTCCAGGCGTCCTCCTAATCCTCATAGATCCTCACTCGACTCGTCAAGTTAACCTTTCACTCGACGAGTTACCACTGGTCATGAATCGCGGGGCAACCGGACTCGACTTGTCGAGTCCCATTATGGACTCGGCGAGTTCCTTCCATGGCAACACTCAAATGACCTTCTGAGCTCAAATCCGTTTCTCTAACATATAGATTTGACCTTACCATAATCAATAATCATGTAAAGTCCAACCTTTACACTCATGCAATGTTCAATATGCTTATTTTGGTGAAATAGCCTCTAAAATGGCAACCTAGGCTCATATCTCTAAGGAAGTAGCATAAAGCAGGGATATTGGGTCTCTCTGGACCTCTCAAGGTCCAGATATAGAGTTTAACACTCAAAGGGACATCATAAGCATCATAACCAAGCCAATAAAGGATAAAGAAAACCCTAGATTTAAGGGTTCTACACCAAAACAAAAAATGGTTCGACCTAATACCTCAAAGATGGAGTTTCCTCGCTTGAAACCACAGAATAGCAACCCCCCATTGACCTTATTTTGCTGGAATCCCATTCTTCTTTGCAACAATCACACAAACAAGGATTAAAATCGCCCTTCTCCTCACACCACACACTCAAGCTCACTAGGGTTTCTTTCTCTGGACTGGTAGCCGCAAATGAGGGCCATAAGGTTCTTTAAATAGGGCACAGGCCCTAGGATTTAATGTTTCCACCCACAGTGCCTACTCGGCGAGTCTACTCTTGGACTCGTCGAGTAGTTCATTAAACTCACATGGCCACCCCGCTTCTACTCGACGAGTTATAGCACCAACTCGTCGAGTAGTTCAATGATTCACAAAAATAAATAATTAAAATAATATACCTGGAAATCTGGGTGTTACAATTCCCCCCACTAGAATCAGACTTCGCCCTCGAAGTCTCGATCTGCAAACAGCTCTGGATGTTGCTCCTGCATCTCCAACTCTGTCTCCCAAGTCAGCTCGGACCCCTTCCGATGTTGCCACTGGACCTGAACCAGGGACACCTCTTTGTTCCTCAGAACCTTGATCCTCTGATCCAAGATTGCGATCGGCTTCTCAACATAATTCAGGCTCGCATCCACCTGAATATCCTCTAGTGGTACTATCGCCGACTCGTCGGCTATACACTTCCTCAACTGAGACACGTGGAAGGTATCATGTATCTGGCTCAACTTCGCAAGTAGCTCTAAACGATACACTACCCTGTCCACCCTCGCGGTCATCCTGAAAGGACCAATGTAGAGGGGGCCCAACTTGCCCCTCTTCCTAAATCGGATCACTTCTTTCCACGGAGACACCTTCAGGAGTATGAAGTCACCAACCTGAAACTCGAGCTCGGATCGTCGCCTATCCGCATAACTTTACTGGCGACTATGAGCTGTTAGCAACCTTTGTCTGACCTGCTGTATCTGCTCAGTCGTCTGAAGCACTATCTCAGTGCTACCCATCACTTGTTGCCTTACCTCTCCCTAGTAGATGGGAGTCCGACACCTCCTCCCATACAACAACTCGAAGGGAGGCATACCAATACTCGAATGGTGGCTATTGTTATAGGAAAAATCAGCCAATGGTAAGTACGTGTCCCAACTTCCTCCGAAGTCCAACACACATGCTCAAAGCATGTCCTCGAGCGTCTGAATCGTCCGCTCACTCTGTCCTTCCGTCTATGGGTGGTAAGCAGTGCTGAAATGCAACCTCGTACCCAACTCCTCATGGAATTTATTCCAGAATTTGGAAGTGAAACGTACATCTCGATCAGACACAATCGAGATCGGTACTCAATGCCGCGATACCACCTCTCTCACATACATCTCTTCCAGTCTCTCTGCGGAAGAGCTATCACTAATAGCAAGGAAGTGAGTGCTCTTCGTCGGCCGGTCAATGACCACCCATATTGCATCGACACCCCCCGCGATCCTTGGCAATTTGGTGATGAAATCCATAGAAATCTATTCCCAGTTCCACCGGGGAACCTCAAGTGGCTGCAACTTGCCGTACGGACGCTGGTGCTCGGCCATAACCCTGCGACGGGTCAAGCACCTCTCAACAAACCACGTAATATCCCTCTTCATACATGGCCACCAATAATCTCTCTTCAGGTCCAAATACATCTTAGTGGCCCCGAGATGGATCGAGAACCTCGATCTGTGCGCCTCCTCCATCAGGATGGTACGTGTCCTGCCCGCATATGGCACCCAAATCCGACCCTTAAAAGTCATAAGCCCCCGGCTATCGAAAACAAATTCAGATACCTGCCCAATCACCCGCTCTCTCTTGCGGTTCTCTGGTCTCACATGGTATCCAACACTGGAGTCATCACCGTCATCCTCATACAATTTTCTCGTATCAGGGCACTCTTCGCCCTACGGCCCATGGCATTGGCTGCAATGTTATCCTTGCCCGGGTGGTGCAGGATCTCGCAGTCATAATCGTTTACCACATCCAACCATCTCCTCTGACGCATGTTCAGGTTGGGCTGATCCATCAAGTACTTCAAACTCTTATGGTCCGTGTATATGATACACTGAACCCCATACAAATAATGACGCCATATCTTGAGGGCAAACACCACTGCCCCCAACTCCAAATCATGGGTGGGATACCTCTCCTCGTGAGGCTTCAGTTGCCTCGATGTGTATGTTATCATGTGCCCTCTCTGCATAAGCACTGCACCCAACCCCGATATCAATGCGTCACAATACACCGTGGAATCCTCCATTCCCTCCGGAAGGGCTAACACTGGGGCTTCGCACAGTCTTTGGTGAAGAGTCTCAAATGAGGTATGTTACTCTGGACCCCACGTAAAAGCAATGCCCTTCAGGGTCAACCTGGCAAGTGGCACGACAATCTTGGAGAAATCCTTGATAAATCTCCGATAGTAGCCGGCTAACCCCAGAAAACTCCTTATCTCTGTGGGGGACCTCGGCACCTCCCAACTCATCACCGCCTCAATCCTGACCGGATCGACCGATATCCCATTCTGATTAATGAGATGCCCCAAGAACTGGACCTCTGGTAACCAGAAATCACACTTAGAGAATTTAGCGTAAAGCCTCTCTGATCTCGAAACCTCGAGGATCTCCCTCAAATGCTCCTCATGCTGCTCTCCAGATCTCGAATACACCAGAATATCGTTGATGAACACGATCACCGATCGATCCAACATCGGCCTATACACACTGTTCATGAGATCCATGAATGCTGCTGGTGCATTGGTGAGCCCAAAAGGCATCACCACGAACTCGTAATACCCATAACGAGTCCTGAACGCCGTCTTCTAGATATCCTCATCCCACACTCTCATCTGATGATATCCAGACCTCAAGTCTATCTTAGAGAACCAAGATGATCCCTGTAACTGATTGAACAGATCATCGATTCTTGGCAAGGGGTAACGGTTCTTGACCGTCAACTTGTTCAACTCCCGTTAATCAATGCACATCCGGTGTGAACCATCCTTTTTCTTTACAAAAAGGATCGGCGCTCCCCACAGTGGGCTACTCTATCGAATAAACCCCTTCCTAGCAGCTCCTGAAGCTACGAGGATAACTCATGCATCTCTGGCGGTGCAAGGCGATAAGGCGCCTTGGCGATAGGCGCTGCCCCTGAAACCAAATCGATACGGAACTCCACCTGTCTCTCGGGAGGCACACCCGGTAACCCCTCGGGAAAAACATCCGGGAACTCACGCACTATCATAACATCATCAAACGAACTCGGCCTCTCTATGGCCACTCGTGTATCCATCACATATACTACGAATCCCTTACAGCCCTGCTGTAAACTCTGCCTTGCTCTGGCAGCCGAACAAAATGCTTACCCAGATCGGTTACCCTCGTCGTATACCGTAAGCACTCCCCCACTAGGGTCTTGTATCGTCATCAATTGTTGCTCGCAGTCTATAACAACCCCAAATCAGCTCAACCAATCCATTCCCACTATGACAAAAACGTCCCCCATTGCAATCGGGACCAGATCTATCGGGAACTTAACACCGAAGATCTCAATTATATATCCTCTAATAACATGCGAAGCATAACCTGCCCGCTCATCAGCTATAGAAACTCGTAGAGGTCGACTTAACGCCTCTCGTCGGATATTGATGTGCTAACTAAATGCTAAAGACACAAATGATCGACTTGCACCCGAGTCAAATAACACCAAAGCAGGTACAGAACTTACAAGAAAAGTACCTATGCATATCATGATATAAGCACAATATCTCAAACTTAACATAATTAATGAAAAAAAATTACATACCAACCACAACACTGGGCGTTGCGCGGACCTCCTCCGCTGTCAACTGGAAGGCTCTCCCGCGAGCCCTGGGTGCTTCGGCCTTCACCGACCGACCTTCAGTAGCTCGTGCAGTAGCAGGGGCAGATCCCTGCGTTGATCCCTGTGACAGTTGTGGGCACTCGGCCCTCCAGTGACCCGTCTGGTTGCAATGAAAGCAAACCATAAATCCCGTGGGGCAGTCCTTGGCTATATGCCCCTCTTTGCCACATTTGTAGCAAGCACCCGCTCAACACACTCCATCATGTCCCTTGCCGCACTTCCCACAAGTGCAGCCCTTCTGGCCTCCGGATCTCATATCAGCAGGCTTATCCCGTTTGGTTGTCGGTTGCACCTGTACCGGTCGCCTGTTCTTCCCCTGAGACTCGGCCTCCTCCCTGGCCTGAGTCTCCAGCTCAATCTCCCTCTTCCTTGTATTTGCTTGAAGCTTAGAAAATGTCCGGTAAGTCGAGTTTGACACGAACTCGTGAATGTCTCTCCTCAGTATACTCAAATATTGACTCATGCGTGCGTGCTCAGTAGGCACATGCTCAGGGTAGAACATTGCCCTCTCGTGAAACATCCTGGTGATCACAGTAACAGACTCTGTTCCTTGCTTGAGGGACAAGAACTCTTGGGCCAACCGTTCCCTTTCCACGGGGGAAACATACTCATCACAAAACATGGAGGTGAACCTCTCCCAGGTCACTGCGGTAAGCTCTGCAGAAGTGAAATGCACCGTCAAAAACTTCCACCAATCCTTCGCTTCCAAGCAAAGCTGGTTCAGCACGAACCGTACCCTCAGATGCTCCGGATATAAACATGTGTAGAAGCATCCCTCAATGTCATAAATCCACCTCATCGCAGCTATCGGATCCTGCGTCTCTGGGGCTTCATGTTGCTGAACTCTCGATACAACAACGAGTCACCTCCCTGTGGCCTCACGGTAGCGATGGCTGCGGTGGCTGCAACAATGGCAACCTCTGATAGAGCAGCATATCACTCATCAAACATCTAAATCAAGGTGGTCTTGATAGACCCAAACATCTCTGAAATCTCCGACCAGATGGCTGCGGCCACCTCCTCATGAATCAATCAACGAATCTGCTCATCGCCAACCCCACTGCTCTCTGGAGTGATGCGTGTCCCAACCATGATGCCTCTGAAACATAACATAAATAAATCAGAGACTCGCTCGAGTATACTCGCACTCGATAACTCAACCCTACTTGTCCCCTAGTACCCAAAGGATTCTTACTTGGACTGCGCACTGATCTGGTGTTTTCAGCAGTACGGGCCCTATACTACCTTCCACACCGCATCATCATTCATTCCAAGTCCTCCTCCCAAGATCCCAGATCACAAGTACTCTACATCTTGCTAAGCATAGGCTACCCTTTGGTAGACCTCTCATAAGCTCCTCACTGCTACCTACTCACTCTCGAAGCATCTCATAGCATGCATAACATATCATATCATATACCATAACACATATCGTAAGGGTATTTTGGGAAATCACCGTTTAGGCGCTGGCTGATCGTACACAATGCTTCTTTCCGCTTTTCTCAATTCCTTTTACTTCTTAGAAAAATTGTTTATTTTATGAAAAAATTTCTCAAATCCTCAGTTTGAGTTCAGATACGCCCGAAGGTGCATCCGAATCCCTCAAACCAAGGCTCTGATACCAATTTGTAACAACGTAAATTTTCAAAACAATTTTTCATTTTTAAGACATAATTTCATTCATAAGATTTCATAAAAATCCATTGTATCACATGTCATCCTAATAAAACAAATCCCAAGATATCTAAAACATAAATCCCATCAGTATGTACAGATCATGCTGGCGCCTTCCTGCGATCCTCACTGGTACCTGAAACACATCACACAACACTGTAACCATAAATGCTTAGTGAGTTCCCCAAAATACCACATACGCACATACTCCACTCAAGGCTATAGCTCTACGAGACCTTCCAGTCAATGTGTCTCAGGGGACTTCCGTCCCACAATCCTGGTAGACCTTCCGGTCCTACCCGTAGCGACCTTCCAGTCCATATCATAATGACCTTTCGGTCCATAACATACTCCTCATAACATAATATAGCACATACATATTAAATAACATCATACATCGCATACTCCTCATAACACATAAGACCTTCCGGTCACACATATTACCACCCTAGATAAAGTATAGTGAGAAGGCCATTCTACCCCTCTCAGATCTCTCTCTCTCGAACCAGCTTGACCAAAACCTTAAGGTCAACTAAAGTCAACTCAAGTCAACGGTCAAACTTTGACCAGACTCGGTGAGTCCAGGCGTCCTCCGAATCCTCATAGATCCTCACTCGACTCATCGAGTTAACCTTTCACTCAACGAGCTACCACTAGTCACGAATCGCGGGGCAACCCGACTCGACACGTCGAGTCCCCTTATGGACTCGGTGAGTTCCTTCCATGGCAACACTCAAATGGCCTTCTGAGGTCAGATCTGTTTCTCTAACCTATAGATCTGACCTTACCATACTCAATAATCATGTAAAGGTCCGACCTTTACACTCATGCAACGTTCAATATGCTTCTTTTGGTGAAATAGCCTCTAAAATGGCAACCTAGGCTCATATCTCTAAGGAAGTAGCATAAAGCAGGGAGATTGGGGCTCTCTGGACCTCTCAAGGTCCAGATCTAGAGTTTAACACTCAAAAGGACATCATAAGCATCATAACCAAGCCAATAAAGGATAGAGAAAACCCTAGATTCAAGGGTTCTACACCAAAACAGAAAAGGGTTCGATCTAATACCTCAAAGATGGAGTTTCCTAGCTTGAAACCACAGAATAGCAACCCCCCTTTGACATTCTTTTGCTGGAATCCCCTTCTTCTTTGTAACAATCACACCAACAAGGATTAAAATTTCCCTTCTCCTCACACCACACGCTCAAGCTCACTAGGGTTTCTTTCTCTGGACTGGTAGCCGCAAATAAGAGCCATAAGGTTCTTTAAATAGGGCACGTGCCCGGGGATTTAGGGTTTCCACCCATAGTGCCTACTCGACGAGTCTACTCTTAGACTCGTCGAGTAGTTCATTAAATTCACGTGGTTACCCCGCTTCTACTCGACGAGTTATAGCACCAACTCGTCGAGTAGTTCAATGATTCACAAAAATAAATAATTAAAATAATATACCTGGAAATTCGGGTGTTACACAAATTAGGATAAGTTGCACTTAAGACCCTTAAGTCTTTTATATTCTAATCAGTTAACCATCTCATGATGAATTAAAAAAATAGTCCCTCTAATTTTTCTTTTGGCATCTTATGCTAAAAAGCATCGTGTGTGTAACCCAAAGGACCCTGTTATCTATAGAAATATTACTAACTTGTTTTGACCATGGTCATATTTTCAACAGTCACTCACTCGTACATGTCACAACAGTTGTAAATTCTCATAGTCCTTAACCTAACAAGGTGAATGTCATCCATATCTAGTGATGTACTCATAACATGTAGGTATGAAACAATTTGTTTGTAAATGATCAAATATATCTTTGTTCTTCAAGATATCCATATGGACGTGATATATGGAAGTATGTCAATAGCACATATTTAATTTTATGTTTCTAGATAAAGATTTATGGTGACCTCTGTAGACTATACGATTGATCCATTATCAATTCAATCTTAACATGACCATACATTTGATGTCAAGACGAAATACACGAGGTCTCCATAACTATTACTTCTCCTGTTATGGAATAAGCACCAAATAAACATTAAGTATATATACTTCGTCCATCATCATTTCATACATGTGCATTCTCTATATGGTTGTCAGTATGCATAACCTTAGAGAACACCAAAGCACAACAAATTGTAGATCAAATAATTTCATGCATATCTGTTTGAAGAATATAAGATATTACTATCTTAGAATTAATTGTGACATGTTTCTTGAAGTAATATCCTAGTATAGGTTACTCTAATACTTATTATCTATCAAGTACACATGAGTATTAGTCGCATCTATATGATATGTCCATCTCCATGGAAAATCTACTAATATGTCAGTCTTGAATCACTACTCATTTCTACACGTATAACCAACTTTGAAGGCTTTGAATAATTTAATATTCATGAAGTCGAGTAAAACATGAAAACTTAGAACACATTAATAAACTAATGAAAACGACTACACCCAACAAATATTAAGATCTCTACATAACAATCATTAAATCATATAATGATTTATGTTGTATATGTTCCCAACTTAAAATCAAACTAAACTAAATACACAGAAACCAATTCATTTGTAAGGCTAATGCATATCGAAATAGTAAGATAATCATGGTTGGTTTGTGATAATGGTTTAGTTAGAAGATGTAATGAGGTGTTGGTAGGGTTAAAGGTAGTGGTTTACGGATGTGAAGTGGGATGACATATTTATCCACAACATGGTATGAAGTGGGATCGTGTAAAGACAAAGATGGTAGGGAGATAGGCCAAAAACTAAGTTGGAATACAATGATGGTGGGAAAAAGGAGGCAACAGATAGTACGGAGGGTGGTGGGTCATTATGATGGTCCTGCGAATTTGTTGTATTTGAAACAACAAAGAATCTTGCAAATGATAAAGTGTGAAGATTGACATTTGGTGTTTTATCGGTAGAAGGAAAACTATCTCATTGAATTGAGTGTGTCAAGTAGTGTAAATAAGGAAAATAGATAGGTTTAGACATCGATAACCTTTATAATGCAAATTGTACCTAATAAATACACAAGTAATGTTAATTGGATCAAGCTTGTGAAGAAAATAATCTCAGAGGTAAGGAAACACCCTTACAACCAAAGGTACACAAGTGATCATAATTATGCGGGGTATCAAAGATCATTTCAAAATGACTTTTATTTTCAAACAACTTGGTTGGGAGATGATTCACAAGATATGTAAAAGGGGTGAAAGTGTCGACCCAAAGGGAGGCCATTGCAGTTGCATTAAAAAAATATAACAATGATTGTTTTATATTAAATGTCGGTGTTTTCTTTCTACATTACCATTCTTGTAACATATCAAAACTGTAGTAAATGTTTTGCATTTTTAAAAGAGAATAAACCATTTTTCCATAAAATACACTTCACAAAAACATTGCTTCACAATCATATCATAAAATCATAGTATCAAAATCATAGTATCTCTCAAAACATAACGACCATTGGATGATGTGTACTTCCACACCTTAACCTTGCCTCGATCCTCAGAAGTACCTTAAACATTTAAATCCATAATTGCAAGCCAAATATTAGTGATTTGAGTGAGTTCCCCAAAATAGTCACACAACTATAAACATGAAATGCATGCATACAAACCTACAACACAAGGTTGGACTGCCTTATGAGCCTATAGTAACCGTTCTCCTGAGCTTACAACATCGAGCTAGACCAATCTCCAGAGCCTACATCATGGGGCTAGACCGATCTCCTTGGGCCTACAATATCAACTAGACCACCCATGTATCTTAGCGTACAACACAAAGCAGGGACGCCACAACCCAACCACAATATGTCGACATATGAAATAACACTAACAAGCAAACACATGTATTTATAACAAATCTACATCTCTAACAAATCATTACAACATATCAACATCTGTGACAACTCGAAATTTTTAAATCTTATATAGTAATCAATTCAATCAATGTTAGACCCATTTTGCTATCTTTTGGCATTGTTTTGAGTCTATTCGAGTATTCTAAACTTAGTACAACAAAGGAAACAGTGTTAGGATGAATTGGTTGAAGTTCTAGTCAAGAAGCAAACCGAAAACCTCCTCAAAAAGGAGTTTTCGGTCAAGACCTTAGAGTTTCGGTCAAGGTGACCGAAAACCAATCTTACATATATATTTCATTATCATTTGGATCATTTTTTCCTTTACAAAGCTAGAAACATCAATTCTCTCTCAAGTATCATATGAATTTTTGTCAAGATCTTCAAGATTGTAAGTGTTTCCTTCCTTGTTTAGTTGATCTCTTCCATTATCTAGTGATCTTACATGATTTCATCCATGAAATCATTCCATTTTCTTAGATCTTCAAGTGTTCTTCAAGAACACCAAGAACACCAAGAACATACACTAGTGTTTTGGGCCGAAAACACCCTTCTTTGCTTCCATATTGTAAGTATCTATCTCCTATACTTGTTATCTAGTAAGGATACTTGATTTAGGGCCTTGAAATCGTCATTATCAAAGAACAAGATGTGTTTTTGGTCTAGTGCATCTCCTTAGACCGAAAACCCTTATAAATGGTGCAAAATGACTTTAATCCTTTCCTAATACTTAGTATTGAGTCTAAAACACTTCATTGATTGTTGAAAGCCCTTGGAAATCACCTTATGTATCAAAGATCATGAGTTTTTGGCCAACCATTTGGACCAAAAACCAGTTGGACCGAAAACCACAAGAACCGAAAGCTCCTAGGAACATACCACTTGGACCGAAAACTCGTTTAACTGGCTATACAATCCTTAGATTCAACCCTTGGTACATCTAACACTTGAATCAAAGTGTTTTCCATGTCCTAGGGTGTCTTAACTTGGTTAATTAGTTGTTAAATGACTAATTGGATACATATATGTGTCATTTTATGTTAAATAGGATCTGTGTGTATGCTCAAGTCTTCACTTGACACTTAGCATCATATACCATCCGTTCTTCCAAACCACTCATTACAGGTGAGTTCATACCCCTTAATCAACCTTTTAAATGATTTTAAATGCTTTTATGGGGGGGGGGGGGGGGGGGGGGGATACGAGTTGAACTATTATAGTTATTATATCAATCACATGTGATTAATAACTATCAAACATATGGATTTGCTTACTTTTTAAACTGTGTTATCAAACAAACTACTTCAAACTATTTTGTAAACTCTTTTACATGTTAAATACTTTTATTAAATTCTTTTAAACTTATACTTTGTCAAATGTGTATCTATATAGATATAGTTATATAAGTAGGATTAAAAGGACTTAGGACTGATAACTTGTGACATCCCCATTTTCACGGCCAGAAAAGACCGATTTGTTTATGCTTTGTTTTATAAAATCAGAGTAATCGTTTGAAGAAAATTGTTGCGGAATTTGTCCCCAAAATAAAGAAATATGATAAAAATTTATCAAAGCATTTCTTAAAGAAAAGTATTTTCATTATATAACAAAATCTTGGGATGTCATGTTCCGATACAGACACATAAGCATAAACAGGACTTACATTTATTATCACTAATAATTTACATCTCCTTTATTCTCTCAGTGAAATATGTCTTCGTATTGATACCTGTGATACAAAGAAAACTAAGTGGGTCAGGCTTGGGAGCCTGGTGAGCATGTAGGGTTTTCAACCCACAATAATATAATTATTATATTCAACCATCAAACAATCAACTCAATTACCCATCCCTATTATCTTCTTTATTTCTTAGGATTTTACCCTAGGAATTCAACTACCCATCATTCATTCATTCCTAAGGATTGACCTAAGGAATTAGCACAAACTCCCATTGCTACATAAGGCGCATCTGCCAACATTATCCTTTAAGCACCTCTGCCAGGATTACGTCATACACTATGAGGCGCGACTGCCAGGTTTATGACATTATCTTTTAGGCGCATCTACCGACATTATCCTATAAGCGCATCTGCCAGGATTATCCTATAAGCGCATCTGCCAGGATTACGACATTCACTACTTGGTGCATCTACCGATATTATTCTTAAACGTATATGCTAGTATTATGATATTCTCTAATTGGTGCATCTGCCAATATCATTCTTAATCATCTTTCATACCTCATCGTTTTATCACATACCAACAATCTCATCAACCCATGTTCTACCCAACATATTTGTAGATATAAAATACATATACAGTTTAACTCATTTAAAAACTATATAAAACATCCATCCCACACTCATCTCAAATAAACAACAATATATAAACACATAGCACGTATTTTATAACAAATACTTCATATTTGTGTGTTAAAAGAAGGTAACTACACACTCACCCAAACATATACTTAATACAGTCAAACAATACTTGTATTATACCCGTGTTTGTGAAAGGGACTATACACCCACACATATAAACAACTTTATATTATACACATAACACGTATTTTATACTAAATACTTAATAATTATGCATTAGAAGAAAGTAACCACACACTCACTTGATTAGAAGATGATCGGGCAGCACTACGGCTTGCAGAAGTAGTGTTTCTCCGTAGATCTGGAAGATCTTCACAAAAACCGGCTCCTTGCGGGCAGCGCTTCGGCACGGGAATAACGCTCTTCGGGATCCTCGGGGCTTCGAATCTTGCTTCGGGGCTTGGGAATATTACCGGGGCTTCGGGGTATGATTGGCACGCAAATCGAGGCAAAACTTAGAGAGAGGGAAGAGTTTGAACAAGAGAAAATGGCTGAATTCGAGTTCTATTTATAGGCTGAGGGTCTGGGATTACGCGGGGCGTAATCTCAAGTTACGCGGGGCGTACTTTGACGTCACTGCGTGCGTCGACTGGTGGCACTCGAGTATCGGTCAGACAAGTTGCATCCGACTGAGTACGCGGGGCGTACTCAAATTACGCGGGGCGTAATTGACTTGTAGAACTTCTAAATTGCGTAACTTTCGCATACGAGCTCCGTTTTCGATGTTCTTTATATCCACGCGAAGGTCAGACCATACTCTAAAACTTTCATTTGGACTCCGTCGGCTAATTTTGACTTTTATTTTTATTATTTATTTTTAGAAGGCCGGGACAGAAAAACTTCGTTATAAATTCATAACTTCTTCGTCTGACGTCCGTTCTCGCCTAACTTTTCATCGTTTCCCTACTAACAACGAGATCTTCGATTCTCATTTAGATTGTTTCAGCTAAAAACCGCTCGATCTCAAATCGAGTATTCGGGCTGCATTCCGCTAAGTCGAAACTTAGAAAAATCATAACTTCCTCATACGAAGTCAGATTTGGACGTTCTTTTTATGCACGCTCATGGTTTAACGAAATCTACGACTTTCGTTTAGATTGCTAAGGCTAAATATCGCTCTAACGTAAATTCACTATTTACATCGCGCTGTGTCGTGGCTGTTCTGTCGTGAAACTTCGACAAGTCATAACTTCTTCGTTATAACTCGGATTTCGGTGTTCTTTATATGCACGGAAACCTTGTAACATATTCTATAACTTAGTTAAGATGATTCCTTCAAAATAATCTTCCATCAAAAAGTCATTTTTGACGCTTAACGTCTCTAATTGACTAGCCCGGATCTACGGGCGTTACAATTATCTCCCCCTTAGGATGATTACGTCCCGAAATCATCAACGAAATAGGAATTTCATAATGATTCCACACGTTATTTATTCATCCTAGGTAATAACCGTAACTTCTATGTTTCCTCGAAAGAGTATTTAACTCTATGGCTTTCTTGATCGTAGAAGATGCCCAATCTTGCATCTGCTTATCGTACTATGTTGTACTTTCAATTGTAACCTTCAAGTTACCAGATAAGTCCTTATTGTGGACTCCTTCTTCTTCTCAAGATAATTACTTTCATTTATCTATTGTAACAAATCGATGGGTCGTGCTCTATTGACCTCTCATCGCACGATGCGACGCTTAAACTCGGTCTTTAATGAAGTTAAATTCCAGGATGGAATATACCTTTCTTCATATTCTAATGTGATATAATCCTATTTCAGCATGTAGCATTTCTACCTACAAACTTCTTTTAACAATGAGCGTGACACTATCAATCACATTAACTTCAACTTTCTAACTTAAGTCAGATGTTACATCTAACTTGGTCCTCTAGACCACGTAACATACTCCTCGTAGTCGAACTCAAATTTTAATATGACCACTAGGGTTGGAACAAGAACCATCTTACTAGTCATTACCAAAACAATGGTAATGACATACCAGAATAAAATGGAATCAATTACTAGCTTCTTGGTAACCTTGTGACTTTCCCTGATCCAAGTGCGAGTCCTGTGCTTCCGGTAGTATATGCATCTACTATCTTTCACACCTACTCATACTCGTCCCAAGTATTGTCCCGCAGTCGACCGAGTCACCATACAAGAAAATATGACAATCATTCAACACATCAGTTAGCAAAACTAGGGTTTATATTAATTCCTTGAAACGATTACACAAAAGTTCAAGTTCACCCTATACTATGCCTCTAATAGGCTACATACATGATACTTTTCATATCGCTACTTTATAACTTGATCTTTAGATATAAGATCCTTATTCCTGATTCCTTGCATCGCCATCTTCTTCATCAAGGATCATTTGAAATGCTCTTGCCTTTAGCTTTGGCGGCGCCTCTAGCCTTGCTGCTTGATTTTTCCTTGGGCAGTCTTGCTTGAAGTGCCCCTCTTCGTTACATTCGTAACACACCTTTTTGTTGAAAATACATTCATCGGCGTAGTGCCCATGCTTTCCACACTTGAAACATGTCACCTCCGCACCACATTTTCCTGAGTGCTTCTTTTTGCACTTATCGCACCACCTTGCCTCATCCCTTCCTCCTCCTCCAGACTTTGAGAATTTTCTTTTCTCATTAGAACCTGAAGTTCCTTCTAACTTTCTCTTCTCGCTAACTTCAAACTTACCGTCAGTCCTCCCCTTGATCATATTCTCAACAGACTTGGCAGCCCAAATAGCTGCCTCTAGTGTAGGTGCCTGACGCACTGGCACCGCATACTCCCAAGGGAGTCCCTTTGCATACCGGTCGATTTTTGTCAATTCGTCTGGGACGATGCGAAAAGCAAATTCCATCTTGTCTGTGAAGGCATTAGTGTATTCATCCACTGACATGTTGCCTTTCTTCAATATCAGAAATTTGTTCTCCAACTCTAGCAGGTTTTGGGCCGAGCAGAACTTGTGCTTGAATTGCACCAAGAACTCTGCCCAAGACAGTTGCAGTGGCTCGTTAGGGATTAGGATCTTCCCTAGAGTGTTCCACCATCGAACGGCTCCACCTCGGAACTGACGCACTGCATAGATAGTCTGCAACCTGCCTCTGCAGCCACAAGGCATGAAGGCTAGCTCCATTTCTGATATCCAATCCATAACTCCGATCGGATCTTCCTTTCCAGTGAAGGTCGATGGTTTGCAAGTCAGAAAATCCTTATACTTGCATCCCATTCCATCATTCCTTCCATTCTGGTTGTTTTGCCTAACTATCGGTGGGTTGGCTTGACCAACAGATCCACTAAAGTTTCCACCTTCCGAGTGCCCTTCATTCACTTCGGGCTCTTCCACTTGAATTAACAGTTCTTCACGATTCTGTTGAAGCAGGCGTCTCGTCTCATCCATCTGACGATCCAACATTGTCTGAATCATTAATTGTACACCAGCCATTGTTATCGGCTCAGGTGCTGCTGTTATGAAAGGTATTTGCTCAATCACTGGTGGTTGATTCCTGTTTTCATCAGCATTTCCAACTCCACTTCTTGTTCTCACCATTTTTGATCTATACACCGAATAAGGTGAAATTAGATCCTTATTCATGATAGATATTCAAATCATCCTTATCACTTTGAAACGTTTACATGCTAGTTCTAATATCGTAGACATACGCTTAGAATCCTAAACACATAAGGTTTCCAGATCCGGTCGGCAACAGACCATAGATCCGAACAAAAAATAGCACCAATATAGCTATCACACAGAACATTTAGCACATAAAAGCATTTTAGGCATCATTCCTAAAATAAACTAGTGCTTGTGTCTAAAATATAACAGACACACATCTCAAAATTCCACTTAGCATTCTAAGTTTAAGTCTAGAAATCCTACAAATTCCTAGTTCGCTTAAACTAATGCTCTGATACCAACTGTGACATCCCCATTTTCACGGCCAGAAAAGACCGATTTGTTTATGCTTTGTTTTATAAAATCAGAGTAATCGTTTGAAGAAAATTGTTGCGGAATTTGTCCCCAAAATAAAGAAATATGATAAAAATTTATCAAAACATTTCTTAAAGAAAAGTATTTTCATTATATAACAAAATCTTGGGATGTCATGTTCCGATACAGACACATAAGCATAAACAGAACTTACATTTATTATCACTAATGATTTACATCTCCTTTATTCTCTCAGTGAAATATGTCTTCGTATTGATACCTGTGATACAAAGAAAACTGAGTGGGTCAGGCTTGGGAGCCTGGTGAGCATGTAGGGTTTTCAACCCACAGTAATATAATTATTATATTCAACCATCAAACAATCAACTCAATTACCCATCCCTATTATCTTCTTTATTTCTTAGGATTTTACCCTAGGAATTCAACTACCCATCATTCATTCATTCCTAAGGATTGACCTAAGGAATTAGCACAAACTCCCATTGCTACATAAGGCGCATCTGCTAACATTATCCTTTAAGCGCCTCTGCCAGGATTACGTCATACACTATGAAGCGCGACTGCCAGGTTTATGACATTACCTTTTAGGTGCATCTGCCGACATTATCCTATAAGCGCATCTGCCAGGATTATCCTATAAGCGCATCTGCCAGGATTACGACATTCACTACTTGGTGCATCTACCGAGATTATTCTTAAACGTATCTGCTAGTATTATGATATTCTCTAATTGGTGCATCTGCCAATATCATTCTTAATCATCTTTCATACCTCATCGTTTTATCACATACCAACAATCTCATCAACCCATGTTCTACCCAACATATTTGTAGATATAAAATACATATACAGTTTAACTCATTTAAAAACTATATAAAACATCCATCCCACACTCATCTCAAATAAACAACAATATATAAACACATAGCACGTATTTTATAACAAATACTTCATATTTATGTGTTAAAAGAAGGTAACAACACACTCACCCAAACATATACTTAATACAGTCAAACAATACTTGTATTATACCCGTGTTTGTGAAAGGGACTATACACCCACACATATAAACAACTTTATATTATACACATAACACGTATTTTATACTAAATACTTAATAATTATGCGTTAGAAGAAAGTAACCACACACTCACTTGATTAGAAGATGATCGGGCAGTACTACGGCTTGCAGAAGTAGTGTTTCTCCGTAGATCTGGAAGATCTTCACAAAAACCGGCTCCTCGCGGGCAGCGCTTCGGCTCGGGAATAACGCTCTTCGGGATCCTCGGGGCTTCGAATCTTGCTTCGGGGCTTGGGAATATTACCGGGGCTTCGGGGTATGATTGGCACGCAAATCGAGGCAAAACTTAGAGAGAGGGAAGAGTTTGAACAAGAGAAAATGGCTGAATTCGAGTTCTATTTATAGGCTGAGGGTCTGGGATTACGCGGGGCGTAATCTCAAGTTACGCGGGGCGTACTTTGACGTCACTGCGTGCGTCGACTGGTGGCACTCGAGTATCGGTCAGACAAGTTGCATCCGACTGAGTACGCGGGGCGTAATTGACTTGTCGAACTTCTAAATTGCGTAACTTTCGCATACGAGCTCCGTTTTCGATGTTCTTTATATCCACGCGAAGGTCAGACCATACTCTACAACTTTCATTTGGACTCGGTCGGCTAATTTTGACTTTTATTTTTATTATTTATTTTTAGAAGGCCGGGATAGAAAAACTTCGTTATAAATTCATAACTTCTTCGTCTGACATCCGTTCTCACCTAACTTTTCATCGTTTCGCTACTAACAACGAGATCTTCGATTCTCATTTAGATTGTTTCGGCTAAAAACCGCTCGATCTCAAATCGAGTATTCGGGCTGCATTCCGCTAAGTCGAAACTTAGAAGAATCATAACTTCCTCATACGAAGTCAGATTTGGACGTTCTTTTTATGCACGCTCATGGTTTAACGAAATCTACGACTTTCGTTTAGATTGCTAAGGCTAAATATCGCTGTAACATAAATTCACTATTTACGTCGCGTTGTGTCGTGCCGGTTCTGTCGCGAAACTTCGACAAGTCATAACTTCTTCGTTATAATTCGGATTTCAGTGTTCTTTATATGCACGGAAACCTTGTAACATATTATATAACTTAGTTAAGATGATTCCTTCAAAATAATCTTCCATCAAAAAGTCATTTTTGACGATTAACGTCTCTAATTGACTAGCCCGGATCTACGGGCGTTACATAACTCGCCTTGCTTCCAGTTCCTTGTTTGGTTGTGGACTTAGGGTAGTGGTTATTTGTCCGAAGGTCATTTGAATCTTAGTTATATATTATGTATATGTGTATAGATATAAAAGTTCCTTCAATTGAATTCAATACCTTTATGTATCAAAGGTATACAAACATGTTCATTCGTACGAACAACATTGCTAGTAAACTATAATAAGTATAGTTTAGGAAGTTACAAATACTATTACTAGAACAATGAAACATACAATGAGTCAGTTCATTCATGAGAAACAAACATAACATATAGTGATGAGAAACAAACATAACATGTAGTGATGAGAAACAAACATAACATACTAGACAGAGAGAGAACATACAATACAGCTAGTACACACTATACATTATACAAGAGAACATACTATTATGAGAAACAGAGAGAACATACATACATACTAGACAGAGAGAACATACAATACAACTAGTACACACAATACATATACAAGAACATTACAACAGTTATGTGTGCCACGTAACAGGGCATTCCATCACTTATCATGGCTCATTTTGTATCCAGAGTCTCCTACAAGGAGATTGTTGAATTTGTGTATAGATCTATACTAGATTGACTATCCTACATCTTGCTACTCGTTACAGTGGGACTTGCAAGTCTACGGGTGCAAAATGTCATTTCTTCCGACGTCTTTCATCGTCGTGTTTTTAGTCGGTAGTATGGCACAGGCATATCACATGTTACTTTAAATAATAATTGGTTTAAGGTAATTAGTACAACAGTAGTTACTTAATACAACACTACAGTACTTTATTATTTCCCCATTGCATTCACTTTGTGACCTTCACACAGTTAAAGGTAATGTATAAACTATATTTTTGGTTAATGATAGTCATATATGGGAAAATACACACTTTTACAAGAAACAAGCATACATTTCATTTGATGCCTTGGTAGAAGGCTACATTTAGTAGAAAATATAAGATTTTCTAGGAGATACAAACATTTACATCAAGTACATACAAAAATTTTCATACAAACAATGACACTAAAATACTTATGAACTCACCAGCTTTAAAGCTGGTAAACTCTTTAAAAATAACTTGTATTCTCAGGTCATCAGTAGACAGGTACCGATGCCAGGCTTTTAAGAAGATAGAGCACTTTCAAGACTCATCTCATATTTTGATTTACATTTGTGGTGTCTTATAACTTTACATAACACACTTGTATGAAATTATATTATTAATGCAATGGATGATGTTGTTGCTTGTTTACTACTATGCATTGTTGTGATACTGAAAATGAAGTCATCCACCCCTGAACGTTTCTGCCGTTCCGGTTTTGGGGTATGACAACATCCTAACATACAAGGATACATATTGTAGTATAAAGTATATTGAGAAAACTCACCTCACAAACAAGCATACAAAACAACGACTTAGGCGGAAGTATAAACTGGAACTATGACCCACCTATACATTAATTAGAGGTAAATCCTCAATCTATAGTTTAGAACCCTCAAGTTGACCAAAAGTCAATTTGGTCAAAATTCAATGGTTAATGTCAACTCAGCTGGCCACCACATCGTGGCAGTTTTCACGAAAAAACAATCATGGAAAAACCCTCCACCACGTCGTGGTGAGCATGTCGCCATGTCGTGGGGTTGTTATGGACAAGTTAAAGGATTAAGCCCTTAATCCATTAAGTAACAAACTCATATTCTCTAAAAGGATTCCTTACACCCATAAGCATCATAAAAGTCATTGCTTGATGGACATGCATGTCTAATGCATGTCTTGAACTATAGTTAGGTCAAAATGGTAAAAATAGGGTCAAAACCTCATGCATGGAATCCAAAACTCTATATAACTTCAAATCTGAAACATGAGACTACAAAAGGACCACAAGGATCCATAAAGTTGATAACTTTATGGAATCCATCCACTCAAACCACCTTAAAACATGGAGAAAAGTGCTTAACAGTCTAGTTATATAAGGATTGCACACAAAATTTATGAACTTGAGGACTTACTGTTGGATTAGGTGTCTAATCTTGAATTATTAGCAAAGTGCTTTTGGGTTGGCCTCAAACCTAGTAATTAAATAGGATGACTTTTAAAGAGAGAGACTGATTTATTAATTGATTATGTGATGAATAAATTAATTAGAAATCAAAATGAACTTATTAATATGTTATGAAAATAATATATTAATTAGAAATCATATTATTTAATTAATAATTAATTAGAATTAATTTTCGGATTAATTGGATTACATAAAAGTTCATGGATTGTTTGGTTATTAATTTGTTGAAAGTTGAACCAGGAAGGCTCTAGAACCCCCATGGAATGGGGTGGACGAAAATTGGCTAGAGACCATCTAGAATTTCGTCCAAGGGTGATTGGATAAGAGATAAGGCAATTTGATTATTATACTAATTAATCTAGGTCTTATCCGAAAAACCCTAGCTTTGGCCCCAAGTTTTAGTCAGCTATATAAAGGGTCCTGTACCTTAATATTTCAGCCACTCCTTCTTCTATAGAGGAAGCCGAAATTATACTCACCTCTCTCTCTCCTCTCTCTCTCTCTCTCTCTCTCTCTCTCTCTTCAAGTATTCTAGCTACTAGGGTTGGGTGTGAACCATCAGAGGCACAACACTTGTGGTGCTCGCTTCCTAAAGCTTTGAAGAAAGGATTCTTGATTATTTACAACAATACTTAGCAAGGTATGTATTCTTCCTTAAGAATTTAGATTTCATTAGAAAAATTTTGTTGTTTGATAGTTCATAGTATGTTGCCTTTATATGAAAGACATAGATCCTCCTTAGGTTGCATGTGCCCTAATCATTTAACTATTAAATGTGTTTCCGCTTAGAGCATAGTTTTGTAATCTACGTTTTCCATTAGTAGAATCAGAGCCTATGGCTATATTTCGTGTCATTGTACATTGGTGAATCGATCAAACAAAATTTTCGATTTTTTGCATCTCACAATGTGAGCATTGATGCTCACGGCATGAGATCTGAACAGATCCAATTTTTTGAGTTTTTCTACCTAATCTGTTTTGGATGCTTTTATTTGGTAATTATGTGCTTGAAATATCTGCAAATCCGAATTTGTTGAATATTTGATGATAAAATAAAAGCCTACAAGTTAGGAGATAAATCTTTGACTTGATTAATTATTTTTATTGATTAATATGATTAATGTTTAAGTGTGTAAATAATTAATTTAGATATTAATTGATCCTAATAATTAATGTCAAATATTAATTGGTTTATTTAAATTAAATTAATTATTTAATTTAGAAATTTTAATAAACCTAGTGTTTTAGAAACGTTTTTTAAAATACATTATATATATATATATATATATATATATATATATATATATATATATATATATATATATATATATATATATAGAGTCAAATTTTTGGTAGGAAGGTAAGAAGTTTTTTTTCTACATATTTTTTTCACGAACAAACAAAATCAATCATTAGATGATTCATTTGTAAGATGATTCACAAGAAAAAATTCTAAAAAAAAACATCTCGATGATTCATTTATACAATGATTTTTTTGTTATTCACTAAAATTATCATAAAAATGAATTTTTTCTTAATTTACTTAAAAATGAATCATAAAGATGTTTTTTTGGGAATTTTTTCTTGTGAATCATCTTACAAATGAATCATCTAGTACTTCATTTATTTTGTTCGTCAAAAAAATATGTAGAAAAAAAACTTATTACCTTCCTACCAAAAAAAAATTCTTACCGGATCTATATATATATATATATATATATATATATATATATATATATAGGCCGCTTCGTAAATGAGGCGTACTAGCGATCCGACTGACTTATTCTTATTGATATAGTAATTAACTTTTAATGTTATATATATATATATATATATATATATATATATATATATATATATATATATATATATATATATATAACATATCAAAAGTTAATTACTATATGTATAAGAATAAGTCAGTCAGATTGCTAGTACGCCTCATTCATGAAGCCGTACTATTAGGGGAGTTTAAGGAAGCGACATATTAAATGATTGTCATTGGGTATCCATTCTTACTCATCGCTCTCTTGTATGGTGGAGGTTCATTAGTGGAACGGATCTGATAGGACATAATATCATTAATAAGTATAATGATATTAAAGTAACTAAACAATTTATTTTATAAAATCTCACTCTTAGCTACTTTAGGAAAAATGTGAAAAGTGTGTTAATCCATAAAAATAGCACATTATGATTTATAGTAGTTACTGGAGTGTGTGTGGTGAACTGGTACACTAATAGTGACTATAAAGAGTAATAATGGACATCTTGAAAATTATCGTTGATTAATGGAGCACATGTGGTTAACCGACACATTAAAATGAGATGATAAATGACATCGAGAGTGTCAAGCATATTTGTATGGTTATTCATATATTGTTTGTGATCCTTGGTATCTCAGTCATTGATAGATTCAATGAATCTCAAAAGATCTAGGAATTTCCTAGTTCGAAATTGGTAAATTGCTTTTATCTACCTTCATAAATTCGCAATAAGATTACGACATCTCTCTTCTTAGTTGTGAATTGTTATTTTGGATCCTAGCCTTAATTTTTTTTATGGGTAAAATATTAAGGATTATTGTTATCTTACTAAAATTATTTTCCTTTTCTTAAAAAATATACTCCTATTGATGCTCCTGCTCCATCATCGTCTACCCATCACTCGGGTTTCTCCCTACTCTCCATCGTCTCTAAGGTGACCATTGATGGCTCTAACTATAATGATTAGATACACAACATCAGAATGGATCTTCGCTTTGAGGGCAAAGAATATGTCTTTAAGGAGAAACTCGTTGAAGTTGATGAAAACACTACTACTCCTAAACAACTAGCCTCCTACAAAAAATACTACGACGATGCAACAAAAGTTGCTTGCATCATGGTCGCCACAATGAATCATAAATTGCAGAGGTTCTATGAGGACTACTGTCCGTTTGAGATGAACCATGACCTGGTGGAAAAGTACCACAAGAGACCTCATCAAGAAAAGTTTGAGGTGGTCAAGTCTCTCATGGCTTGCAACATGAACGAGGGAGAGTTTGTCTGCAACCACGTGTAGAAAATGCAAAGATACACGGAGGGCCTTGTTAAGCTCAATGTGCACTTTGACGAGGAGTTAGCCATAGACATAGTCTTAAACTCGTTTCCAAGTTGTTATGATCAGTTTCATTAGCTTATCATTTTAATAACATAGAGACCACATTTTCTCAACTCCACAACTTCCTACAGACTGTTGAGTTGAAATGAAGGGCAAGAGTCAAGCCCCTACCACTATTGCTAGTGCTCCCATTCTCGCCATTGGTAAAGGGAAAGGGAAGAAGAGAAAGGCTTGTCCTAAAGCTAACAAGAAGATAAGGCCCAATTTGGGTCTTCAAGCAATGGGCCAAAGGAAAAGCCCAACTCATACATTCCAGCTGTTAATGACCCCAAAGAGGACACTAGTTACTATTGCAATGAGAAGGGCCATTAGAAGATGAGATGCCCTAAATACTGGCAAGACGTCAAGGATGGCAAGGTGAAGCCATCGTGTGACATCCCCATTTTCACGGGCAGAAAAGACCGATTTTGTTTATGCTTTATAAAAATCAGAGTACCTCTTTTAATAAAAATGTTGCGGAATTTGTTCCCAGAAAAACATGATAAATACGTTATCAAAGCATTTCCGAAGAAATGTATTTTTATCCATTTTAAAACATTTGGGATGTCATCGTTAATACAGAAAAATAAGCATAAACAGATCTTACATTCATTTACACTTGTGATCTACATCTCTTTTAAATCCCTCGGTGTAAAGTAGCTTCATATCGACGCCTGTGATACAAATAAGCTTGAGTGGGTCAGGTTTCAAACCTGGTGAGTACATAAGGTTTTCAACCCTCAATAATGTAATTATTATGTTTAAACATCAAACAATTAACCCAATTACACATCCCTGTTATCTTCTTTACTCGTAAGGATCTACCCTAAGAATCAGTTATTCATCGTTCATTCATTCCTAAGGATTATCCTAATGAATAGGCACGAAGTCTATCATTGACAATGATACAGTTGTCAAGCACGGCTGCTAATATTATCATTTAGGCGTTGCTGCCAGAATTGTGACATTCTCTATGAGGCACAACTGCCGGTATTGTCCTTTAGGTGAAACTGTCATGATTATGATGGTCTCTATTAGGCACTTCTGCCGGTAGAGTCCTTTAGGTGCATCTGCCAGGGTTATCTCATTTATTGATAGTATCGTTTCCAAGAATCCACTCGCAATGCATGTCAATGGGTTTTTATCTCGTTTATCAACAATATCGTTTCCGAGAATCCACTCGCAATACATGTCAATGGGTTTTTATAGTACAACTGGTGAATACACAGTTCAAATAACACCTACAGGTTGCGAGTCTGCTAGTGTTCCACTGGACTGTCTAGAATAGTCTGTGGTTGTCATCCATACTCTGCTAGATGATGGGGCCAACACTTGGGTAAAAGGATTCTCTCATGGTTCACCTCTCACCCTTATCTCATGGTCTATATCACCTCTCATCATTTTGTTTTTGTCACACAACAACTATTTCATCTACCCACATTTTACCCAACACATTTTGTAGATATAAAATTCATATACAGTTTAAATCATTTAAAACATGTATAAAAATCTTTCACCCAGCATAGACGGCAAGTATACAGACAATATGCACACATAGCATGTAATTTATATTAAATACTTCATATTTATGTGTAAGATGAAAGTAACCAGGCACTCACCTGGTAAGGTGGTGACTCGGTACTCGGACAACACTTCGTTATCTCAAAATAATTATTCCTTGACAAAACCTAGTATCAACACCACTAGAGTTTACTCCGACATTAACCGCGACTAATTAATAGTCTAGCTATTATTACTATTATATAAGCGTTTAAACAATATTTTCCAACCACTATGTATAGACAGGGGCCAGACATAAACCATCGGAGGGCAGGACCATTTTAGCATATAGCACTTCTGAAATCAAACAACCCTATGCGGCCCTTTAAACCAGATTCCCCGTACCACGAGTGGTCAAAAAGATATTATAACGACACTTATATAACTCATAATAATAGCCCAAATATTTATTATAAGGTCCAAATAACATTACTATATTTAAATATAAGTTATACTTATGGTAGGGTAAGCATATCTCACTTACTAGGGGTTTGGCTAGGAGCCGGGCTCTGCAGGGGCAGAACTCTAGAGCCGAAAGTTCTTCTTTCCGGAGCCTTCCGGCACTCCGGGACTTGCCTCTAACACCTAGTAGGTGTTAGGGAAAGGGGAAGAGGGTTTGGGGGTAATGGGAGAGAAAGAGTATGAAAGGTGTGGGTTTTGGGGGTGATTTACGCCTCTATTGATAAGCTGTCTGGGCCGATTCACGTCGTGAGAAAGGGTGCTCACGTCCAAGGCGAAGTCTGGTGCTGACACGTGGCGCCAGATGTAGGTAAAATGTCACACCCCAAACCAGAACGGCGGAAACGTTCGGGGGCAGATGACATCATGTTCTGTATCATAACCATAGAGAAGAAAGTTAAACACAACCATCATAGATATAACTTAAAGGGTTACATTGTTTCCAAAAATTACATGTTAAAAAAAACACATGTTTCCAATTAAATTACATATGATGATAAAATGTAGCAACAGAATCTACGCCTTAGTGTCTTGACTTCAGAATTCTTGCGGTTACCTGTATTACTGATTACCAGAGAATACAAGTTGTTTTGAAAAAAGAGTATCAACATAAAGCTGGTGAGTTCATAAGTATTTTGTAAAAATGAATGTTGTTTGTTACAAGTTTGTTTCAAAAAAATCCAATATTTTCTGAAAGATTTGTAGTAAATTGAATTAAAACAAGGTCTAGTATGTGTAAGTAAGTCGTCATATTTATGCGTGTGTTTTATATTTAAATAAAACTTCTTTGTATAAAACCTTAGACTTTTCGTGATTTGTATGCTGTGTAAATGTTCCATGCGAGATGTTATAATCGTACTAAAGATTAGATGGCCTGGAATACGACGTTCTTCAGGCGTCGGAAAGTTATGACATTTGTCACCCCAGACCTGCCGGTCTAGCTGTTGCAAGCAACTTAGGTGCGGGTTTGTCAGACCCATTATAGATCTATATACAACTATCACGTTCTCGATCCACGAGATTCTGATTATAACTACAGGAATTTTCTGTGGTACTTAGGAGTACCCCGAAGGTGAATGTCTCGCGAGTAAAAATACAAGGTCACGTAGTGTACAATGAAATATTTGGTTTTGTAAGTCGAATGAGTAACTGCTTCTTTGTTTAACAACGTGCTCAAACTATACCTATTATAGTTTATCAAAAAGTAATGTATGTGTTTGGATGAAACCTTTTTTATGCAAGTCATTGTATTTCCAAAAATCGACAATTGAAATGATAAGTATAAATCGTATACACACCTTGCTCAGCATGTTACAAGGTAAAACGAGGTAAAAATGTGAGAGAATGAGAGAAAATGAGCAACTTTACCCGGAACCCTCGCATGCTATTTATAGGAGTTGGATTATGCCCTCGTATGTTGGGCGTACACCGAAGTACGCAGGGCGTACCTCGTACGTTGGGCGTACTCCAAAGTTACGATGGGCGTTCGCATGTGTCACTGCTTACTGCATCCTCGAACGAAGCATTGGGGCGACGTGGACGATCCGGATCCTAGTATCCGAGTACGCTGGGCGTACTCCTTCGGATAAGCCTCGAAGTGTGTGCCAAAAACTTCAAAAATGCGTAACTTTCGCATACGAGCTCATTTTTTGACGTTCTTTATATCCACGCGAAGGTGAGAAAAGACTCTACAACTTTCATTTAGACTTCGTTGGCTAGTTTTATTTTTATTTATATTTTATTTATTAGGCCGGGACACGATAAAACCCGTTAAAAATCCGTAACTTCTATATACGATGTCCGCTTTCGTTTGTCTTTTTACCATTGAGCTACTATTGTGGAGGCCTTCAAATCTCGTTTAGGTTGCGTTGGCTAAAAATCGCTCGATCTTTATTTCGAGTTTTTAGGTATCTACCGTTGTTCCGAAACTTAGAAAAATCATAAATTCCTCATACGAAATCAGATTTGGGCGATCTTTTTAAGTATGTTCACGGTTTATGTAACGCCCGTGTTTCTAGGCTTTCCATTTTTAGCAATGTAATAGTCTAGGTTAACCTTTGTAACTCAACTTGAAATAATAAGAATGTATTATTTGTGAATTATTTGAATTATGTGATTTATGTGTGTATTTTCTTAATTTTTATAATTTAATGAATTAAGAATAAAATAAGCATCAAAATTTAAGTGTGAGATAAGCCTGACATCTTTGCATAAAGTTGTAGTGGTCGAAACAAGGATTCCGGGGATATAAGGAATGCCAAAATCCGAGTTATAACGAGGAAGTTATGACCTGTCGAAGTTTCGCGACAGAACCGGCACCGCTGATTAACGTAAAAAGTGAGATTTACGTTAGAGCGATATTTAGCCTTAGTGATCTAAACGAGAATCGAAGATCTCGTTGTTAGTATCAAAGCGATAAAAAGTTAGGCGAGAACGGACGTCAAACGAAGAAGTTATGAATTTATAACGAAATTTTCTGTCCCGACCTATTAAAAATAAATAATAAAAATAAATTCAAAATTAGCCGACGGAGTCTAAACGAAAGTTGTAGATCGTAGTCTCACATTTCCGTGGATATAAAGAACGTCGAAAACGGAGTTCGTATGAAGAAGATATGAATTTCTGAAGTTTATTAATTAATTTATAATTATTTTTAATTCAAATTCGGAAGCATTATCCGAAGGCGAGTCACAGATCTTATCCGACTTACGCGCCGCGTAAGTGAGTACGCTCCGCGTACTCCGAAAGTGTCGACATCGCAGCAAGTGGCTTCGGATGACGCAAGCGCTTACGTTTCTGAGGCAGTACGCCCCGCGTACGAGAGGCTTCCAGCCTCCTATAAAAGGCATGCGAGGGCAGCCGGCCAATTTGCTAATTCTCTCTTGTTTTTGTGCCGAAGCTCTGCGTTTTTACCCCCGAAGCCATCCCGAAGCCCCGGTAATATTCCCGAGTCCCGAAGCGAGTCCCGAGATCCCGAAGATCCCGAGAAGTGCGGTTTCCGAGCCGAAGTTCTGCCCGCGAGAAGTTCGATTTTCGTAGAGATCTTCCAGATCTGCGGAGGATTACTACTTCTGCAAGCCGTAGTGCTACCCGATCATCTTCTGATCAAGTGAGTGTGTAGTTACTTTCATTCCAACACAATATTATGAAGTATTTCCTATAAAATACGTGTTATGTGTATATATTTGGTTGTTATACATGTGAGTGTATATTCACTCTCTTCTATCTTATAGATCTGAAGTATTCTCTATGAAATACGTGTTATGTGTGTATGCCTCATCTGTTATGTGAAAAATGTTTTGATTGAGCATGCTATACAGGTTTTGAAACTACGTATAAAAATGTATATTTTATCTACTAATATGTTGGGTAGAACATGGGTAGATAGTTGGTGTGTAATAAACAGATGAGAGGCCTCGATGTTGTTTTGATCAGTCATCTAGCGGAATTTAGATGACGACCACGGACTTTTCTAGACAGTCCAGTGGAACGCTAGCAGGCTCATAACCTGTAGGTGTTAATGAACTTGGGTGTTCATTCGCTGTATTCCATCCCCCCCCCCCCCCCCCCCCCCCCATGGTTGCCTTATTTGACTTATATTGCTGAGGAACCCCCGAAGCATGTGTAGTCGCCCCGATGAAATATTCTTAGACTAGGTCCCTTGTGTTAGTTATTTAGGGACATAAAGTGAGAATAACGGGAATGGGTAACTGGGTTATTGTTGGTTGATAATAATTAATTTAATTATTTATTGTGGGTTGAAAACCCTATATGCTCACCAGGCTCCCAAGCCTGACCCACTCAGTTGATTTATTTTACAGGAAGTGGCGCAAGAGCTTAAGATGGGCGAACATCAAGTTGTTTTGTTTACAAGTCTGTATATGTATATATTTGTTGAAAGACTTGTAATGCTATCGTTTATGCTTTATGATCTGTATCGGAACATGACATCCCGACCTTTGATTATGAAATGAAATCATATTTCTTTATGAAATGTTTTGATAAATATCTATTTTATCATGTTTTGTTTTTGGGAACAAATTCCGCATCTCTTTTAAAATTAAAAGGATTTACTCTGAAAATTATTTTAAAAAAAGCATAAATGAAATCGGTCTTTTCGGGCCGAGATTTTGGGGATGTCACAGTTGGTATCAGAGCCTTAGTTTAAGCGAACTAGGAATTTGTAGGATTTTTAGACTTAAACTTAGAATGCTAAGTGGAATTTTGAGATGTGTCTGTTATGTTTTAAGACACAAGCACTAGTTTATTTTAGGAAAGTTTCCTAAAATGCTTTATGTGCTAAATGTTATATGTTGCCATATATGATATTATTTGTTCGGATCTATGGTCTGTTGCCGACTGGATCTAGAAACCTTATGTGTGTAGGATTCTAAGCGTACGTCTACGATATTAGAACTAGCACGTAAACGTTTCGGAGTGATAAGGATGATTTGAATATCTATCGTGAATAAGGATCTAATTTCACCTTATTCGGTGTGTAGATCAAAAATGGTGAGAACAAGAAGTGGAGTTGGAAATGCTGATGAAAATAGGAATCAACCACCAGTGATTGAACAAAGACCTGTTGTAGCAGCAACACCTGAGCCAATAACCATGGCTGGTGTGCAATTGATGATTCAGACGATGTTGGATCGTCAGATGGAGGAAACTAGACGGTTGCTTCAACAAAATCGTGAAGAACTGTCGATTCGTGTGGAAGAGCCTGAATTAAATGAAGGGCACTCGGAAGGTGGAAACTTCAGTGGATCAGTTGGTCAAGCCAACCCACCGATAGTTAGGCAAGATAACCGCGATGGAAGGAATGATGGAATGGGATGCAAGTACAAGGACTTTTTGACTTGCAAACCATCGACCTTCAATGGAAAGGAGGATCCGATTGGGGTTATGGATTGGATCTCCGAAATGGAGCTAGCCTTCATGACGTGTGGCTGCAGAGGTAAGTTGCAAACCATCTATGCCGTGCGTCAATTCCGAGGTGGAGCCGTTCATTGGTGGAACACTCTAGGGAAGACTTTGAGCCCTAATGAGCCACTGCAATTGTCATGGGCAGAGTTCTTGGTGCAGTTTAAGCGCAAGTTCTGCTCGGCTCAAAATCTGTTGGAGTTGGAGAACAAGTTCCTGACATTGACTAAGGGCAGTATGTCAGTTGATGAATACACCAATAACTTCACCGATAAGATGGAGTTTGCCTTGCGTATCGTTCCAGATGAGCTGACGAAGGTGGACCGGTATGCGAAGGGACTCCCATGGGAGTATGAGGTGCCAGTACGTCAGGCACATACTTTAGAGGCAGCTATCTGGGCTGCCAAGTCTGTTGAGAACATGATAAAAGGGAGAACCACCAACAAGGTTGAGGTTGGTGAGAAGAGGAAGTTTGAGGGAACATCTGGTTCCGGCAAGAAAAGCAAATTTTCGAAATCTGATTCGAAAAGGTTTGGTGGGGGTAAAGGAGGGGAAGCGAAGTGGTGTGAAAAGTGTAAGAAAAAGCACTTCGGGAAATGTACCGAGGATGTAACTCGCTACAAGTGTGGAAAGGTTGGACATTTTGCCAATGAATGTCCGAACAACAAAAGGATGTGTTTTGGTTGTAATGAAGAGGGGCATATTTTGAAAGACTGTCCGAAGAAGAAGGAGGCAGCTAAGCCCAACATTCCACCAAAGCCGAAGGCGAGAGCATTCCAGATGACACTGGAAGCTGCTAAGGATGAAGCTGATGTCGCTTCAGGTACCTTTCTCGTTAACAATTTGCCTGCCCAAATTTTATTTGATTCTGGAGCCAACTACTCCTTTATATCGCATGAATTTGGTAGAAAACTAGCTTTGCCTGTTGATAGACTAGATAATGCTTTATTAGTCGAAGTTGCTAGTGGCAAGTTTGTACCTGTTAGCCATCATATGAAAAACATCTTAATCGACTTGAATGGGAATAAGTTCCACGAGGAATTATTGCCTATCGAACTTAATGGTTTCGACATCGTTTTGGGAATGGATTGGCTTAGTGCCAATGATGCCGAAATTTTATGCAAGAAGAAAATAGTGAAAGTAAATCCGCCTGAAAAGGAATCGTTTATGGTGTATGGAGAAAACGCAGAGTAAATTCTGGAATCATTTCTCTAATGAAAGCCAGAAAATGTTTGACCAAGGGGTGTACATCATACTTAGCATTCGTGATTGATGCTAAGAAGGAAAAGAAGGTGATGCAAAATATTCCCGTTGTGTGTGATTATCCGGAAGTATTTCCCGAAGATCTTCCTGGATTACCGCCCGATCGACAAGTAGAATTTCGTATTGACTTGTTGCCCGGAACAACGCCAATTGCAAAAACACCTTATCGATTAGCACCGTCGGAGATGAAGGAGCTAATGATGCAACTTCAGGAGTTATTGGACAAAGGTTTCATTAGACCTAGTTCAGCACCCTGGGGAGCTCCGGTGTTATTCGTGAAGAAGAAAGATGGAAGTATGAGAATGTGCATTGATTACAGGGAGCTGAACAAGGCAACGATAAAGAATAGATATCCGTTGCCAAGGATTGATGACCTATTTGATCAATTGCAAGGTTCAAACTATTTCTCGAAGATCGATCTTAGGTCAGGATATCATCAGCTGAAAGTAAGAGAGCAGGATATAGAGAAGACTGCGTTCAGAACTAGATATGGACACTACGAGTTCTTGGTTATGTCATTTGGACTAACCAATGCTCCGGCATCATTCATGGATTTAATGAATAGGGTTTGTAATCCGTTCCTTGATAAATCCGTGATAGTGTTCATAGACGACATTCTGATTTACTCAAAAAGCCAGGAGGAGCATGGCAGACACTTGCGAGAAGTGTTAGAAGTTTTGAAGAAGGAGAAGCTATATGCTAAGTTCTCCAAATGTGATTTTTGGATTCGTGAAGTCCAATTCTTGGGTCACGTGGTCAACCAGGAAGGGATAATGGTTGATCCAGCAAAGATTGAAGCTGTAATGAAGTGGGAACAACCGAAAAGTCCCACGGAGATTCGAAGCTTTTTAGGATTAGCCGGATATTACCGAAGGTTTATCCAAGGCTTTTCTTCGATTGCTAGTCCATTAACAGCTTTGACCCACAAAGGAGCTACTTATGCTTGGAGTGATAAGCATAAAGAAGCATTCGAGAAGCTAAAGAAGAAACTATGCGAGGCACCGATACTTTCTCTACCCGATGGAGTTGAAGACTTCGCTGTTTATAGCGATGCGTCTGGTGTTGGATTGGGTTGTGTTTTAACCCAAAGAGAAAAGGTGATAGCATATGCGTCTCGACAACTGAAAGAGCATGAAAAGAACTACCCGACTCATGATTTGGAGTTGGCAGCGGTAGTTTTCGCTCTGAAGATATGGAGGCATTACCTCTATGGCACTAAGTGCAAACTTTTCACTGATCATAAGAGTCTCCAATATCTCTTTAATCAGAAGGAATTGAATATGAGGCAACGACGCTGGCTGGAATTACTCAAGGACTACGACTGCGAGATACTTTACCACCCCGGTAAGGCTAATGTTGTTGCTGATGCTCTCAGTCGGAAAGTCAATCTTGAAAGGAAAAGGCCAAGAGCATTGAGAATTGAAGTTGTCTCGACCATTGTGGAAAGTATAAAGAAAGCTCAAGAGGAAGCTTCTGAGAAAAATGACCGAAAGGAGGAACGTTTGGGTAAAACGTTGGTGTTTGGTACAAACGGTCATGGACTGAAGGTATTCCAAGATCGTATTTGGGTACCTAAGTCAGGAGGAATTAGAGATCTTCTGATGGAAGAAGCTCACAAGACCATGTATTCGATTCATCCCGGTAGCACTAAAATGTATAGGGACCTGAAACCCTACTACTGGTGGCCGACGATGAAGCTTGATGTTGCAAAGTATGTGGCCGAGTGTGTGACTTGTGCGAGAGTCAAGACACAACATCAGAAACCGTACGGGAGTTTAGAACCTTTACCTGTGCCTATGGGTAAGTGGGAAGACATTGCTATGGATTTTGTCACTAAACTACCCAGAACAAAGAATGGTCACGACATGATTTGGGTGGTCGTTGATCGATTCACTAAGAGTGCGCATTTCATAGCAGCCAATGAGAAATGGTCTATGGAAAAGCTTGCGAATTCTTATGTGAAGGAAATTGTGAGACTTCACGGTGTTCCGCTAACAATTGTGTCGGATCATGATAGTCGTTTCACCTCAAGGTTTTGGAAAAGTCTACAAGAGGAAATGGGTACCAAGTTATGTTTAAGTACAGCTTACCATCCGCGGACTGATGGTCAGAGTGAAAGAACGATACAAACACTTGAAGATATGTTGAGAGCATGTACCTTGGAGTTCCTAGGTAATTGGGATGAACATTTACCTTTGGTAGAATTTTCCTATAATAATAGTTTTCACTCGAGCATAAAGATGGCACCTTATCAAGCTTTGTATGGACAGAAGTGTCGTACGCCGTCTTGTTGGCTTGAGGCTGGGGAAAAGCAGTTTATGGGGCCGGAGATAGTCCATCAAACTGCTGAAAAGTTGAAAATAATTAGGGAGAGAATGTTAGCAGCTCAGGATCGTCAAAAGAGTTATGCTGACAAAAAGCGAAGACCGATGACTTTTGAAGTTGGAGATTCGGTTTTGCTTAAAGTCTCGCCGTGGAAGGGACTTATAAGATTTGGAAAAAGGGGAAAGTTAAGTCCAAGGTTTATCGGACCGTTTAAAGTTCTTCAGAGGATTGGGAACCAAGCTTACAAGCTCGAACTACCAGAAGAATTGAATGGAATTCATAACACTTTCCATGTGTGTTATTTGAGGAAGTTCACGGGAGAAGTTCCCGACATAATTCCACTTTCAGAGTTGAGGATCGATGAGAACAAAAGGTTGATTGAGGAACCGGAGGCAATTGTTGACCGAAAGACTAAGAAATTGCGACGTAAGATGGTGGAGTTAGTGCTTGTCCGATGGAAACACACGAATGGACCAAATCTCACCTGGGAGACGGAGAGTGACATGATGAGTCGCTATCCGCATTTGTTTGCTGGTGTGTGATTCCGGGGATGGAATCATTCTAAGGTGGAGAGAATTGTAACGCCCGTGTTTCTAGGCTTGCCATTTTTAGCAATGTAATAGTCTAGGTTAACCTTTGTAACTCAACTTGAAATAATAAGAATGTATTATTTGTGAATTATTTGAATTATGTGATTTATGTGTGTATTTTCTTAATTTTTATAATTTAATGAATTAAGAATAAAATAAGCATCAAAATTTAAGTGTGAGATAAGCCTGACATCTTTGCATAAAGTTGTAGTGGTCGAAACAAGGATTCCGGGGATATAAGGAATGCCAAAATCCGAGTTATAACGAGGAAGTTATGACCTGTCGAAGTTTCGCGACAGAACCGGCACCGCTGATTAACGTAAAAAGTGAGATTTACGTTAGAGCGATATTTAGCCTTAGTGATCTAAACGAGAATCGAAGATCTCGTTGTTAGTATCAAAGCGATAAAAAGTTAGGCGAGAACGGACGTCAAACGAAGAAGTTATGAATTTATAACGAAATTTTCTGTCCCGACCTATTAAAAATAAATAATAAAAATAAATTCAAAATTAGCCGACGGAGTCTAAACGAAAGTTGTAGATCGTAGTCTCACATTTCCGTGGATATAAAGAACGTCGGAAACGGAGTTCGTATGAAGAAGATATGAATTTCCGAAGTTTATTAATTAATTTATAATTATTTTTAATTCAAATTCGGAAGCATTATCCGAAGGCGAGTCACAGATCTTATCCGACTTACGCGCCGCGTAAGTGAGTACGCCCCACGTACTCCGAAAGTGTCGACATCGCAGCAAGTGGCTTCGGATGACGCAAGCGCTTACGTTTCTGAGGCAGTACGCCCCGCGTACTGGCGTACGCCCCGCGTACGAGAGGCTTCCAGCCTCCTATAAAAGGCATGCGAGGGCAGCCGGCCAATTTGCTAATTCTCTCTTGTTTTTGCGCCGAAGCTCTGCGTTTTTACCCCCGAAGCCATCCCGAAGCCCCGGTAATATTCCCGAGTCCCGAAGCGAGTCCCGAGATCCCGAAGATCCCGAGAAGTGCGGTTTCCGAGCCGAAGTTCTGCCCGCAAGAAGTTCGATTTTCGTAGAGATCTTCCAGATCTGCGGAGGATTACTACTTCTGCAAGCCGTAGTGCTGCCCGATCATCTTCTGATCAAGTGAGTGTGTAGTTACTTTCATTCCAACACAATATTATGAAGTATTTCCTATAAAATACGTGTTATGTGTATATATTTGGTTGTTATACGTGTGAGTGTATATTCACTCTCTTCTATCTTATAGATCTGAAGTATTCTCTATGAAATACGTGTTATGTGTGTATGCCTCATCTGTTATGTGAAAAATGTTTTGATTGAGCATGCTATACAGGTTTTGAAACTACGTATAAAAATGTATATTTTATCTACTAATATGTTGGGTAGAACATGGGTAGATAGTTGGTGTGTAATAAACAGATGAGAGGCCTCGATGTTGTTTTGATCAGTCATCTAGCGGAATTTAGATGACGACCACGGACTTTTCTAGACAGTCCAGTGGAACGCTAGCAGGCTCATAACCTGTAGGTGTTAATGAACTTGGGTGTTCATTCGCTGTATTCCATCCCCCCCCCCCCCCCCCATGGTTGCCTTATTTGACTTATATTGCTGAGGAACCCCCGAAGCATGTGTAGTCGCCCCGATGAAATATTCTTAGACTAGGTCCCTTGTGTTAGTTATTTAGGGACATAAAGTGAGAATAACGGGAATGGGTAACTGGGTTATTGTTGGTTGATAATAATTAATTTAATTATTTATTGTGGGTTGAAAACCCTATATGCTCACCAGGCTCCCAAGCCTGACCCACTCAGTTGATTTATTTTACAGGAAGTGGCGCAAGAGCTTAAGATGGGCGAACATCAAGTTGTTTTGTTTACAAGTCTGTATATGTATATATTTGTTGAAAGACTTGTAATGCTATCGTTTATGCTTTATGATCTGTATCGGAACATGACATCCCGACCTTTGATTATGAAATGAAATCATATTTCTTTATGAAATGTTTTGATAAATATCTATTTTATCATGTTTTGTTTTTGGGAACAAATTCCGCATCTCTTTTAAAATTAAAAGGATTTACTCTGAAAATTATTTTAAAAAAAGCATAAATGAAATCGGTCTTTTCGGGCCGAGATTTTGGGGATGTCACAGTTTAACATAACCTAGGACTTTCGTTTAGATACTTAAGGCTAGAAAGTGTTTGATCGAAATTTCATTTTTCACGCTTATGAGTGTTCTATCGGTTTGTCGAGAATTTTTAATAGGTCATAACTTCTTCATTATAACTCGGATTTGAGTGTTCTTTATATTTTTGAAAACCTTGACACAATATCTAACACTTTATGCATCCCAATTTAGATTTTAGAACACTTCATTTTTTATGCTATTTTCATTGATTCTAAACTGTCTATTACATTTGACTTTTTGTATGTTACATTGATTTAAAAATATCGGGTTGTCACATAAAACAGTCAATCTTTAAAAATTCATAACTTTCGCATACGAACTCTGTTTTTAACGTTCTTTATATCCACGTGTAGTTAAAGACAAGATCTACAACTTTCCTTTTGACTCCATCGACTAATTCTCGACTGGCTTTAAATTAATAGTATGAGAAGATTACACTATTAAATGTACGCGTAAAATTTGTAACTTCTTCATATAGACTCTGTTTTCGTCTGTCTTTTTATCGTTGAGTTCCTATTAATGAGATCTTCAACTCTCATTTAGGTCGCGTAAGCCAAAAACCGCTTGAACTAAAATTCGAGTTTCGAGCCATGCACTGCTAAGCCAAATCTTAGAAAATTCATAACTTCCTCATACGAAATCAGATTATGGTGTTCTTTTCATGCACACTCTCAGTTTAATGTATTCTACAACTTTCGTTTAGATTGCTAAGGCTAAAAGTCTCTCTATCGTAAATTCATTATTTACGTCTCCCAGTGCAATGTCGGTTCTGTCGCGAAACTTCGACATGTCATAACTCCTTCGTTATAACTCAGGTTTCGGTGTTCTTTATATGTACGGAACCCTTGTAACATATAATATAACTTGGTTAAGATTAATACTTCTAAATAATCTTCTATCAAAAAGTCATTTTCGACACTTATTGTATCTAAATCGACTAGTCCGGATCTACGGGCGTTACACCTATCTCCTCCTTAGGATGATTACGTCCCAGAATCATCAATGAAACAGGGATGCATAATGATTCCATACGTTATCTCTTCATCCTAGGTAATAATCGTAACTTCTATGTTCCTTCGAATGCGTATCTAACTCTTTGACTTCTTAACTGCAGGTGACGCTCGATCTCGCTCCCGCTCTCTATCTCATGTTAGACCTTTAATCATGACCTTTGATTCACACTCCCGATCCTTATTGGAGACTCCTTCTTCTTCTTAACAAACGTATGTTGCAATGCTTAGACTTAGGTCTTTTAGAGTCAAATTCCATAATGGAATATACTTTTCATCGTGTTCTAATGTGAGATAATCACATTTCAACATGTAGCATTTCTAGCTACCAACTTCTTTAACTATGAGCGTGATACTGCTTCGATTATCTTTTTCTTCAATCTTCTTGGCTTAAGTCAGATGCTACATTGAACATGGTTCTCTGAACCACGTAACATACTCATCGTAGTTGGACTCAATTTGATATGACCACTAGGGTCGAAATAACAATCATCTTCTTAGTCATTACCAAAATGATGGTAACGACATACATGAACAAAACGAAATCACTTACTAGTTTCTTGGTAACCTTGTGACTTTCCCTGATCCAAGTGTGAGTCTTGTGCTTCCAGTAGTATAGGCCTCTACTACCATTCAAACCTACTCATACCCGTCCCAAGTATTGTCTCGCAGTCCCCAAGTTCTTATTTCTTAAAAGCACAAAAAAATTTAACACATACGAATGTGTCCAAATAATCATAAATATTTTCCTAGACTCTTCAACAACAATTCTGCTTCAACTTGGTTGGTGGTGAAAACACCAGATGATAGGGCAACTTTAGGAATTACACCAATCGTTCTATCATCTAGCCAATCAAATGTGTACATTCATACGTACCATACTCCTCTATACGTAATGTTATTTTATCAGACGTATTCTAAAAGCAAGATACCACTCTTATGATATCTTCCGATAGGTATCATTCAATATCGTAAACCTTCTCATTTCCTCCATTTATTCAATTCGCTATGAGTCTTAACCAAGACGTTATGTTCACGGAAACATGCGTTCAGCGTATCGAGACGAGAATATAGATAGAGAAGATTTAGACGCGTATTCCACCTTATTACTTCGAAAAGTTACATGACAGTTCTAATATCGTAATTAAACATTTAGAAGTCTGAACACATAAAATTTCCAGATCCGGTCGGCAACAGACCATAGATTCGATCAAACGAATATATTAGATACCTAAAATATAGTGCTTGTGTCTATTTAGGTGTATTACGTAAAATATATTAGGTAGTGCTTGTGTATATTTAGGTGTACTACCTAAAATATATTAGACATACTCCTGACAATCATTGCTTAGCATTCTAAGTTTAAGTCTAGAAATAAATCCTTATTTCTAGTTCGCTTAAAGTAATGCTATGATACAAACTGTGACATCTCTATTTTTACGGCCAGAAAAAGACCGATTTTGTTTATGCTTTATAAAAATCCGAGTACCTATTTTAATAAAAATGTTGCGGAATTTGTTCTCAGAAAAACATGATAAATATGCTATCAAAGCATTTCCGAAGAAATATATTTTTATCCATTTTATAACATTTGGGATGTCATCGTCAATATAGAAACATAAGCATAAATAGATCATACATTCATTTACACCAGTGATCGACATCTCTTTTAAATCCCTCAGTGTAAAGTAGCTTCATATCGATACGTGTGATACAAATAAGCTTGAGTGGGCCAGGTTGGGAAACCTGGTGAGTACATAGGGTTTTCAACCCACAATAATGTAATTATTATGTTTAAACATCAAACAATCAACCTAATTACCCATCCCCGTTATCTTCTTTACTCGTAAGGATCTACCCTAAGAATTAGTTATTCATCGTTCATTTGTTCCTAAGGATTCTCCTAAGGAATAGGCACGAAGTGTATCGTTGACAATGAAACAGTTTTCAAGCACGACTGCTAATATTATCATTTAGGCGCTGCTGCCAGAATTGTGACATTCTCTATGAGGCGTATATGTCGGTATTGTCCTTTAGGCGCAACTGTCATGGTTATGATGTTCTCTATTAGGCACTTCTGCCGGTAGAGTCCTTTAGGCACATCTGCCAGGGTTATCTCATTTGTTGACAGTATCGTTTCCGAGAATCCACTCGCAATACATGTCAATGGGTTTTTATCTCGTTTATCGACAGTGCCGTTTCCGAGAATCCACTCGCAATACATGTCAATGGGTTTTAGAGTACAATTAGTGAATACACAGTTCAAATAACACCTACAGGTTGTGAGCCTGCTAGTGTTCCACTGAACTGTCTAGAATAGTCTGTGGTTGTCATCCATACTCTGCTAGATGATGGGGACAACATTTGGGTAAAAGGCTTCTCTCATGGTTCACCTCTCACCCTTATCTCATGGTCTATATCACCTCTCATCATTTTGGTTTTGTCACAAAACAACTATTTCATCTACCCATGTTTTACCCAACACATTTTGTAGATATAAATTACATATAAAGTTTAAATCATTTAAAACAAGTATAAAAATCTTTCACCCAGCATAAACGACAAGTATATAGACAATATGCACATATAGCATGTCATTTATATTATATACTTCATATCTATGTGTAAGATGAAAGTAACTATGCACTCACCTGATAAGGTAGTCACTCAGGACTCAGACAACACTTCGATATCTCAAAACAATTTCCCTTGACAAAACCTAGTATCAATACCACTAGAGTTTAGCCTGACGTTAACCGCGACTAATTAATAGTCTAGCTATTATTACTATTATATAAGCATTTAAACAATATTTTCCAACCACTATGTACAGACAGGGCCAGATATAGCACTTCTAAAATCCAACAACCTTATGCGGCCCTTTAAACCAGATTCTCCATACCGTGTGTGGTCAAAAAATATATTATAATGACACTTATATAACTCATAATAATAGCCCAAATATTTATTATAAGGTCCTAATAACATTACTATATTTAAACATAAGCTATACTTAAGGTATGGTAAGCATATATCACTTACCAGGGGTTTGGCTAGGAGGCGGGCTCTGCAGGGGCAGAACTTCTGAGCCGAAAGCTCTTTTTCTCGTAGCCTTCCGTCGCTCCGGGACTCACCTCTAACACCTAGGAGGTGTTAGGGAAGGGGCAAGAGTGTGTGGGGGTAATGGGAGAGAAAGAGTATGAAAGGTGTGAGTTTTGGGGGTGATTTACGCCTGTATTGATAGGCTGTCTGGTCTGATTCACGTCGTGAGAAAGGGTGCTCACGTCGTGAGCCTTGCATAGGCTCCAAGGCGAAGTCTAGTGCTGACACGTGGCGTCGGATGCAGTTAAAACATCCAATCTTTAAAATTTCATAACTTTTGCATATGAACTCCGTTTTTAACGTTCTTTATATCCACACATAGGTAAAGACAAGATCTACAAATTTCCTTTTGACTCCATCGGCTAATTATCGACCGATTTTAAATTTAATAGTATGAGAAGATTACACTGTTAAATGTCCGCGTAAAATTTGTAACTTCTTCATACAGACTCCGTTTTCGTCTGTGTTTTTATCTTTGAGTTCCTATTAATGGGATCTTCAACTCCCATTTAGGTCGCGTTAGCCAAAAACCGCTCGAACAAAAATTCGAGTTTCGGGTCGTGCAGTGTTAAGCCAAATCTTAGAAAATTCATAACTTCCTCATACGAAGTCAGATTAGGGCGTTCTTTTCATGCACGCTCTCAGTTTAATGTATCCTACGAATTTCATTTAGATCGCTAAGGCTAAAAGTCTCTCTATCGTAAATTCACTATTTACATCTCCCGGTGTTGTGCCGGTTCTGTCGCGAAACTTCAACAGGTCATAACTCCTTCGTTATAACTCAGATTTCGACGTTCTTTATATGTACGGAACCCTTGTAACATATACTATAACTTGTTTAAGATTTATCCTTTTAAATAGTCTTCTATCAAAAAGTCGTTTTCGACACTAATTGTCTCTAAATTGACTACCCGAATCTACGGGCGTTACACATCGTCAGCAGGTATATACACTATTCAAACTAATAACTCAACATCTACTCATTCTTGGGTCCTTGATATAGGATGTGGATTTCACATCTATTCTGATTTGTAGGGGCTAAAAGAAAGTGAGGCGGTGGAGCATGGGAAGATGAATCTGATCATGGAAAATAGGCAATCTTCTCCTATTACCAAGATTAGGATTATCAGCTCATGCGTATTAGTGATGTTAGAATTAGTTTAATTGATTGATGCTACTCGTCAGAAATGGCACAAAACATTATTTCTTTTCATGCATTGTTTAGACAAAGTTTTCACTACTATTTTGATGATTTGAATGATTCAATTCTAGTTTATAAAAATGGTGGTTTATATTTGAAGCTTTACCTTGTAATGACATGTATGAAACTGTGACTTTGGTTGATAGCTTAGGCAATAGTGTATTTCACATTGATTCTGTGACAACCCGGAAAATTTTTGCTTTTAAACCCAGTCAATCAACTCCACTGAGTGTCAAACTCATTAGTACTGAGTTCTAGCCCGGTTAAAGGTCATTTTAAGGAGTTTTGAGCCTAATACACATAAGGAATAAGTGTTAGAAAGTACCTACTAGAACCACAGTGTAGCAAATCAAACCATAACCTCATTAAAATGAGTTTACGGCCACAAGACCATGAGTTTATGGCCGTAAACTCATGTGGCCATTAACTCAAGTGTATATAGATGATACTTGGACATTTTTCTCATTCTTTCCTTCCTTGGCCGATTTTTCTTCAAATCCTCTCAAGTATCATCCAACTTTCTTCCTAGATCTTCATTTATGTAAGTGTTCTTTCTCTAGTTTGTTGATAATCCTTCTTAACTAGCTTCATCCTCATGATTCATCCATGGAAATCATGTTTTCTTAGATCTTCAAGAAACACCAAGAACACCAAGAATACACACTAGTGTTCTTGCCCAAAACTGACCATTTGAAGCTTCTAGATCGTAAGAACTCTTCCATATACTACTTATCTAGTTAGTATCCATGCTTAGAGACTTGAAACATACACCTTCCCAAGAACATCTTGAGTTTATGGCCCAAGATCTCCCTTGGCCGTAAAATCAATGTTGAAGCATGTATGGACCATAAACCCTTAAGATGCAAAACTAGTGGCCCAGGACCCTTCTTGGATGAGATTAAGACCTTAAACTACTCTCAAGTGCACAATGACCATGAGTTTACAGCCGTAAACCCCTTTGGGCCGTAAACTCATCAAAAGCCTCATTTGAGGTGGTCTTCTTCATCCAAGTGTAGAGCAAAAGTCCTTAAAGTTCCCTAGTATTCAAACCAACACTTTAGCATGTTTGACCATGAGTTTACGGCCATAAACTCCCTTGGGCCGTAAACTCATGTGAGTGTCAATTCACTCTCCTTTGATTAATCACATGTGATTCCAACACTTGGTCAAGGTGTTTCTGAGTCCCGAAAGGTGTTTCCATTCGTATAGTTGTTTATAAACACTATATTCATGTCAATATGCATCGTTATATGTTATTTAGGACCTATTGTGTGACAACTTGAAATTTACTCCGTTACTATAACTCGTTTCCGTTAATAAAATTTATTCTGTTAAAATTTTCCGTTAACTTTTAGTTAAATAATTCATTTTGAGTTATTAATATAATATATTTAATGACGGAGTGAAAACGACTAAGTCGGGATACCGTTATTTAACCGGGTAAAATATTTAGCTCCGTTTAACGATAGTATAGGGTAGGTCCACACTTGGCAGCCATATATAAAGGTGGAGTGTCCACCACTTGAACCTTTTCCCACCTTGGAGCTTTCTCTTTCGTGGTCTGATCTTTGGGAATATCGATTCTTGGTAACGAAAAAAATGAACGATTCAGCAAGTGTTGGTATGGGACGATTTGGGAGGGGTCGATGAAGCGTGAATAATAGAGAGCATGTATGGTTAATTGGTTATAAATTTAGTTCATTTAGTTTCCTTTTTTAGGCGTTAAATCTTTTATTTAATTGAAAAAAAAATTATTGTATCATTGTATATATGTGATTCTATGTATCATAATATATGATATTATTATACATCCTTACATTCTCATCCATTGATATAATAATCTTATGGTTATAAATTAGTTTTATGGTTTTATGAATTTCATTTGGTTCTACAAGCATCATTCTTTTCTCTCTCTCTCTCTCTCTCTCTCTCTCTCTATATATATATATATATATATATATATATATATATATATATACACACACACACACACTAGCCGTCTACCCGCGCAAAGCGGCGGGCGGCGAATAATTTTATCTTTTTAGAGTTAAAATCATTTTGCGTTCACTTCAAGAAATGAATATTAAATGACATCTATTTTTTCAGAGCATTACCATACCATATTAAGGGGGTGTTTGGCTAAGCTTTTTTAAAACAACTTATTAGGTTCCACATCACTATAAGTTAAAAAAGTGTTTGGATTAAAATAACTTATTCCGGTAGGGAACCTCTAATACGTCATTTTTTCATAAGTTACCCTACACTTACTTATTAACTTATAAGCTAATAAACCAATAAGCAATAAGCTTTTTTGTCAAACACCCCCTAAATGGTTATTACTTCCATTTATACATACCCAAATGTTGGTTTTCTCGCACTAGAGGTGGTGGAGCTCCTTAACAGAATCCAACGGGTCATGCATTCTAATGTCATATCTCCTAGATCCACAAATGTTGTTTTCAAAAGAATAGGTTTTGCCATCCAAAAAGGGCTAGCAGCGTAGCTTGTTGCCCGTTTATCTTCAATCGATATGTTTTGAAGAATAATATTTATAAGGGTTATTTTTTTAAAAAAAAGAAAAGTATGTTTCATGTAATTTTACTCTTATTTGGGTAAAATATTGTATTACATACCCAAACCACTTGTACTGTTTATTGTCCTCTTTTTTTTCGTTTTCCTTAATTCATTTATTAATTTAATGTCCTACTAAGTAAAATGCTAAAATATATAAATAATAGTTTATAAAAATAAACCTTTAGAATATCAGGTGTTGTGATTCAAAAGTCGATAAATAGGCCTTTGAGAAGGCCAAAATACTCAGGTGTCAACTTGTTCATTGTGATTTTAAACCAAGTTTAGTCACAAATTAAAACATTTTCAACGATGGTATGTAATTCAATGATTTAGGTTCTCAAACCCTTAAAATATTGAACAAAATCTATATATAACCTTATAATAAGGACAATAATCACCGTAATCAGAAAGTCCATATGATGAAACTTGATAGTATAAGGACCAATGATGAAAAAGGTTTCATTTTTAGACTAGACAAGATGAAAAATATACAAACTATCTTAATCATGTCAAATCTTGTGTTTAACCGTTCTTTATTGCAAAAGTAAGATGCCAAAATATACAAACTAATGATAATACAATGCTCTAACTGGCCCTCTTGGTTAAGTTTTTGGAACCTGTAAAGTCATCACATTAAAGAAACATAGTAAAAACCTTTTTAGGAACAAACCTGATATAATAAAGCCTTCACCCAATATATTTATACAATAAAAATACAAAAAGTTAAAAATGATGAAATGAATTACAAATAAGGATTAAAATAAAAACCTGTTAAGAAAGAGTCATTTGCAGGAGGGATATTTGAATCAACATGTATTTTCTGATAGTTTCAAATTTTGAATTATCCAAAATTCAGGGAAGGAGATAGAATTTGTTGAGAAATATAAGGATTCAAAACACATATTAAAATTTAATATTATTTTATTGATGACTACTTATACTATTAACTTAATGATTTGAACGTCTTAAAAAAATAGTAATATTATATTCAATTTATTTTTAGAAATAGTGGGATTTCTTTTATAAGATAGTAAATATATATATATATATATATATATATATATATATATATATATATATATATATATATAATAAAGCCTTCACCCAATATATTTATACGATAAAAATATAAAAAGTTAAAAATGATGAAATCAATTACAAATAAGGATTAAAATAAAAACCTGTTAAGAAAGAGTCATCTGCAGGAGGGATATTTGAATCAACATGTATTTTCTGATAGTTTCAAATTTTGAATTATCCAAAATTCAGGGAAGGAGATAGAATTTGTTGAGAAATATAAGGATTCAAAACACATGTTAAAATTTAATATTATTTTATTGATGACTACTTATACTATTAACTTAATGATTTGAACGTCTTAAAAAATAGTAATATTATATTCAATTTATTTTTAGAAATAGTGGGATTTCTTTTATAAGATAGTAAATATATATATATATATATATATATATATATATATATATATATATATATATATATATATATATATATATATATTCTAGCTTTTGATCAGTATCGTGTACGATTCTAGATGGGCAAACAATTATTCTTTCGTATAGTTGATGATTTGAATAATAGGTTTTAGTTTGTCTACTTGAAATGGAGGCAGAGGCTAAAAAATGTTTTACTCGAATATAAAAATGCACAAGTGCAATCTGTTGTAAGGCATCATAGTCGACTCATGTGAAACTTATTTTAGGATGTTGGAGCAGATCATAAGGGAAGTTTTTATAGGTTTGCTAAGTGTGTCATTAAGGTTTACCGCACATGATATTTGTGTAAACCTACGATGTTCAAAATTGTATGCGACACATGTAAAAAATATGGATTTCCTTGAATGCATAGTAGCATTAATTATATACATTGGTTGTAGGAAATTTTTCATAATACATGGTGTAGTCAATCCATTCGAGACGGTCATTTAGGTGTTGTTTGTTTTTTTTTAAGTAAAAATTCATGAAATCTGCACACCACCTCTGTATCCTTTTGTTGTAGACAAGGTGGACCAAACGGCTGCAGATTGTAATAAGAAGTGTGTTTATTCTTTTAACATCTGTATGTTGCTGTAGATATTAAAAAATTAAAATAAACTGATTTTATAAATCAAAAATAGTTTTTTAATACCGAAAATTTAATAATGTATGACATTTTAGCAATAATTTATGATATTTCAGCAAAATATAATGATATTTCAACAAAAAATAAAGATATGTTAGCAAAAAATAATGATATTTCATCAACAAATTATTATTATTTAATATAAAAACGAAAAAAAATCAACAAAAGAAAAAGGTAAAATAATATTTCAGCAACATATAATCAAGATTTCAGCAACAAAAAAGAAGAATAAAAGGTTGGAAGATGCAATACAAATGATGCGCCAAACAGATTACGCGCAACGGTTTTTTACTCTGAAAACTTCTAAAAAATAAACAACTGCGAGATTAAAATTGGTGCACGTGTGTTGCGTCGCACAGCAATAAGAGGTCTGAAGAGGTTTTTTACAAAAAACAAACAGCACCTTAGAGTCTATGATAATTATAGAAGTATCGTTTTCATGATTTATGGATTGTACATGTATTCTTTGATGTCCACAGTTCCAATGATGAAATCAATGTTCTTGAGTAGTCATAGATATTCAATAACATTTATCTTGAAAAAAAACGGTTGACATATTAAATAAGTTAGCTATGTATTTTAGATGAGGATATCAACCACGATTTAGAGTGATATGTTTTTTTAATAATTGTTTTGTTTGTCTTGTTTTGATTATTATTATCTAATTTTTATTAATTTAGTTCGAATAAATGAATTTTTTTTTTTGGATTTTTATTAACCTTGAATTTATTTATAAATACATTAAACATCTTAATTTATTAAATGAAAATTTAACAAATGAGAGAAAGGGGGATAATAAGATCGTGAAAATGGAAGTGAGAAAATTTAGAGAGAATGTTGTGGTGTTAGGTTGGTAAAGAAAAAGTTAGATGTGTTTTGAAACCACGCCCCTTAGTGTAAAAACTATGTTCTCCACGCTTTACAAAATCAAACAAAAACCAATAGATTAGCTATATAATATTATACTATAGGATGCTAATAAACGTCAATGAATTCCCCCTCCAATTAACAAATTGAGAGACTATATGGCATCAAATGTTTTAGCCTTATACGAGTATTGAAGAATAAAAAAAACCTATATACTTTGGCTTGGTGGAAAGAAAATATAGCACAATTTCAATTTTAGCCTTCATGGCTCGTGATTAGTAACAATCCAAGTTTCTATAGTAGTTTCGAAATCCCTTAATAAATTTGTAATACCAATACAAAAATCAAGACTCACCTTTAAATCAATTAAGAAATGCATTTGTTTAAATAATTACTTGGCTAGTGTAGAAATGTCATAACAAGTCATTTCGTTTGAAGGTGAACGTTTAGAACCATGGGAGTAATGATTAATGAATCAATGAAAAAAAGTTACATTTAGGATATCACTCATAACTACCAAAATAGGTGGAGATTGTCAATTGCGAAGTTAAACTCTTTAACACCGATTCTACAATATCTAATTAAATCCGTTTTGAAAACCCCTATAGAATTTTTTTTAGTACGTGCGCAAATTGTCATGAGAACAGTGTATATTGAGCCAAGAAGAAACATACTATATCGGCCCATTAATCAAAGATTAAATTCAGACCCACAATCGTAAGTGGGCCAAAAAGATTGGAGTGGACCCTCACCCTCTTAACATTTTTTTTATGCTAAAATTTAGTTAATAGCTTTTATAGATATAATATGAAAATCATATCATGAAAATATTAATTTTGTAGGCCTTGGGTAAAAAAATAGCGGGTGGGTTCTTTTTTTGGACAAACAATATACTAAAAGAATTTAGAGAGTCTACCGTAAGTATTTTCGACTTGTTTGGCATGTTCTCCCAAGTTAGACCATTATTATTATTATTATTATTATTATTATTATTATTATTATTATTATTATTATTATTATTATGGTTATCCATATAATAGTATAATACAATCCGAATTGACCATATGGATAATTTAAATTCCCACATGTTTTTCTCTTTTCGGTCCATATGTTTGGTGTTAACGGAATAAGCAACTAAGTTTGGTAACTTACAGTGAGATTCGAAGTTAAGACAATTTCTTTTAAAGTGTTTAATTATCAAATGATCCCACCTTGACGATAATATAAAGCTAGTGTTAAACAAAATCCTAGACGTAAGTTGCATTGCATTTTATGAATGTTAAGATGCCTACAACGCTAGGTTTGTTAGATAAAACTAAACAATTTAATTTTGAATGATTCTAACTTTTTAATAGTTAATTAAGAAAATATAAAGTTTCTTAACCATTTAACTCATTTTCATACATTCAGAGGTTATTAGAGATATGAGATATACTGCACGCGGTGGGATGTCAAGTCCACCAAACAAATTACACCATTTGTTTGCAAATAAAACGTAATATAATGGTAAAAAGGGGTATCGATCATCGGGGAAATGGTTGTATTCAATCACCAATGCAATTTAAAAGAACTATTGTAAATAAACTAACTTACTACAATTAAACTAAAAGGGGGTGTTATGATTGCTTGAAAACTAAAAGACTTCAATGACTAAAAACTTGCAATTAAGCAAGATAGTGAGATGCTCAAATGTTGGGAACAATTGGTTAACCAATGCAATTCAACACAATGAACATTTTTATGCTTATCATTAGGATCCAACATGAAGCTTATCATTCATCTCAAATTAGTTATAGCAATCATGAATCATGATATATCAAGATTCCTCTTAGGTAGTATGGAGGTTAGGGAAACCCACAACACACCTTCTTAATCAAGATCAAGGGTTTAATTCAAGCAATTGGACCCAAGAAGTTAATTAGCCTTAAGAAAGAAGGAATCCCCAATTCCTAGAGGATGTCAATGCTTACACATCCATAAAGGAGCTATGATTCATAAACTAGAGATGATTTTTACCATCATAAAGCCCTTGTTCTTAGTTAATCCAATGATTCAATGCAAAACCAAATAAACAAACTAACAATAGCTCATTCAAGTGCCAAGCTCATGATCAAAGCATTAAACAAGCATAAGAAATATGATCTATAACCATAAACATAAGATAATTGATAATCTATCATGAATCCTTCAAAAACCCACAAACATTCAAAGGTTTTAACCAAAGTTAACCAATATAAAGAGTTTAGCCACTCATGGCAATAGAACAACAATCACAAAAGTCTAATTGCATAAAGAAACTACCAAATAACTTGGAAAGATGAAGAGAAATGAGTCTTGAGCTTCAAAATCGCCTCCTCCAGGTCTCCAATGGTGTAAAATCCAAGTTCTGGCTGCTAGGTCTGATCCCCCAATGTAATGGCAAGCCAAATTACCAAAATGCCCAAACTGGGCAGTTGCGCAGGTACCTGCGCGCCAAAAATTCCACCCGCGCAAATGTTGCTATAATGCTATTGGTCCTTCATTCCACAACTCCACCCTTCCACTTCTAAAGATACCTTTGGTCCACTCCATATCCATGTGATTCAAATCAACCAATCATCTTTCAGCTTCACGTGTGGATGCTCCAAACCCAAAATTAATTATCCATGATCCATCTTCACAAGCCCACTTCATCCAAGCCTTTATCTTTTTAAGCCCAAATCTCCTTTAGTGGATCCGCCAAGTCCAATAGCACCTCAAGAGCCCACAAGTCCGTCTTTACTCTAATCCACAATCGCGATAAGCTCCAAAACCCTGCAAAATTCCTCATGCAACATAAAAGCACCCGGTACGATCCATACAAAAGAAAAATAAATAAAATACAATGCAATAATGATAAAAAGATCTAAAAATCTAAAATAAACTAATAAAATAAGCTACCAAATCACCCCAAGCTTAAACCCAACTTGTCCTCAAGTTAGAACAAGACTAAAATGAGCTTGGGATGAGCTAAACTAAAAAGGAAAAAAAAAAAAAAAAAAAAAAAAAAAAAAAAAGGTACCATAGAACTTGGTCAACATCAGTCAACATGGTCAGAATTAGTTCTTCATGGACCTTACGCATCTTCAAAATGTTCCCCGCTTTAGAGCCATAAACTGCATTCTCAACCACTTGATGGGCGAATAGATCACGGTTGGATGTAGTCGCAGTGTGCAAGACAAAGGAAACCGAGATGCGCCTAGTGGGGGCACTTTAAATCACCAATGCATATCATAATGCACGAAGGAAAGGCGCCTCTTCACACACTATGATTCCTACATTTGTCAGGCTAAAGTGTATAGTACGAAATAGGGTTTTGCAGCGTAGCCTCCTGTCAAACATCCGGCTTCATAGGTTTCTCCCGTGTACTGTCATTTACAGTCTACCGTCTCATCGTCAAGCCCTTTTCTCACCAAAAATGAAAAATAAAATAAAATAATAAAAATTCTACTTAACCTAAACTTAAACTTAACAACTTAACAACTTAAATCTTCAATCTTGAACTTCTGCTATTTGGTCTTCAGCCTCTTTGATGCTTGATATTCAGTCTTCTTAAATCTTCAAATATATATATATATATATATATATATATATATATATATATATATATATATATATATATATATATATATATATATATATATGATATAACTAAAGCCTTGAACTTGGATTCTTGTCCGTCTTTTTGTGTTTCTCTTTTTCTTCATTTTTCTTTTTTGTTTTTCTTGCTTTTCTTTAATCTTCTTCATTGTTTCTTTTTGTCTTCACTTTTCCAATTTATTCATTTTTTGTGTTTTCTTCTTTGAAGGTCTAAGGAATTTCACCATGTAACATAGGATGGAGGCTAACATGAACACCTAATGATCATTGACAATGTGCCAAGATCAACTAAAAAGGGTGGCGAATGACTCAAAAATGGGTGTTACCGAAAAGACCTGGTCCCAAAAGATGTGAATTGGGGGACCCACTTCAAAGTTCATCAAGCACCTTAATGCAAGGTGTGATAAACAAAATCTATCTAACTATCTACTCTAGACTCCTAAAAAAATAACATATCTTAAAAAGGTGGTGAAAATCTAATTAAGTAAGGCTCGGACGAGACTCGGGAGTACTAAGGGGTACTCCCCCCAAAACCAAGATGCAAGTCTTCAATATCTTCAATGTACCTTATCGGGCTAATCTTTGCTCACACACATCGGTTTGACCAACCACATCCCTCCGCACCTAGACCCAATCAAGCTACCTGCATCTGACCCCCACCCAAGCGGTCTTAAAATGGTCTGTGAGGCCCAAAACGTGTCCCATTTATCAAATACAAGGAATTCCATATCAAGACCCGGGACCAATCTATGATTCAATACTTATGACTCGGTGCTTTGGTACATGTAGGGATGAGAAGACAAAAGAGAACAAAAATACATGAACTTAAACTAAAATGCATCTAAAAAGAATGAAAATTAGAAAAGAAAGAAAGAAAATATGCAATATTTTTGGAATTTTTATGCAATTTTTATGAATGACCTAAATGAGTTACTCTAAATGCAATTATATACAACCTAAATGCAATAAAAATAAAAAAAATAAGAATACCTCACCCCAAGCTTAAAATTTAGCATTGTCCTCAATGCTTAGGATGAGAGTAAGGAAGGATCATACCGGGATCAAGGTGGAGGAGGCCCGCGAGGACGGTATGGAAGAAACACATGGGTTGTACAATGATGTGCGGATGGAGTTCTTGGCCACCTAAATACACATGGATGAAAGCTTGGTTGCGCAAAGGAAGCATATGAAATGACTCAAAATTTTCTTAAGAAGTGACACATTTGCGCAGGTACCCTCGCAAACTTCGCGCGGGTGGTGGTTGGGTCGCGCAAATAAAGAATCAGCATTGTTGGTCTCGCAAAGAAAGGGAAGGAACTGGTCTTGGCCGTGCAACAATCTGTGAGGGTGGAAGGCAGCCACAAATTAGTTGCGAGGGTGGCAGTCGGCTGCGCAGAACTTGCGCGGGTGGGAGAGCCGGCCGCGCAAACCAATCAGATGCAACCCATGTTGGGGTAATTTGGAACTCGGAACCTGCGCGGCTGGGGGCCGGTCGTGCAAAGTCTGCACAGGCACCCACGCAAGTTGCAGATTTTTGACACTTTTTGCATACTTTACCAAGATCATTGCTAAACCTCAAGATGCTTATTTTTAACCAACTTCAAGCTTAGAAACACCAAAACTTCAAGCAAGATTATTTATTTACAATGCATTTATTCAACATCTTTGCCAAGACATAGACCCGCTTCCGTCAATCTTCATAAATTTGGATTTCCAATTTTATGTTGTCGAATTCTCCCGTGTCAAAGCCTTCATAAAATGGTTTCAAACATTTTCCATTCACTTTGAAGATTTGATTCATTTCCAAACTCTTGATTTCAACCGCACCATGATCAAACACTTTTAAAACAATGAAAGGTCCGTGCCATCGAGATCGCAATTTTCCCGGGAATAACTTTAAACACAAATGATAAAGAAGAACGTTTTGGCCCGAAACAAAGTGCTTTTGGGTTATGTTCTTTTCATGGAATGCTTTTGTCTTCTCTTTGCGCCTTTTAAACCTTTTAGTTATATTCTTCTTGACCACTTCCATCATTGGACGATTCAATCTTCTTTGAGCCTCTCTCCTAGGCTTACAATAATCTTCCATAAAAATCTTGTATGTACATACATTAGGGCTTATCTCGTTTATTGGCTCAATCACATCAACCTGGTACAATGGAGAAATGTTGCTACGGTACCTCATTGACTCAAAGATGTTGAAGTGAATGATCTCTCCATCAAACTCCATAGTAATTTTCCCTTTATGGACATCAATGATCGTGTGAGAGATATTCATGAAAGGTCTTCCAAGGAGGATCATATATGATGTGGAAGGAGTTGTCTCTTCAATATCAATGACATAAAAATCCATGGGAAAAACAAGTTGATTAACTTGTACTAACACATCCTGCAACACTCCTCTTGGAGGCACACTTGACTTGTCCGATAATTGAATGATGACTCTTGTTTCTTCCAAAGGACCAACATTGAGAGATTGAAAAACCGAATATGGCATGACATTGATTGAGGCTCCAAGGTCTAACATGACACTTTCAACATGTAATCACCAATAGTACAAGGGATAGCAAATATTCTTGGATCCTTGCATTTGGGAGGTAACTTCTTTTGGATAACAGCAGACACCTTTGCATTGACTTGAATCTTTTCATTCGCTTTGAATTTCCTCTTCTTGGTGCACAAATCCTTGAGGAATTTTGCATAACTTGGAATTTTCTTAATAGCATTCAATAGTGGAATGTTGATTTGGACCTTGCGGAATGTTTCAAATAATTCATTTTCCTCCTCTATCTTCTTGGAAAAGGCTAACCGAGAAGGGAAAGGTGGTGGTATGACCAATGGCTTGATAGACTTGCTGGAATATTCGGGTTGCTTAATGTTTGGAACAACCGGTTCCTTTGGAGGAACTACAACCTTTGAAGGCTTAACAACAATAACCTCATCTTCTTCTTCTCTTGAAACTCTTTTGGGGTTGCTTTCTCCAAGGGTTTTCCCACTTCTTAAGGTTATTGCACTTACATTGGGGTTCTTCTCAGTTTGAGATGGAAGTTTACCCCTTTGTTCCATCTTGTTGAGAGCGGTGGCCAAGTCTCCAATGTGTGCTTGAATGTTGGAGAAAGTGTTCTTGGTCTCTTGTTGAAATTGGGTTTGGCTTTGAGCAAGAGAAGTGACGAGTTCTTGAAGGCTCATTTGATGGTTACCACTTGATTGGCCTTGTTGTGGAGGTTGTTGGTAATTTGGAGGGTTATAAGAAGTTTGTGGATATGGAGGTTTTTGGGAAGGATATTGTGGATGTTGGGGTCTCATCAAAATGTTTGGTGGATTTTGCTTTGGTGGGTATGGATTGTTTGGGTTATTCCTATAATTTGGATTAAAATTGTTTTGAAATCCCATGGGTCTTGGTCGACCTTGATATCCTCCCATTACATTCACATCTTCCGGTTCACTTCCAAGAGTGGGACACTTATCCGTAAAATGCCCCGTCATCGCACAAATACCGCATACCATCAATTGTTGGCCACTTCCCACAACCATTTGACTTAGCACATTAGTCAAATCCAAGAGCTTTGATTCCAAGTGTTGAGTGTTGCTAACTTCACCAACCACTTGTGGAGAATTTCTCTTCATTTCATTTCGACTCCCAAAGTTCCTTTAATTTTGAGAAATGGTTCCAAAAAGTGATCTTATCTCTTGAGGTGTCTTATTGAAGATGTTACCACCACTTGAAGCATCAATCATCCTTTGATCTTTTTCATTCATACCCTCATAAAATTGTTGAAGAAGTAGGTTTTTGGGTATGTTGTGTTGAGGAAAACTTGTACACAACTTGTTGAATCGCTCCCAAAAATCATGAAAGGTCTCATTCTCCCCTTGACGAATCCCCAAAAGGTCGCTTCTTTGACTTGATATCCGGGAGGTGGGATAAAACTTGCTATTGAAGGCTTTGAGTAACTCTTCCCATGTATGAATAGATCCCAGTGGTTAGTTAAATAACCACTCTCTAGCTTTATCTTCCAAGGTGAGCGGGAAGGCGGTTAGCTTGAAATCATCCAATGTCACATTTTCGGGCAACATGCTAACACATATCATATGAAAGGACTTCAAATGCCTTTGAGGATCTTCTCTATCTAAACCATGGAACTTGGTGAGTTGATGTATGAAACTTGACTTCAAATCAATCCCTTGGAGGTTTGCGGGATAAACAATACCAAGAGGTGTGTGAGTAACATCCGTCTCCATCATTTGTCGAAGTGTCAACTCTTGAGGGGGTTGGGTGGATTGGGGTTATTGGGATATTGTTGCAAGTAATTAGGGTGTTGTTGGTAAGGTGGGTATGGGTACTGGTTGTTATTGTATATCGGTGTTGGATAAGGTTGGTAGTTAGGATATTGGTTGTAGGGGGTTGTTGTTGTGGGTACATTGGGTTTTGGTACATTGGAGGGGGTTGGTAATTGGGTTGATTTGAGTAATGTACTTGTTGAACTTGAAAAGCATTGTTTTGAGGTTGGTTGTTTTTACGGAATTGTTGGTTTTGTAGTTGTGGTGGTTGATAATTGGGTTGGTTTTGAGGAGGGGCTTGATTCCAAGGTGGCATATCAATGAGAGGTTCTTTTTGTTGTCTTGGTTGGTGGGGTGAGGTATTGTTGGCATCTTGATTGTTTGGGTTTGGGTTGGTATTGTGAGGTGGAGTGTGATTCATGGCTATGTAGTTTTCAAACGGAATGTCTTCAAAGGAATGACCAACAATTGGAGAACTTGGCTCGGTCTCGGTATCACTTGAAGTATGAACTTGGTCTTCTATGTTGATTAGTGGAGAAGAGGAAGAAGCTTGAACTAGTTGTTGTTGCTTTGCTTGTTTGGCTAACTTTTTCAACCTTTTTGCTTCTTTTTCAATTTTTGGATTGTAGAGTAGTTCACCGGTTCTTGTAGACCTAGGCATAAACAATCAAATAAAAAAACCAAATTCCCCGGCAACGATGCCAAAACTTGGTGGGATGTCAAGTCCACCAAGCAAATTACACCCTTTGTTTGCAAATAAAACGTAATATAATGGTAAAAAGGGGTATCGATCCTCGGGGAAATTGTTGTATTCAATAACCAATGCAATCTAAAAGAACTATTGTAAATAAACTAACTAACACAATTAAACTAAAAGGGGGGGTGTTATGATTGCTTGAAAACTAAAAGACTTGAATGACTAAAAACTTGCAATTAAGCAAGATAGTGAGATGCTCAAATGTTGGGAACAATTGGTTAACCAAGGCAATTCAACACAATGAACATTTGTGTGATTATCATTAGGATCCAACATGAAGCTTATCATTCATCCTAAATTGGTTATAGCAATCATGAAGCACGATATGCCAAGATTCATCTTAGGTAGTATGGAGGTTGGGGAAGCCCACAACACACCTTCTTAATCAAGATCAAGGGTTTAATTGAAGTAATTGGACCCAAGAAGTTAATTAGCCTTAAGAAAGAAGGAATCCCCAATTCCTAGAGGATGTCAATGCTTACACATCCATAAAGGAGCCATGATTCATAAACTAGAGATGATTTTTACCATCATAAATCCCTTGTTCTAAGTTAATCCAATGATTCAATCCAAAACCAAATAAACAAACTAACAATAGCTCATTCAAGTGCCAAGCTCATGATCAAAGCATTAAACACGCATAAGAAATATGATCTAGAACCATAAACATAAGATAATTGATAATCTATCACGAATCCTTCAAAAACCCACAAACATTCAAAGGTTATAACCAAAATTAACAAATATAAAGAGTTTAGCCACTCATGGCAATAGATTAACAATCACAAACGTCTAATTGCATAAAGAAACTACCAAATAACTTGGAAAGATGAAGAGAAACGAGTCTTGAGCTTCAAAATCGCCTCCTCCAGATCTCCAATGGTGTAAAATCCAAGTTACGCTAGATATATTGCATGCTGACCGATGAAAAAATGATATATGAAGGGTTATATTCTGAAGTTATCAAAAAGTCTCTCACCTTGTTATTTCTGAATTGATTTGAAAACAAATCAATGAATCATGTCTATTTATTATTTTTCTTTTTAAACGGTCAAAATCGTCAATTTTATACTATTCATGTGCAACACCAATTTCATATAAGAAATATATGTTAAAAAATGTGTATTGCATTTATTGGTTGAATAAAGGGTAATGTCGTGTATTTTACTAAAGTATACGAAAGACATATGTAAAGTATGTGTTTGTGTGCAGCTTTAACGGATGAATAATGTATACCTTTTGGTATATAAGAGTATAAATAAAAATATATTCCATTTTGGCAGAAGAAACATAAACTCGAAGACGAACACGTGGATATAAAGAACGTCGAAATTCGAGTCCGGTTGAAGAAATTTTTATGACCGTCCAAAGTTGAGATAAAAATGTTGTGAAACCACGATGTAGCAAGAATGTCACCCCGGTGTGATGACGGTCAAAAAAAAAAGAAAAAAAGAAGGTTTTAAGTACAAAAATCAATCGTTTTAACCATATTTTTCAGAGGTACGTTATGGAGAGCAGGAGAGTGCGATTTTGGGGTTCTGGAGCTCGATTTAAAGGGTGGGGGGTCAAAGGAAGATGCTTGAGAGATCAATGATTCTTACTTGTGACAAGGTAATCACTCACATTCCTTACTAAAACCATATTAATTTATTAGGAGTTCATAAACCCTAAGATGTGTATGTTCTTGGATGATGAAATTAATGGAAAAATTGATACAAGTAAAGTGTTAGTAACTTGTTATAATGCTAAGATTCATGAGTATGAGGTTTTAATATAAAGAATCCTTGAATTTTATTGAAATGGAATAAGGGTAATCAAGAACCCTAAATTATGGAATGTGAATTTAGTTGAAGTTAAAGTGATATTTGCATGAATTAAGTGGAAATGATGATGTGTTGATGGAGTATAACTAATTTAGACTTAATGAATTAAGTTATGGTATTAAGTCATGCATAAATGATTTGTAATTTAAGTTATGATACTCAAAATGGTGAATAAGTTGAAGTGATGTTGATGTCTTAATAAATTAAGACATGTAAATAATAAAATCATGAGGTGTTATTGATTTTGATGTGAAAGTTGATTTTGAAAATAAGTGGTGAATAAATGACTTGCATATTTGTAGTGATAATTAGATTGGTTAAATAAAGTTATGTGTAGGTCTTAATATATTAAGACATAAGGATAAGCAACTCATGAAGTTTACCAAGTTTAAATACATAATTTAATGTTTTTGCATTCAATGGAAGATTTATGTTAATATATGAGTAAGTGGTGTCTTTAAGTTATAATGATAAAGAGTTATGTGATTATTTGACAGTTATTGAAATTTCCTGAAATGGGAGGAGATGCGGGATATCTAAAGTTGGAATTCATATACATGAAACATAATCATGTGAGTAATCTTTTCTTATCTTGTGATGAGTTAATGATCATTTTATATGATTGTTAAAGATATTATGCAAGAATTTAATGAATATATATATATATATATATATATATATATATATATATATATATATATATATATATATATATATATACTATCTTATTTTACAAACCTTACTATTTCTAAAAATAGATTTAAGATGTAACATTCGGAATCCCAGGTATATTATTTAATATTTATTTTTTTGAATTATGTGAAGGAACTCGGCGAGTTGATGCGTAGACTCGCCGAGTAGGGTCGTGATTGTTCATCCGGGTTCGCAGTGGACTCGGCGAGTCCATGAGTGGACTCGGCGAGTCCACGCTGTTTAATGAAACCCTAATCCTCCGGGGTTGGAGCCTATTTAAGGGTACTCTTAGCCTCCCATTGCGGCTACCAGTCCTTTGAGAGCACCCTTAGTGATCTATATCGTTTGGAAGGAAGGAGAAACCTTTATTGATCTTTCTATCCTTAGCTTGGCAAAAAGAAGGTGATCAAGAGCAAGAGGAGGCTGAAAAAGGTGTGATTCAAGTGGTTTCAGAGTCCAGAGATTCCAACTTGAGGTATTCATTCGAACCTTCTTCAGTTTTAGTATTGAACTTAGAGATTAGGTTTTTCTAACCTCTTGTAAGGATGTTTATGTGGAGCAATTGGTCCCTTATCGAGTCTATGCTTTGGATCTGGACTAAAAAAGGTTCAAAGACTTCAATCCAGTATGCTTTATGGGTCCTTGAGGGGTGATTGGATTTAGGTTGCCATTTTTGGGACTAAATCTCCATTTGATGCCATTATGTATGTTTATAAGCATCAAGTTTCGAGCTTTACGTGATTATAATGATTGGGAAGGTTAGATCTATGGAATTGAGGAACAGATCTGACCTCAGAAGGTTAAAAGAATCTGTGCATGGCATGTACTCGCCAAGTTGTTCTTGGGACTCGACGAGTTGAGTCAAGGTAGCCCCGCGATTCATGCCTAGGGACTTGTCTAGTAAAGGAAGGGACTCGACGTGTTAAATGGGACTAAGGAGTTAAATGGAGACAGATGGACTCGTCGAGTTGCCCAAGTGCACTCGCCGAGTCGGGTCAAAGTTTGATTGTTGCCTTTGTTGACTTTTAGGGTTTGGTCAGCAGCGAGGCCTTTGAGTCAGAAGAGGGGTAAAATGGTCTTTTACCCTTCTGAAGGTGTTAAGAAAGGTTAGAGCATAGTTATATTTATGGGATTATTTTCCTTATGTGTTTAGGTGGAGGCTAGATCGCATTCCTACCGAGTCAGTAATTTACCGAGATATCAGAGGTGAGTCTTCTCACTATACTGTACCCGGAAGGGTTGTCGATGTGTGACCGGAAGGTCAGATATGTTATAAGTTGTATGCATTGTATGTGATTAAGTTAACCGTTTGTATGTGCTATGTATGCTATGTTTGATATGGGCCGGAAGGCATTATGTTATGGGCCGGAAGGCATTGTGCTGTGGACCGGAAGGTCGACGCTGGAGATTTTGAAAGCTACAAGTGACTTTAAGGTTAGTTTATAGAGTCATTTATATGTTTTAATTTAAAGAATGGTTCTTTTTTATTTCAAAGGTCTTATTTCACAGGTTTGATTCAAAGGTTTGATTTTCATTATATGGTGCAACTATTTATTCTTAAACGTATCATTGATTTTAATTTTGTGGTATGATTGAACTAAGGAAAACATCTCCACACTTTCTGGTGTGTAAAATGCAAGAAAAACATCATATGTTCCTTAACTCTTATGTTAACATTACATTCAAACAAATTGAATATTCGTTAGTTAGTAACTTTGTATACTTCCATTGTTTTATGCTAACTTAACCCAACCATTTTGGTTGGTAAGCATGTTTGCTCCTTTGATTTTCGTGTACATGATAGAATAAAGATTTATAAACATTAAACAAAGAAAAAGAAAGGTGTGTGCGTTAATATTTAATTTATATTTTTGTTTGTTAAGGAAATAGTAACCTATCTTATTATTAGTAACATTTTTATTTAATTTAGCATTTACACACAAAGTATTATTTTTTTTTTCAAAAATAATATATTTTGAAATAGTGATAAAAACATTAAATAAAAAGAAAAAGATTTTAAATGTAAATAATTAAAAAGAAAACATTCATTTTGTATATAAAAAAACAATGAGATTTAATTTTATTATTGATTTCCTAATTTCAAAATGTCGTTGGATTTTAAAATAAAGTTAAAATTTGTTGCAATGTTAAAAAAATAAATAACAAAGTTGATGTTTGTGGAGGTTGAACTTTAAGTGAAACACAAGAAAATATGGACAAAATGATGAAATAGTTATATACATTCATTGAGTTGTTTTTCTTATAGAGTTCCACTTTTAGTGGCAACTACTTGTATATAAAATTCTCGCTTCAAGTAAATATATTTTGCCAAAAAAAAAAATTTCCACCCAATAATAATGGTTGTTGGGATTTGACTTTTCAATGACAAATATATCAAATAAGTGCTCAAATTAGGGGTTGGATGTTTGTTTAGAAATGTTCCGATTTCGGCCCACAAATGATACAAAAAAAGTGTTTCTTGAACTTTGATTCAAGTTTTTGGTTCACTTTTGTTGAAATACGGAAACTAATCGGTTGGAAAATGGAAACAAATCTTCGCTTGGACACAATTCGTTGGGGACATATTACAACAATAAAGATTTTTTTTTTTTCAAATATGTTGTCATGAATTATAAAATTATACATTTCCGACACAATGAATCCTACATACGAGAACACCTATACAACATACACAAAAGTGAAGTACATTAAAAAATACATTCTTCGTAGAAAAGAAAAATAATTGTTGAAGGCTTATGTTGTAAGTTTTATCTTATGCCATATATGTCTATATTTAATTAGTTATCTCCTATAGATATGGTAAATGATCTTGTATACTGGAAAATAATAGTTTGAGTTTTCGTTTTATTTCGAAAAAGGAGAGTTTCAGGATAGAAAAGCAACTCAACGGAAACTACAACCAGTGTTGAATATTACAAATTCACCCCCTGTTAAACTCGTCAACGTTAATGAAAACTTTAAGATGTTACGGTTATTTGGAGTCAACATTCTGAATGATTAATTACATTTTGCAAGGAAACGATAGATAAGTCAGCTTATCAATGTTTGAGGATTGTCAAAACTAAAGAGTTATCAATATTTTGTAACTTGGTTAATACTTAATGATTTTATATTTTTTATCGTTTGATCTGATAGACGCAAGGAAACTCTACATCGAAATGTATTCATCATCTCCCAAAAACTCTTCGCACCCGTCGCTTAGCGCGGGTAAACGGCTAGTATATATATATATATATATATATATATATATATATATATATATATATATATATATATATATATATATATATATATATATATATATATATATATAAAAGATTGATTTAGTGAGAATTTCCAATTGAGACTTACATGATTAGACCTTTGAGAGGTGATTATATTTATTCACGTAGAAGATCGATATGATGAAAACTTCTAATTAGGTTTATAAAATATGTTTAATTTTATTAATATGCAAGTTGCAGAAGTATATGAACTTGCATATAATAAAATTAATATTCGGGAAGTTATCTTCATGTAATGAACTCCTGCGACTTGCATATTAATAAAATTAAACATATTTTATAATTTTAGTGCCACTTTGACATATTTTTATTATTAAAAATATAGAATTTTTTTTTTTTGCAATTTTTAAATTTCTATTATGATTATTCAAAATATAACCATTATTTATAAGGTAGAATAATATAATTTATAACTTTATATTACTTTTATCTCTTATTTATTGATTAATTTAAAAAAAAAAACTACTTATTTGAAGAAAAAAAAAAAAACTTTCATTTTGTATACAAAATAGTTTCTAGATATTTCTTTTTAGTTAGTTTAACATTTTGATTTAGTTTTTTTATATTTAACATATTTAATCTTTTTTTTAAGTTTGTAAATTTATGGAATATGAACATTTATTTATTTAATTTAAAAGTTTTTAAATTATTTTTAAAAAAAGTCAAAATTGAAGTTTATATATTATTTCTAGAATTTATATTCAAATCTATATTTTAACTGAAATATTAAATATATTATATTGATAATAAAAAAAATCTATCATTAATATAATAATGTTTAACATTTAACAACATATTTAATTAATAAATTAAATTTGTTAGATAGAAACTTGAACAGTTAAGCATTGTGAACTAATATTTATGGTTGGAGAGTTGATTTGTAGTATTTTTGACAAACATAAAAATTTATGTTTTAGAATGTTTGTACAATATAAAAAAAAATATTATTATTATTATTAATGACAAGTTTCCTTATAGTTGTTATCTATATTTTAGTAGCGTAAAAAATTACGTACTTAGTATAAAATCATAATTAAATAATTTTAAGAAGAGTAAACCTTAATAAATTTATAAATTGTCATTATCTACACAAACTTTTGGTTCGTTATTGACATATGACGTGTTGTATTAAGTTCAATTACGTTTCATTGACTACAAAAATAAAGTCAAAAGAGTTTTAACCGATTTTTAGAAGTGATCAATGAAAACGATTTAGATTTTATGTTTACCAAAAATATCAGGTGCATGGACATTCCATAGAGAATTTATACGTGTTACAACATCGTTGGTTCATTCATGTTGTGTCAAACTTTTTCATCTAGATTTTAGTGGGTCCTACGCTTTTCTCGTTAGTGGACTATGGTGGACTCTACTTCTCGTTATAAAAAAAGACAAAACCCCACCTTGGAATCCCGTATAAGCAACAAGTTTCATGTGGATCCACCGTTAATTTGATCTCCTAGCATTGTGGACCGTCCGATTAGAAACCTGTCGCCATTCTTTTGGTGTTTCACCTTAAAGGCAAAATTCGAAACAAGTCCACTCATAAAATATCCTATAAAAGTGCGACGCGTGTACAAAGTTCGGTAGGGACTGCTTAGTCTTTCACCACTCTCCCAAACGAGCTTAAAAGGAAATACATTTCACGTGGTCCTTAAAGATGAAGACATTATCTTTTATTACTATTATTATCTTTATTATTATTTGTAACGATAAGAAGGCTAAATATATCGAGAACGGACGAGTACAAGAAACATAGAGACAGAATAGATTTTTTTTTTTGGAATGTCAATTTAAGGGTGTGAACCAAACCGAACAAACTGCATAAACCGTCTTCACCGCACCACACTGGACCGCAAAATGCGGTTTAGATATTCGCGGTGTTGTTTGCGGTTTATAATTTTGATAAACCGCAATATGCGGTGCAGTTTGTGGTTTTTAACTATGAAATAGCGGTTCACACTACACCGCACAAGACACACGCATGCGGTCGCACACACACATACACACACGGTTCACCACATCTCATATAATTTCCTTCCTTTGACAAATGGCCCAAATATTACCTTTGCTGTGGAACTCCAAAACATGGGTAAGCATCCTATCCGTAATTCCACACCATTTAAAAATCCAGTACCATATAGCCTTGGCAAAGTGGCAATGGCAGAAGAGATGGTCCACTGATTCTAGCTCGATATTACACAATGAGCACATGTGATTTAAAATCTACAATCCTCTTGCTAATAAGGTGTCTGCCACTGGGATTCTCCCCGTCGATGTTTTCCACACACAACATCCGAATTTTAATGGTATCAATTCTGACAAATAAATCTTTGGCTCTTTGAAAAGGATCAACTTGGAATCTATCAAACGCCTCATATAATTCACCGCATACTTACAATCCTTTGTTACCTTAAAACCAAGGTTCTAAATAATGTAAGACGTGACTTGGCGGTAATGTCAAGTCTCAAACTTTTCCAAGCCTTGGCGAGCCACGTCGTTTTTAAGGCATGACTTAAGACGACAATTTTGTATATAATTAATATTTTTATATGTATTTTCAATTATTATTCATTTTTATATACATATATGAGTTAAGTCGGCATTTTGGTAAAGCTTGGCGGCATGTACAAGCTTTGGAGCCATTACGCACCATGGTGGAGCTATGAAGAGCTTTTTAGAACCTTGCTTACAACGAAAACCATATGGTGAAGAATCATAATTGATATCTAGTTCACTTATGTCCCTGTATAGTTGAAGTGGTTCATGGAGCTCCATCGGGTTAGTGGGTATCTGTTTCCAGCACCAAGAAAAACCATCTGCCGATATACGCTTAATAATAAATAACTTTTGACCGATTCTATCATGTACAAGTGGGGGATTTTTCTTGAAACGGTATCACCCCACACCATGCATCTTTCCAAAACAAAATTTGAATGCCTGAATAAGGGGTAAGCATGAATAATGAATGGTAATCGATGCCAAGTTCACCTAAGGCTTTAACTGCTTTATGTATGTTCCACCACACCCAGTTACAGGTTTTTCTAGCAATGTAATGTAACATTCCAATGATGAGGTATTTTCAATTCTAGCCTTAAGTATGAAAAACATTGCATTTTACCTTGGGTTTGAAAAGATTGCAAGAATGGTCTATAGTTGCATTTTGGTAATTTTGCCCAAGAGGTAGTATGCTGAGCGTGCGTTGTGTACATTAGGCGTACTGGGGTGGACCCTAGTACGTTAGGCGTACACCGCGTATGCAGGGCGTATGTAGTAAAACTTTAAACCCTAATTTGTAACAGCCCGTCATTTCAAGTCAGTAAAAATCGAGTCCTGTAACCTCTTTGAGAAAGGAATTAGAATATCATCGAAAAATGAAGTATTCAAAAACTCTATTTGGAGTACGCTATGTGGTAGGTATCGTCTTAAGGTTTCCAAACATATAAATAACACAAAAATCCGAGTTATAACGAAGAAGTTATGACCATTCTAAGTTTTCCGACAAAAACCGGCAATACGAAGTTGCGTAAAAACGTAAAGTTTCAATAAAACACTTTCTGACCTTAGGTGTCTAAATGAAAGTCATAGATATCGTTAAACTACAAACATGCATAAAAAGAACGCTCAAATCGGACATCGTATGAATAAGTTATGAATTTTTAAAGAAATTCCTTAATCACGTCATTTTAATAAATAAATAATAAAAATATTTTCGGAATTTGCCAACGGAATCTAAATGAAAGTTGTAGATCGTAGTCTCACCTTCGCGGGGATATAAAGAACGTCAAAAACGGAGTTCGTATGAAGGAGATATGAATTTTTGAAGTTTGATAAATAATATATATATAATTTTTATTAAAAATTCGATATTATCCGAAGGGGAGTCAGCCTAGGGCCGTAGTACGCGCCGCGTACCCTCGTACGCCCCGCGTACTCGAGGCCACGGCCTCGGATCGTCCACGTCGCCCCTATGCGAGCTACCCCCTCCCCGTCCCGTCCGAAGCGCTGCAGCCGAGGATGCGGTCAGCAGTGACGTCCCGTACGCGCCGCGTACGGGAGTACGCCCCGCGTACGCATGCTTCTCAGCCCCCTATAAAAGGGATGCGAGGGTTCCCGGGAAAAGGGCTCATTCTCTCACCTTTTTCTTGCGTTTTACCTCGTTTTCCGTGCTCGCACTACCCCGAAGCCCTGGTCATTTTGTGCAAGTCCCGAAGGTCGATTTTACTCCCGAGGAATCCCGAGAATCCCGAGGAAAATCCATTTCCCGAGACGAAACTCTGCCCGGTTTTCCATCTTGCTATCTTCAAACTTTCAAGTGAGTTCATACCCCTTTCAAACACACTTTAAATACATTTTAAATGCTTTTATACTCTTTTAGGGGGGGGGGGGGGGGGGGGAATACAAGTAAACATATGGTTATTATTGTGTATTTTATAAAGTTTCACTTCACTTGTTTTATCGAATAAATCACTTGGAATTCATTACTACTATGGAAAAATCTTGTCATACTTTGCGTGCATTAGACTTATACAAAGTATATAATGATTTCAAAGTACCTTTCATTGTTAAGTCGTCTTATACATTCTAAAAACTTATGATTTTGCTTTGTCAAAAATTGTGAAAAAGGATAAACTTTGCATACAAAACTATCACTTTAATGAAGACTTAGTTGAGAATCCATGAGACGTGTATATCTTCAAACGTTACTTTTCTTTATTAGAAAGTAATGCTGCAAGTCCTGTCTATAACCAGAGTCTCCCGTTCGGAGAACGTGTCAAATGTGTATAGATCTATATGGGAAGTCATGATCCCGCGCCCTGACTGTTAGCTACAGTCCGTCTTTTGGGGTGACAGTTTTCATAACGCTGCGACGCCTGAAGAATGTCGTTACATGCATATTATGTTTAGTATGGTTATAAAAACTCATCGGATATACAATTATTATGGTATTATGCTTTTATGAACGAGTGACTATTAAAACTATTCTTCATCTAACAAATGCGATCTTCGTATAGCTTTATTATATAAAACTATGATACAACTTTTAAGAACGTCGTTTTCTTGCGATTTTCGGTCTTAGAGACTGCCAATCATGTTAGGAAAATAAGGGTTTTTCCTGTATACAAACTAAACAACTAATAGGAAGATAAGGGATTTTCCAAGTGCAATTATTTACAACTTATGAAACAAACATTCATATGCATTCCATACTTTTATAAGAAAATAAGGGGTTTTCTTGGAAGACACAACAAATCATATCTCAACCATTAGGGAAAATATGGGATTTTCTGGATCTAATACATTCATTTTCAACACAACAAGTCATAACTCTTCACACCTGAAACACTGAGTTTTCTGGAAAACATACACCCATTTTGGAATGGCATCCAATTTTTCTAAACTACTTATGAACTCACCAACTTAATTGTTGACACTTTTTCTTTGAATTAACTTGTATTCTCAGGGAACCGCTAAGCAGGTTTGGGAATCAACTTTTTGGGATTAACGCACTGGCGTTAATTACTTCTTTTGAATGATGTTTATGTATTTAACTTTTGAACATGTAATGAATACAATTATGTAAACATCTTGGAAACTTTAATATATATATATATATATATATATATATATATATATATATATATATATATATATATATATATATATGGTGGTGTGTACTTTCCTTTCTATGAACTGTTATGATACTGAATATGACATCCTCCGCCCCCGAACGTTTCCGCCGTTCTGGTTTGGGGTGTGACAGATTGGTATCAATGCCCCGGCCGTATACATGGATCCAATGAATCGGGTATGTCATCCATTCTTGGATAAATTTGTGATAGTATTCATAGACGACATACTCATTTATTCAAAGAATAAAGAAGAGCATAGTCAACATCTGAGGCAAGTTTTAGAGACGTTACGGACTGAGGGACTGTATGCAAAATTCTCAAAATGTGAGTTTTGGATTAGAAAGGTGGACTTCCTCGGTCACGTGGTCAGCAAGGAAGGAATCCACGTGGACCCATCAAAAATCAAGGCTATCAAAAACTGGTCTGCACCAACTACACCAACAGAAATTCACCAATTTCTAGGTCTTGCTGGTTATTATCGAAGGTTCATTCAGAATTTCTCTAGCATCGCAAAGCCTCTTACCGCCCTAACTCAGAAAGGTGTGACCTACAATTGGGGAGAAAAGCAAGATGCTGCATTTCAGACCTTGAAACAGGCCCTTTGCAGTGCGCCCATCCTTTCTCTTCCAGAAGGGACCGAAGATTTTGTTGTGTATTGCGACGCTTCGAAGCAAGGGCTGGGCTGTGTACTAATCCAGAAGGGAAAGGTTATTGCATATGCCTCACGACAACTAAAAACACATGAGGTCAACTACACCACTCATGATTTAGAACTTGGGGCGGTGGTCTTCGCTCTTAAAATCTGGAGACACTACCTATATGGTACCAAATTCACTATCTTTACAGACCACAAGAGCCTACAACACATCTTCGACCAGAAGGAGTTGAACATGAGACAGCGACGTTGGGTCGAATTGCTCAACGACTACGAATGCGAGATTCGCTATCATCCAGGAAAGGCAAACATCTTGGCGGATGCCCTTAGTCGTAAGGAGTACTCTGGCCGAAGAGTGAAGTCATTAGCCATGTCGATCAATTCGCACCTGTCAACACAAGTCAAGGAAGCTCAAATAGAGGCCTTGAAACCCGAAAACGTGACAGGTGAGGCCCTTAGGGGAATGGACAAGAATTTAGAAATCAAGAGTGACGGAGCACACTACCTCATGAACCGAATATGGACACCCACGTTTGGTGGACTTAGAGAGGTAGTTATGAGCGAGGCACACAAGACTCCATACTCCGTACATCCCGGGTCAGACAAGATGTATCAAGATCTCAAGCAACTCTACTGGTGGCCAAACATGAAAGCAGAGATCACTACATATGTGAGCAAGTGCTTGACTTACGCCAAGATCAAAATAGAACACCAGAAACCCTCAGGACTACTCCAACAACATGAAATTCCTGAGTGGAAATGGGAGCAGATTTCCATGGACTTCATAACGAAACTGCCCAAGACTCAGGGTGGCCAAGATACTATTTGGGTAATCGTCGATAGATTAACCAAGTCCGCTCATTTCCTACCGATCAAGGAAACTAATAAAATGGAAAAGCTATCGAGAATCTACATCCGAGAGATCGTACGACTCCATGGAGTGCCAATGTCTATCATCTCCGACAGAGATAGCAGATTCACGTCTAGATTCTGGAAATCATTGCAAAAATCCATGGGAACAAGATTGGACATGAGTACAGCCTATCACCCTCAAACTGACGGACAGAGTGAAAGGACGATCCAAACCTTGGAAGACATGTTACGAGCATGTGTAATCGACTTTGGTAAAGCATGGGATGTTCACTTACCTTTGGTCGAGTTCTCTTATAACAATAGTTATCATACTAGTATCAATACTGCTCCATTTGAAGCCCTTTACGGCCGTAAGTGCAGATCACCTCTGTGCTGGACGGAAGTGGGCGACACACAATTAGCAAAAGGTCTAGTCCCTGATAGCACCCTCACTGGTCCGAAGATCATCAAAGAAACTACTGAAAAGATCGTGCAAATACGAGAACGACTGAAATCCTCGAGGGATAGGCAAAAGAGCTATGCCGACAAAAGACGTAAACCCTTGGAATTTCAGATTGGCGATCGTGTACTATTGAAGGTCTCACCCTGGAAGGGCATGATACGCTTTGGAAAACGTGGGAAGCTAAATCCTAGGTACATTGGACCCTTCGAAATCATTTCAAGGGTTGGTCCAGTAGCCTACAAACTCCGACTTCCAATCGAGCTTAACAAAGTACATCCAGTATTCCACGTATCAAACCTGAAGAAGTGTTTGTCCGACGAAACACTTGTAATTCCACTCGATGAGATCGAACTAAATGAAAATCTTAACTTTGTGGAAGAACCCGTCGAGATCATGGATAGGGAAGTTAAACGAACTAAACAGAGTCACATTCCAATAGTAAAAGTCTGATGGAATGCTAAGAGGGGACCTGAGTTCACGTGGGAAGGAGAAGATCAAATGCAACAGAAGTATCCACACCTCTTCCTCAGCCCCTAAGACTCTTCTTTTGTATTAAAATTTCGGGACGAAATGCCCTCTAATGGGGGGATGATGTAACACCCCGTCATTTCAAGTCAGTAAAAATCGAGTCCTGTAACCTCTTTGAGAAAGGAATTAGAATATCATCGAAAAATGAAGTATTCAAAAACTCTATTTGGAGTATGCTATGTGGTAGGTATCGTCTTAAGGTTTCCAAACATATAAATAACACAAAAATCCGAGTTATAACGAAGAAGTTATGACCATTCTAAGTTTTCCGACAAAAACCGGCAATACGAAGTTGCATAAAAACGCAAAGTTTCAATAAAACACTTTCTGACCTTAGGTGTCTAAATGAAAGTCATAGATATCGTTAAACTACAAACATGCATAAAAAGAACGCTCAAATCGGACATCGTATGAATAAGTTATGAATTTTTAAAGAAATTCCTTAATCACGTCATTTTAATAAATAAATAATAAAAATATTTTCGGAATCTGTCAACGGAATCTAAATGAAAGTTGTAGATCGTAGTCTCACCTTCGCGGGGATATAAAGAACGTCAAAAATGGAGTTCGTATGAAGGAGATATGAATTTTTGAAGTTTGATAAATAATATATATATATAATTTTTGTTAAAAATTCGGTATTATCCGAAGGGGAGTCAGCATAGGGCCGTAGTACACGCCGCGTATCCTCGTACGCCCCGCGTACTCGAGGTCGCGGCCTCGGATCATCCACGTCGACCCTATGCGAGCTACCCCCTCCCCGTCCCGTCCGAAGCGCTGCAGCCGAGGATGCGGTCAGCAGTGACGTCCCAAACGCACCGCGTACGCATGCTTCTCAGCCCCCTATAAAAGGGATGCGAGGGTTCCTGGGAAAAGGGCTCATTCTCTCTCTCCTTTTTGTTGCATTTTACCTCGTTTTCCGTGCTCGCACTACCCCGAATCCCTGGTCATTTTGTGCAAGTCCCGAAGGTTGATTTTACTCCCGAGGAATCCCGAGAATCCCGAGGAAAATCCATTTCCCGAGACGAAACTCTGCCCGGTTTTCCATCATGCTATCTTCAAAATTTCAAGTGAGTTCATACTCCTTTCAAACACACTATAAATACATTTTAAATGCTTTTATACTCTTTTAGGGGGGGGGGGGGGAATACAAGTAAACATATGGTTATTATCGTGTATTTTATAAAGTTTCACTTCACTTGTTTTATCGAATAAATCACTTGGAATTCATTACTACTATGGAAAACTCTTGTCATACTTTGCGTGCATTAGACTTATACAAAGTATATAATGATTTCAAAGTACCTTTTATTGTGAAGTCATCTTATACATTCTAAAAACTTATGATTTTGCTTTGTCAAAAATTGTGAAAAAGGATAAACTTTGCATACAAAACTATCACTTTAATGAAGACTTAGTTGAGAATCCATGAGACGTGTATATCTTCAAACGTTACTTTTCTTTATTAGAAAGTAATGCTGCAAGTCCTGTCTATAACCAGAGTCTCCCGTTCGAAGAACGTGTCAAATGTGTATAGATCTATACGGGAAGTCATGATCCCGCGCCCTGACTGTTAGCTACAGTCCGTCTTTTGGGGTGACAGTTGTCATAACGCTGCGATGCCTGAAGAACATCGTTACAGACATATTATGTTTAGTATGGTTATAAAAACTCATCAGATGTACAATTATTATGGTATTATGCTTTTATGAACGAGTGACTATTAAAACTATTCTTCATCTAACAAATGCGATCTTCGTATAGCTTTATTATATAAAACTATGATACAACTTTTAAGAACGTCGTTTTCTTGCGATTCTCGGTCTTAGAGACTGCCAATCATGTTAGGAAAATAAGGGTTTTTCCTGTATACAAACTAAACAACTAATAGGAAGATAAGGGATTTTCCAAGTGCAATTATTTACAACTTATGAAACAAACATTCATATGCATTCCATACTTTTATAAGAAAATAAGGGGTTTTCTTGGAAGACACAACAAATCATATCTCAACCATTAGGGAAAATATGGGATTTTCTGGATCTAATACATTCATTTTCAACACAACAAGTCATAACTCTTCACACTTGAAACACTGAGTTTTCTGGAAAACATACGCCCATTTTGGAATGACATCCAATTTTTCTAAACTACTTATGAACTCACCAACTTAATTGTTGACACTTTTTCTTTGAATTAACTTGTATTCTCAGGGAACCGCTAAGCAGGTTTGGGAATCAACTTTTGGGATTAACGCGCTGGCGTTAATTACTTCTTTTGAATGATGTTTATGTATTTAACTTTTGAACATGTAATGAATACAATTATGTAAACATCTTGGAAACTTTAATATATATATATATATATATATATATATATATATATATATATATATATATATATATGGTGGTGTGTACTTTCCTTTCTATAAACTGTTATGATACTGAATATGACGTCCTCCGCCCCCGAACGTTTCCGCCGTTCTGGTTTGGGGGGTGACATAATTTTTAGGGGTTTGTCCATATTTAAGCATCATTATCTCTCATTTCTCATTCCCTCACCAACCTCTATCTGAGAAAAATGACCCCCAAGCTAACCCTAAGTGAGAAGAGTGCATCTTGAGCTTAACTTTGTGTTTTGTGGCATTTTTAATGAAGAAAAAGGTGGTGAGAAGAGTTTGGAGTGTCACACCCCCAAACCGGAACGACGGAAACGGTCGGAGGCGGAGGACGTCATGTTTAGTATCACAACACATGTATCATAGCAATCATAGTAACAAACAACCATTGTCTTAATATTAAAGTGTTTACAAGTAGTGATTCACAAAAGATTGAATCCTAAAGTAAATAACAAAATAAGACATGAAGCTACTATACTTCATCTTCTGAATTCCGGTGAGCGTACATGTCTACTAGTTTCCTAAGAATATAAGTTATTTCGAAAGAGTAGATCAACATTTAAGCTGGTGATTTCATAAGATTTTAGTGATGTAATGTAAGTTTAAAGTTCTTTTTATAAAAGTTTGCATGTTCCTCCAGAAGATCCTATATCTCCTGATTTGATGAAAGATAAGTAAAATGACTCTACAATCCTTTCTATAGGTACTAAATGGATACAAGTTATATACAATTTAGAACAAACAACCAATCGATTGTGAGAATCTGTCCTAAGCTCACAACCAAACAAGGAATAGGGAATGAGGTGGAAGTCACACACCCCATTGGTTATTAGATATTTATTGTATATAACCCTAGTGTATTCATTCGGTACTTACGGAGTTATTTGTAATAGTTCCTTTATATTTGATGAAAACATTCTTTAATAAAAACCCTTATTTCCTTTAGTAAAAATAGTAACCACAATAGTTCCTTCTGTAATCACTTAGTTATACCAGTTATATATAATCTAATATCGAACATATAGTTAATTGTGTGAATCTGCCCTAAGCCCACAACCAAACATGGAACAAGAGGTAAGGCGGATAGCACACATTTAACTGCCAATCGGATATTAATTATATATGTCACACCCCAAAACCGAGAACGGCGGAAATGTTCTGGGGCGGAGGACGTCATGTAATGTATCACAACAATGTAAAGTAGTAAACAAGCAACAACATCATCCATTGCATTAATAGTATAATTTTAAATACTTGTGTGTTCTTTCATATCATAAACAACATAATGAATATTCATAATAAAGACGAGTCTTGATTGCTCCGTCTTCACAAAACCTGGTCGTCGTACCTGTCTAATTGTGACCTGAGAATACAAGTTATTTTGAAAGCGAGTATCAGCAATAAAGCTGGTGAATTCATAAGTATTAATGTGTCTTTGATTTGTAAAACTGTAAAGTAAAGAGTTATAAACACTTGGAGAAAAGTTTGTATAAGTGTGAAAATGTTTGTAAGTAATTGTAAACGTTTGAAAACCCTAGAAAATCCTGTATTTCCTACTAGTATAAAAGTAGTCTTCTACCAAGACCCGACTGTTTTGAAAGTAGTCTTCTATGAAGACCTGACTGGTTCGAAAGTAGTCTTCTACCAAGACCCGGCTATTTTGTAAGTAAGCATCACTGTAGATGTGAAGGATTTTCCCTTGTTTAACTATTATTATAAAAGTTATAGTCTGCCTCGTCATTTATGTGTACGAGTCACAATATAAAGGTAATAAGGAAAATAGTTTATATATATCAAATATATCCTACCTCGTCGTTCATGTGAATGTGTCACAAAGTAAAGGAAGGAAAATAATATAATAACTAAAAATGTATCCTTTTGCACTAGGATATTCACGGCGTGGAAACTCGCAAAACAATACAACCGTAGACCCGCGTCGATGATTGTTTTCCCTACTGTAGCTAACAGCCTTGGGTGTGGAATGGTAAGTCTCGAAACGTTTGTAACAGATTCTATGTAATAGTATCTATTAAACGTATTAATGTAAACATGCTCATGTAAGTGTATCTATGTAAACGTATTCTTGTAAGCGTATTCATGTAATCGTATCTAAGTAAATGTATTCATGTAAGCGTATTCATGTAATATGTAATATTAGTATAGACTCATGAATGAACTGAATCTTGTGTGATTCCTTGTACTTGGAATGGTAAGTAACGTCTCCTAACTATACATATTATAGTTACTAGTAATGTACATGTATAACCGAAAGTATGCCTTTGCTACCCAAAGGTACTGAACTGAATGATATAACTTTTATGTCTATATATGTATACATGATATATAACTAATATTTAGACGACATTCGGACGGGTAACCGATGCCCTAAGGCCACATCCGAACGAGAAAAGGAAATAAAGCGAGCTAACCATCCTAAGTCCTTTAAACATTTCTTATATAACTATACATATATAGGCATGCATTTGACAATATAAAAGTATAAAAGAAGTTTGGCAAACCTTTGAAAGTTTAACAACTAAGAAATGATGACTTGATGTCAGCTTATAAAACGATTTGAAAGTGGTTTGTTTGATAAGACAATTTTAAGTATAAGGAAAACCTTTGTTTGAAACACATTTGTAGCAGAGTTTGAAAGGAAACATACAATATGTAAAGCAGTTTGATAAAGAGTTTAAACATGTAAAAACGTTTAAGAAAGTCATTTGAAGAAATCTGTTTGGTAAATCCATTTGCATGCTAGTTATTAATCACATGTGATTGACATAATAACTAGCATGATTCAACTTGTATCCTCCCCCATAAAGCATTTATAAACATTTAAAAACATTTAAAAGGTTAATTAAGGGGTATGAACTCACCTGCAGTGAGTGGATCGGGTGGAAGTGTCGGACAAGTGCTTGGTGTTAAGTGAAGACTTAAGCACACACAATCATCCTAATAACATATAAAGACATATGTGTATATATACTTAGTTATTATAAGACTAGTTAGACAATTATAAACATTCTAAGGCAAGGAAAACACTTTGGTCAAAGTGTTAGGAGGCCATTAGAGGAGTGCAAGATATTGTAAGGGAGTTTATGGTCAATGGACCATTCTTATTGGAGTTTAAGGCCAGGAGGAGTTTACTCCTGTCCGTAAACTCTCAAATGGGTCTCCAAATGAGGCTTAAGGCTATTATGTATTAGGTGGTTAAGTGTTCCAATGCTTAAGCAAGAGGCTAGGTGGATTTAAGGTCCAAGAATGGCCCTTATAGGTGTTTACGGCCTAGGGACCACTTCCCCATGAATTTACGGCCGTAAAGTCATGGTATGAAGTACCATTTCGTGTATTGAAGCCCCTAGTTCAATGGTGTAAGGTTCTATGCTAAGTTCCAAGGCTTACTAAGATGTTAGGGTGTCATTTGCACCCTTAAAAGGGGTTTATGGCCCAAGAACATGTCTTGGCCGTAAAATTCTTGAATCATATGTTCCCTTATGTTTTTTAAGCCCAAAACATGTTAAACCTAGTGTACAATGAGTTAGACCAAGACTACTTATGATCTAGGAGCTTGAATGGTCGTTTTTGGCCAAGAACACTAGTGTGTGTTCTTGGTGTTCTTGGTGAAACTTGAAGATCTAAAAAATGGAATGATTTCACGGATGAAATCATGTAAGATTACTAGTTCATGTAAGATATCAACTAGTTAGGACAATAAACTTACGAGATGTGAAGATCGGGGACGAAGATCGGGATGATAGTTGAGAGGATTTCAGCCAACGGAAAGGGACGAATCAACAAATGGCCAAGACTTCACCTTATAGGAGGAGTTTACGGCCTACATGGAGTTTACGGCCGTAAACTCCCATGTGGTGGCCGTGAACTTCTGGTCAAGGTGTTTTAAACTTGTTCTTTGAGCTATAGATTCAGCAGATAAACCCCGACACTTATCCCTTAAGTGTACAAGGCTAAGAACTCTCAAACAGACTCCAAATTGTGCTAAATGATAGCAGGAATGAGTTTGACTTTCAATGAAGTGTTAGACTGAACTGGATGGAAAATTTCGGGTTGTCACATCATCCCGCCGATAGATGGAATTTCGTCTCGAAATTATAATTTAGGTAAAGGAGTAGGCATGAATAATCGAGCAAGGAGGTTGGGATACTTCCTAATCGATTGGTTCTCGTGCTCACAAGTGAATTCGGGTCCTCGGTTGGTATCCCAACGAGCCTTCACTAGTGGGAAGCGGCTTGGCTTCATTCGCCTGACCTCTCGGTCTATGGTCACTATGGTTCTTTCACAATGGTGAGGTTCTTGTTGATCTCGATCTCGTCGAGTGGGATTACAAGATTCCTGACGGAAAGGTATGTTTTCGAGTTGGAGATGTGGAGGGTAAGATGTACGTTACTGAGTTCGCGGGGTAAGTTGGACTTGTGAGCTACGGGGCTGATTCTGGCAAGAATCTCGGAGGTCCGCACTATCTTGGATTTTAGCTTTCCACGCTTTTCGAAGTGTATCAAGCCTTCCTAGAGTGAGACTTCTAAAAGAATTAGGTCTCTCACTTGGAATCCCTGAGGTTTCTTCCTCTTACTTGTCTTCCCATTCAAGGATCACTCCATTCTGGGTCAAAGCTGTATAAGGTTCCGTAATCCGCGAGAAGTTCTAAATGAACTTCCGAAATTAGGTCAGTGAGACCTAGAATTTGGCGAATTCCCGTAGGCATCTTCGGTGCTGAAAACTTCTCAACGATTTTGAATTTTTGAAGGGTCCTCAAGAATTCCCACATCACTAAAAGTGCGTCTTAGGAATTCGAATCTTCAATTCCAAACTCGTATTTAGAGAACTTTGAGTAACGTTTCCCTGATCGTAATGTTTCCATGGTTTGTCGTAGAGGCTCCTTAAGATTTCCTTCTTACTACAAGAGTAGGTAAGTAAGTCATTTACAAGGACAATGACGAACTGACCGAAGTAAGAATGGCATACCCTATTCATTAATTTCATGAATACCACAGGCGTATTGGTCCTATCTGAAGGATATCACTATGGACTCGTAGCGTCCGCACCGAGTTTGGAAGATTGTCCTCGGGACATCCTTTACTAACACTGATAACTAGTGATATTTAGATCTTAGGTCCATTTCTGAAATGCACTTCGTTCGTTGCGGTTGGTCAACCAATTCATCTATGCCAGGCAGAAGGTAATGATTTCTAATGGAAGTCCTGTCGAGGTCTCCGTTAGTCGTTGCTTCTACGAAACAATCCGTCTATCCTCTTAAAGAATAAAACCGGATTTCTCCAGGGTGAGAAGCTTGGTCTTCTAATTCCATTGTTGGGTAGTCGTTAAGCTATCCAAACCGTTCTTGTATCTCCATGGGTGTTAGACCGTAGGGAGATTTGGTTACATGAGTCATATTGGGTTCTAAGTTTGTTCGCGTGACGATGCGATTACTCGTAGTCTTGGGCAGTCCCCATCCTGAAGTTCGTATTAGAAGTCATACATGGTTCATCAATCGTAGTCTCGTGTATACGAGTTGTATATAATTAAGATTGAAAAGGTAGTCGAATAAATGATTCTTCTTTAAGCTCACATCCCAACGAGGAAAAGCAGTTAAAGTGGAATCATCAATTCTAAACCTGTAGAACCTTGATTATATACTACCCCTATGTATACATTCTTCAATGATAGATCAACTGTATGGATCTTTGGATTGAATTTGACGTATTGTACGAGTGGTACTTCGGGGAGGTTTGCTGAGGTTTCTTCGGAAAGGATAAGAAATATGAGGTACTCTATGCATGAGTACTTTAGGGTTCTGGAATGACGGTTTCGTTAGAAAGGCGATTTCGGAGAGAGAGATGTGCACATGATACTGGTATTATGCGGATCGAATTGACTCAAGTTGTATGATAATATCAGACTTTCTTGGAAGAAAAGACATTAGATTTGAACATAAAGGCGTTACAGAAAAAACACAACAGTGCAACTTTTAACAGAGTTACAGTATTTGAGATTGACTACAAGACTATTGCTGCATACAAGGTATACCACAAAAGGCAAGCAAACGCAGCACGAGGGTCCCTTAACTGACGGGATCCCGCAAAAGGTAAGAATCGAGTTTCACTAGTTTTATACATGTTTTATGGACCTGTTACAATGAAACGCCTTAATTACATTAACATGGGTCCGGAGTAGTCTCTCCTACGGCAGGGATCCTTAGTATCCTCCTGTCTGAGCCGAAGTTCTTTGTTATGGGATAATCCTTCTTGAAGTGCCCTATCTCACCGCATTGGTGACATGTCTGGATAGTACTAGCATTGGTGGTGGAAGTGAGGTGTCGAGTCAGAGTTATGTGGACACGGGTGTTTTCTTTGTTCATCCACTTTGAAAATTTCCTTTTATGGGGTCCAGTTTTGTAACAACTGGAAATTTTGTGTCTTGTAAACTATACACTCAAGCTAAAGTGAATCAAAAGCTTAAGAACATGTGTAACACCTATGATTGTGACAACAAAATTTCAATCAAATACACCATACAAGCATTACAAATAGTCAACAAGCAATTGGAAACCCTAGAAGTTCTTATTTAGGTCCATTTTGGACTAGAACTTCCTTATTGGGCCTAATGGACTAATAAACTTCCAATTTGACTATCTTGGGTTTAGAACTCTTAAATGGGCTCTAATTGGACCCACATCTATTTGTTTCAACATTTTGGGCTATATTGGGCCTAGAATGAAATAAATTCAAAATTTTGAACCATGATTAACCTAAACTAGCCCAACGAAGTGTAAGAATCATATTATAATTTTATAGGTTAAAACTCACCCAACTTAATATACACATGGGCTTGTGGGCATTAAAGCCCAAATTTTCCCTTTTTCCTTCCAAAAATCTTGGCCCAAGGCCCAAACCCAAGGATAAGATGAGAGTTGACTTTGTCTTGCCACTTCATTATTGCCTTTTGGATATCCATGCAACTCATCCCATATCTCCATGCATAGTACTTCAAAGGTCATCTCCTCTCCTCTCTCTTCTTGATCTCGGCCGAACACAACACACACACACTCACAAAAATCCATTTCATTCTCTCTAAGTCTTGAAGGACATCTCCTTCCTCCTTCTTCAAAAGTTTCGAGAATCATGAGCTTTTCAAGGAGGTTTTTCCCACAAACACATCATCTAAGGTAAGTTGATGACCAATCCATGATCTAGCTACTTCATTTCATCAAAAATATCTTCTAAATCTATTCCAACTTGTGATCATGCACCTTAGAAGTCACTAAACTCGAGATCTACCAAGGAGACTTGCTAGGATCGAAATTTTCTTCTTTTCTCTCTTCAAAACCGAAACTACAACTCAAGGTGAGCTTCATACCCCCTATTTTATGTTTTTATGAGTTTTTTTTTTTTTTTTTTTGGGGGGGGGGGGGGGGGAATACAAGTGAAAGTGTAGATCTATATGTGTTTTGCATGCTTTGTATGATTTCCATGCTTATATGTGTGCTTTTGTGAGTTATAATGTTGGATTTAGCCTTAAAACTCCTCAAAACCGAGATTTACCTTATGTTAAATGATTTTAGCCTCTACTATATTTCTACATACTAAGTGCCTCTAGAAAAATAGCTAAGTGGTTTAGTAATAATTTCTTTGGACTAAAAACACAATTTTTGGACTTAAAATGTGAAAAATACAAAATTTGAGGGCCTAAATTGACCAATCACGAATTCTGATGGATGAACTGTGTCAAAACAGTTTCAATAAATCAATTTCTGGAAATATACTCATTTAGAGGATTAAAAACATAAATTTCAAGCTTAATGGGCTAAAAATGACATTTTCGGCCCAATGAGGCCCATTATGCAAAATTTTCTGTTTTGGAGGGCCAAAACTGTGTTTTTCTATAAAACAGTGGACTATAAGTGATCCAAGTCCTTTTCAAAGGTTTAAAATGCTTTTTAAATTTAAAAAGGACCAAAGTTGCAAAAATTTTACAATTTGGGCCAAAATTGTCAAACTTTCGAAAAAGAAGGGTTATAACCGAGAAAACTGAAATTCAGGGACTTAAGCTGTTTTCTATGAAAAATATGCTGGAAAATATTTATTTCAATAATTTTTGGTGTTAAAATGTCAAGAAAATTGATTTAAGGACCAAACCGGAAAGTATTTAAATAAAGGGTTGAAAAAGTAAATTTTACAAACAAGGAGGGGCTGAAAACAGAAAATTTTCAAGGCTAATTCAATACATGCAATTTGATCAAATGATGGTACCACGACTATCGACGAAATACAATACACTACAACACCAAAAGTCGTTGTTAAACGAATTGGTTCCGTCTCGAACCAATAAAAATCCGAAACTACTAACACGACGACACTATGATACTACAACACTACGATTCATACAAATAACGATTGGGAATTCATTATACATGCGAGTGTGCACAGACGTCTACGCACCATCTTTGGGCCCCAAAAGTGTAAAATCTTGTTTGTTGAGCCTAGCTAGCCCAATGACCTGATCTTAAGGCCCGAAGACCTCTATCTTACGAAGTGTTGGGTTTTACCGATCCGACATAACGTAAAAGGACTTTCAATGGCTTGTATACTACTGGTCCCCAAGGGTCCTTTGGTATTGCTAGTAGAGTCTACCTTTTTATGCGAGGCGGGTCTGGGACCCCTCGTACCTTTTTATCCCCAACCGGCTAATGGAGTAATGGAGGCCTTCGTGTCCTCGTTCTCTTCGGGTGTGGGACTACACGTAGTCAGGGCGGTTGGATAACGTGATTAGTACGGATGACGCCTACGGGATCGTTAGTATTGCTATAGACTAGTCGTTTGTGTAACGTGTGTTTGTAGCAAATAATCATGCTAAAAAATAATCCAACGTCGCCTGGCACTGATAATTTCACGCGTTGCAATTGTTTCAATGTACATTCATGAAATTCAAAGAATTAGGAAAACATCGGGTTTTCCTAGGGTATTTCAATACATACGGATTCGGAATGCACACAATTTTAAATGAACAATTTTTACAAGTATAGAAACAAACAAGCATACCTATGGATCTTCACACCTTTTTGACTATACTATTTTCAGAAAATATCGGATTTTCTGGTGGTTTTTCAACACATTACAAACATTGGATTTCAAACATTACTTATGAACTCACCAACATTTCATATGTTGACGTTTTTCAAAATACTTGTATTCTCAGGTAACAGATAAAGTGAAGGATGAATTGTACTCTATGACGTTTTGCTGTGGTTTAATTTAGTATTGAACAGTTATTTTTGAGAATGTAATGTTTTGGAACAATGTAATGGATGTAAACGCTACCAGTTGTGTCATTCCAAATGTTGGTGATGTATAATGTTATGTTTCAAGTATATTCATTGTGATGGTATTCAATTGAGTCACGACAGCCCCCGGACGTTTCCGCCGCCTGGTTCGGGGGTGTGACAGGTTGGTATCAGAGCTTTGTTTATAGTGAACTAGCATATCTAGCCACACATGGATATGCAACTATAAACCAAAAAGAGGGACTAACATAACTCTGAACAAAACAAGTAAATAAAACACCCTTGCTTGCACTAGGAATAGGAACATAACGACGAACCAAACAAAAATAATACTAGTGTCTCGGTTAATTCGGGACTGTTCTTAGTGATACCAAGGAGTGAATGTAGCCTGATCAACTACATTCTCTCCAAAGTAAAACTAACACACGTCCTGATGAGATCGGGATTTCTAGGGAATCTAAAACTATACCCCTACCACCGAAAAGAGAACGCCTACTTGATCTATGCGATAATTGTAGCATCCTAGGAATAACGTTAGCATAATTACGCACTCTCGTAGACCGCATGGCTGGTTTTCATCACCCTAGAGACTCCTACTTCCCTAACCAGGGGAACAACGGATGGCTAGAGGAGGAGCCCGAGGAAGAGCCTGAGGAGGAGCCCGAGGAAGACCCCGAAGAGGAATCTGACGGGGAACCGGAGGCCGAAGTTGATGGCGAGCCTGCCGAATCAGAGGAAGATGAAGGAAGCCTCGAGGAGGATGCTGATGATAGAGAAGGGGGTGATTCGGATGCGGAGTCCGAAGTCATCAATCCCCCTTACCCGATCAGAGTGCTTGCCTATCGCGTAGGCCCCATTGGTCCTACACCGCCCTGGGGTATTGATCTTTGGAGATGGAGCAGACAGCAGGGACAGCAACCCCCGTACGGCATGTCACGCGAGTTCTTTGACCTGAGGGACGGAGGACCGGCTGATCGAGCCCTTCCAGTCATGGTGAAACGGTTGCGGAATACGGGCGACCTTGCCCAGGACACTGCTGATCAGGTGCGCTAGTTAAGGACTAGGGTCGAGCGTGCGGAGCAAGAGACGCGTGACGTCCTTCGAGAGTTTCACATGAGGCAGGTTCGGTGGGAGTCTCGACTCCGGGACGCAGAACGCTTGGTGGCTTGTCTTCAGGGAGCATCCACGTCCTCGGCACCACCTCCGGACGCAGCTCATCGCGGTTAGGGATAGACTTATCTTAGTAGGTCGTTAGGAAATATGCTATGTACTCCGACTCTATGTTTAAGTGACTACACTACTCATAGAGTCATTATGCTGTCGAACTAGTATCACTCATGTATGCTCCTACGAGCAAATTTTCATGTATCAAATGCGGATAATATTAATAAATTTTTACGTGTTTTATTACGATATTGCAAATTCCTATGTGTTGAGAAATTATTATTGATTGGTCAATGGTAGTAGTGTTTAAGTTCGTACCATGCACCTAGTCAGTAGGATCACGACCTCACAGAAACAACATACCCTCAACATCTTTCCGTATTGTGACAGAAAGATGCCTCCCCGACCTGCTCGCGGAAACCCAGGACCAACCCCACCTGAAGTTGACTCAGCCGCTTTCCAGGCAGCTGTATCTGCAGCAGTTACTGCAGCGATTGCACAAATTCAACAAGGGAACAATGGAGGAGTCAATGGGCAAGGAGCCGGAAGTTCGAACAACGGAATGAATCAAGGACCCACCAAGACATGTACCTACAAGGACTTCACAAACGCCAAACCACGAACTTTTAATGGCACTGGAGGGGTGATCACTCTGAAGCGATGGATCAAAAAGGTGGAGTCGGTATTCGAGATATGCGACTGCCCTGAGCACATGAAGGTGAAGTTCGCGGCCTGCACTTTTGTGGATCAAGCACTCACCTGGTGGAACGGACATGTAGAATCCATGACGCTCCCTGTAGCCAACTCTATGTCGTGGACAGAGATGAAAGAAATGTTAATGGCTGAGTACCGCCCACGAGGCGAAATACAGAAGATGGAGCAAGAGCTATGGAACCTCACTGTGCAGAACGCGAATATCGATGCCTACATATCGAGATTTAGCGAACTATCTCTGCTGTGCCCGGGTATGATCACCTCGGAAGGAAAGAAGATTGAGCGATTCATCTGGGGACTCACATCACCAATTCAAGGGAATGTGATAGCTGCAAACCCCGAAACATTTGACAGTGCGAAAAGATTGGCAAAAAGGTTGTATGACCATAACAACAAGAAGGGAGAGAAGCCAGTGGAGACTGAGAAGACGAAGGAAAGTGATGGCAAGAGGGGAAAGAACAATAAGAGGAAGGGGCGCCAGGGCCCCGACACCTCCAAGAAGCAGCAGCCAGTGGCGGTTAATGCTATTATTGCACCGGTTCCAGCCGCACCACATGCTCCAACCTCAGCCACTTCAAATGCTTCCAGACCTTATTCCGGTAATCTTCCCAAATGCAACAAGTGCGGTTTCCATCACTATGGAGAATGCAAGGATTTTCAGTGCACCAGTTGCAACCGAAGGGGACACACTGCAAAGTACTGCAAGGCTTACCCCCCAGAACCAAAATCAGGGAACCAACAACAACAACCATCGCAACAACAACAACACCCATGCCAGCGGCAATAACGCAGGGCCTAGCCACACCTGCTTCGGATGTGGGAAGACTGGACACATCCGCCGAGACTGTCCTAACAACAACAATTTAAGAAATGGAGGAACAGGAAGGATGTTGACCATGGGTCAGGGTGAGGCCATTCAAGACCCCTCTGTTGTTACCGGTACGTTTCCCTTAAACCACGCTTATGCATGCATCTTATTTGACACCGGAGCGGAGCGAAGCTTCGTAAGCAATAAGTTTAAGCATTTATTAAAACAACTGCCCCAAAAGCTAAATGAAACCTATACGGTGGAAATGGCCAATGGGAAAACCGAATCCACTGGGGAAATCTACACCGGATGTACCCTAACTCTTAATCAACACGTCTTTCGAATAGATCTAATGCCAGTGTCAATTAGGAGTTTTGATGTGATCATCGGCATGGACTGGTTAAGCCCCCACCATGCCGAAATTATGTACCATGAGAAGGCCGTTCGTCTTCGCCTCCCAAATCACGAAACCCTAGTAATTTATGGAGACAAATCTAGCATGAACCTTCGCCTCGTTTCGTGCATCAAGGCACAGAAATATCTAAGAAGGAACAATCTGGCGTTCCTGGCTCACGTGGTGGATAAAACCAAGGAGGAGATTAACGTTCGAGACATTCCCGTAGCATGTGAATTTCCGGACGTGTTTCCTGAAGATCTCCCGGGAGTACCCCCAGAGAGACAGGTTGAGTTTCGAATCGACCTTATTCCAGGAGCAACTCCTCTCGCTAAATCACCCTACCGGCTGGCTCCTGCCGAGATGCAGGAATTATCCAGCCAACTCAGCGAACTTTTGGACAAGGAATTTATTCGACCTAGTTACTCGCCATGGGGAGCTCCGGTGCTCTTTGTCAAAAAGAAAGACGGATCTTTTAGAATGTGCATCGATTACAGAGAATTAAATAAACTCACAATCAAGAACCGCTACCCACTCCCAGGAATCGATGATCTATTTGACCAGCTCCAAGGAGCTAGTTATTTTTCTAAAGACCGCTTTCCAAACTCGCTACGGACATTATGAATTTGTCGTAATGCCCTTTGGTCTAACGAATGCCCCTGCCGCATTTATGGACCTAATGAATCGAATCTGCCGACCGTTTCTCGACAACTTTGTCATTGTTTTTATCGATGACATCCTCGTCTATTATCGAAGCAAGGAAGAGCATGGCCAACATCTCCGACAAGTCTTAGAAACTCTGCGATCAGAAAAACTTTACACCAAACTCTCTAAGTGTGAGTTCTGGCTGCGAAGTGTGAATTTCCTAGGTCATGTAGTCAGCCAAGATGGAATCCATGTGGATCCCTCTAAGGTCAAAGCTGTAGAAGGATGGGCAATCCCGACAACGCCCACAGAAATTCATCAATTCTTGGGATTAGCAGGCTACTATAGGAGATTCATTCAAAACTTCTCTAAGATTTCCAAGCCACTTACCTCGCTTACGCAAAAGAGCGTACCATTCAAATGGACAGACAAACAAGAGATTGCGTTTCGAACCTTGAAACAAGCTCTCTGTAGCGCACCTGTACTATCTCTGCCTGAAGGAACGGAAGATTTTGTAGTCTACTGCGACGCGTCAAATCAGGGCTTAGGTTGCGTTCTCATGCAACGTGGGAGAGTGATAGCCTACGCATCCCGCCAACTAAAAACGCATGAAGTAAACTACACGATCCATGACCTAGAGCTGGGAGCTGTAGTCTTTGCCCTAAAGATTTGGAGGCATTACCTTTACGGTACAAAGTGCACCGTCTTCACAGATCACAAGAGTCTCCAACACATCTTAAACCAAAAGGAGTTAAAGATGAGGCAACGAAGATGGGTTGAATTGTTAAACGATTATGAGTGTGAGATTAAGTACCACCCAGGCAAGGCCAACGTGGTAGCTGATGCCTTAAGTCGGAAGGAGTACTCTAATCGTTGTACGAAAACTCTCTCGATAACCATTCAATCGCACCTGGCCACTCAAATTGCAGTAGCCCAGTCAGAAGCCATGAAGACGGAAAATAGAGCAAGCGAAGCATTGCGCGGAATGGAAAAGAACCTGGAGGCAAAGGAGAATGGAGTATACTATTTCATGAACCGTATTTGGGTCCCTAAATTTGGAGGGTTCAGAGATGTTGTCATGAAGGAAGCCCACAAGACGCGATACTCCATTCATCCCGGTTCCGATAAGATGTATTTGGATATTAAACAACACTATTGGTGGCCTAACATGAAGGCGGAAATCGCGACCTACGTCAGTAACTGCCTTACGTGCGCCAAAGTAAAGGTGGAATACCAAAAACCCTCAGGATTGTTACAGCAACCGACAATCCCTGAGTGGAAATGGGAAGGGATTTCTATGGATTTCGTGACCAAGCTACCCAAAACGTCGGATGGATTAGACACCATATGGGTAATAATTGACCAACTGACGAAATCTGCCCATTTCCTGCCAATTAAAGAATCGTACAAGATGGAGAGATTGACGCGTTTATACATTCGAGAGATCGTGAGACTCCACGGAATACCAACATCTATCATCTCGGATAGGGACAGTAGGTTCACGTCTCGATTTTGGCAATCACTCCATAAGGCGATGGGAACAAACCTCGATATGAGCACCGCTTATCATCCACAAACGGATGGTTAAAGCGAGCGAACCATCCAAACGCTCGAAGATATGCTCCGCGCATGCGTGATAGACTTTGGAAAGTCTTGGGACACCCACCTACCCTTAATCGAATTCTCATACAACAATAGTTACCATTCGAGCATCAAGGTGGCTCCTTTCGAAGCACTGTACGGGCGTAAATATAGATCACCGTTATGTTGGGTTGAAGTAGGTGACACCCAGCTAGCAAAAACACACATGTCGGACAAAGCACTAACGGGACCGGAGATCATCCGTGAAACCACGGAAAAGATCGTTCAAATCAGAGCTCGATTGCAAGCATCGCGTGACCAACAAAAGAGCTACGCTGATAAACGCCGAAAGCCCTTAGAATTTCAGGTCGGTGATCGAGTACTGTTAAAAGTCTCGCCCTGGAAAGGAGTCATTCGTTTTGGGAAGCGGGGAAAACTAAATCCATGATACATTGGACCTTTCGAAATCGTCGCCCGAATTGGTCCAGTAGCATACAGACTGCAACTACCCGCAGAGCTAAACGGTGTACACCCCGTGTTTCAGGTCTCTAACCTAAAGAAGTGCCTATCGGACGAAACCCTTGTCATTCCTCTTGACGAAGTCGAAATCAATGAGAATCTCCTGTTCGTCGAAGAACCAATCGAAATCATGGACAGGGAGGTGAAGCGTACTAAACAGAGCCGCATCCCGATCGTGAAGGTACGGTGGAACGCAAAGCGTGGGCCAGAATTCACTTGGGAATGCGAAGATCAAATGAAGCAAAAGTACCCTCACCTATTCTAGCATTCTCAAATCTAGCTTTCAAACAGAATTTCGGGACGAAATTCCCTCTAACGGGGGGATGATGTCACAACTGGAAATTTTGTGTCTTGTAAACTATACACTCAAGCTAAAGTGAATCAAAAGCTTAAGAACATGTGTAACACCTATGATTGTGACAACAAAATTTCAATCAAATACACCATACAAGCATTACAAATAGTCAACAAGCAATTGGAAACCCTAGAAGTTCTTATTTAGGTCCATTTTGGACTAGAACTTCCTTATTGGGCCTAATGGACCAATAAACTTCCAATTTGACTATCTTGGGTTTAGAACTCTTAAATGGGCTCTAATTGGACCCACATCTATTTGTTTCAACATTTTGGGCTATATTGGGCCTAGAATGAAATAAATTCAAAATTTTGAATCCTGATTAACCTAAACTAGCCCAACGAAGTGTAAGAATCATATTATAATTTTTTAGGTTAAAACTCACCCAACTTAATATACACATGGGCTTGTGGGCATTAAAGCCCAAATTTTCCCTTTTTCCTTCCAAAAATCTTGGCCCAAGGCCCAAACCCAAGGATAAGATGAGAGTTGACTTTGTCTTGCCACTTCATTATTGCCTTTTGGATATCCATGCAACTCATCCCATATCTCCATGCATAGTACTTCAAAGGTCATCTCCTCTCCTCTCTCTTCTTGATCTCGGCCGAACACAACACACACACACTCACAAAAATCCATTTCATTCTCTCTAAGTCTTGAAGGACATCTCCTTCCTCCTTCTTCAAAAGTTTCGAGAATCAAGAGCTTTTCAAGGAGGTTTTTCCCACAAACACATCATCTAAGGTAAGTTGATGACCAATCCATGATCTAGCTACTTCATTTCATCAAAAATATCTTCTAAATCTATTCCAACTTGTGATCATGCACCTTAGAAGTCACTAAACTCGAGATCTACCAAGGAGACTTGCTAGGATCGAAATTTTCTTCTTTTCTCTCTTCAAAACCGAAACTACAACTCAAGGTGAGCTTCATACCCCCTATTTTATGTTTTTATGAGTTTTTTTTTTTTGGGGGGGGGGGAATACAAGTGAAAGTGTAGATCTATATGTGTTTTGCATGCTTTGTATGATTTCCATGCTTATATGTGTGCTTTTGTGAGTTATAATGTTGGATTTAGCCTTAAAACTCCTCAAAACCGAGATTTACCTTATGTTAAATGATTTTAGCCTCTACTATATTTCTACATACTAAGTGCCTCTAGAAAAATAGCTAAGTGGTTTAGTAATAATTTCTTTGGACTAAAAACACAATTTTTGGACTTAAAATGTGAAAAATACAAAATTTGAGGGCCTAAATTGACCAATCACGAATTCTGATGGATGAACTGTGTCAAAACAGTTTCAATAAATCAATTTCTGGAAATATACTCATTTAGAGGATTAAAAACATAAATTTCAAGCTTAATGGGCTAAAAATGACATTTTCGGCCCAATGAGGCCCATTATGCAAAATTTTCTGTTTTGGAGGGCCAAAACTGTGTTTTTCTATAAAACAGTGGACTATAAGTGATCCAAGTCCTTTTCAAAGGTTTAAAATGCTTTTTAAATTTAAAAAGGACCAAAGTTGCAAAAATTTTACAATTTGGGCCAAAATTGTCAAACTTTCGAAAAAGAAGGGTTATAACCGAGAAAACTGAAATTCAGGGACTTAAGCTGTTTTCTATGAAAAATATGCTGGAAAATATTTATTTCAATAATTTTTGGTGTTAAAATGTCAAGAAAATTGATTTAAGGACCAAACCGGAAAGTATTTAAATAAAGGGTTGAAAAAGTAAATTTTACAAACAAGGAGGGGCTGAAAACAGAAAATTTTCAAGGCTAATTCAATACATGCAATTTGATCAAATGATGGTACCACGACTATCGACGAAATACAATACACTACAACACCAAAAGTCGTTGTTAAACGAATTGGTTCCGTCTCGAACCAATAAAAATCCGAAACTACTAACACGACGACACTATGATACTACAACACTACGATTCATACAAATAACGATTGGGAATTCATTATACATGCGAGTGTGCACAGACGTCTACGCACCATCTTTGGGCCCCAAAAGTGTAAAATCTTGTTTGTTGAGCCTAGCTAGCCCAATGACCTGATCTTAAGGCCCGAAGACCTCTATCTTACGAAGTGTTGGGTTTTACCGATCCGACATAACGTAAAAGGACTTTCAATGGCTTGTATACTACTGGTCCCCAAGGGTCCTTTGGTATTGCTAGTAGAGTCTACCTTTTTATGCGAGGCGGGTCTGGGACCCCTCGTACCTTTTTATCCCCAACCGGCTAATGGAGTCATGGAGGCCTTCGTGTCCTCGTTCTCTTCGGGTGTGGGACTACACGTAGTCAGGGCGGTTGGATAACGTGATTAGTACGGATGACGCCTACGGGATCGTTAGTATTGCTATAGACTAGTCGTTTGTGTAACGTGTGTTTGTAGCAAATAATCATGCTAAAAAATAATCCAACGTCGCCTGGCACTGATAATTTCACGCGTTGCAATTGTTTCAATGTACATTCATGAAATTCAAAGAATTAGGAAAACATCGGGTTTTCCTAGGGTATTTCAATACATACGGATTCGGAATGCACACAATTTTAAATGAACAATTTTTACAAGTATAGAAACAAACAAGCATACCTATGGATCTTCACACCTTTTTGACTATACTATTTTCAGAAAATATCGGATTTTCTGGTGGTTTTTCAACACATTACAAACATTGGATTTCAAACATTACTTATGAAATCACCAAAATTTCATATGTTGATGTTTTTCAAAATACTTGTATTCTCAGGTAACAGATAAAGTGAAGGATGAATTGTACTCTATGACGTTTTGCTGTGGTTTAATTTAGTATTGAACAGTTATTTTTGAGAATGGAATGTTTTGGAACAATGTAATGGATGTAAACGCTACCAGTGTGTCATTCCAAATGTTGGGGATTTATAATGTTATGTTTCATGTATATTCATTGTGATGGTATTCAATTGAGTCACGACAGCCCCCGGACGTTTCCGCCGCCGAGTTTGGGGGTGTGACAAGTTTTACCACTACTATTGTGTGCAGGGTTGATCCCGATGTTAGGGACTTGAGAAATAGGTCGTGCCGGTGCTCCACAGCTACGAGCATGGTGCCCTACCTTGTGGCAATTGCAGCATTGTATTTCATGGCAAGCCCCGTTATGATGAAAGCTACACTTGTTACACTTCGGAAGTTTTCCTCGTATGGTCTGATCAGTGCTGGGATGGCAGGAGTTGCCACTTGTTGCTGTTGCATGGCAAGTTTTTGGGATCTCTTGCGCTCATTACGTGCTTGGCGATTTCGTTTCCTCTTCTCGGTTTTACGGCTTTGCAAGTCCATGACTGTTGTCATCCGTTGGCTTCCCGGATTGGTACTACAATCAGAATTGTCGACTCCTTTGCCAGTCTTGTTTGCGTTGTCAGAGTTGATGTGTGCAAGGAAAGCTGTCACAACATTTGTTACCGCGGCTTGTAATGTAGCGACATCGATATGAAGGATATGGGTTTCGTTGCTCGGTGCGCTATTTCTGGATGACGACATGATTCTGTAATACAAAAGAAAAGGGGTTTGTGAGCTATTACGGTTGAAACTGTATCATTTTGATTCTGACTAACAGATGAGTTATTATATATGAAAACTTAGCTTATACACGTTATGATATAATCAAGATTGGGCAGATAATAAAATGTGTGATTCTACTCTAGTTTCACATCCCAACAAGGAAAATAAACTAAATTAGAAATCTCACATTCTATTGTCTACTAGGTCTTCATTATATATAACTCGGGAATGTATAAGCGAGGAAAATCATAATAATAACCTTCTTGCGAATCCTTTTTAATGAACTAGAATTCTCAGTAGACGTTACTAGAATACTTAGAAATGTTACCATTGAACCTAGATGAATTTCGATCGCTCATGAAAAGAGTAGAAGTATGTTCTCGAGGGTTTGACCTACATCCCTATGATGCAGTCCTAGTAAAGAGTAGAAGTAAGTTCGTAGAATGGTCTCAAGACGTTTGTCGTTCAAGCCGAGGTATTATTGGTTGGTGGATAATATGATCCAACCTTTGAAATAGGCTTGAAAATGATTCTGGAGTTAAATTACCCTAGTCCAATAACTTGACTAGAGTGGGTTTCAAATAGAATCCAATGAAGGTATGATGAAAGTTTTTGAACAAAGAGTGACACGAAAGTTAGCCGACCATCAATATCATCGATGTTTAAGATGTAATAATGTTCGGGAAAATTGACCTTGTAGTAGGTCTTTCATCATATACAGAGTAGAAAAGTCTTTGACAGCATAAACACCTAACTAAAAGTACTTACAGTACAAGGTAGTCTGTAACGCCCGAAGATCCGGGCAAGTCAATTTAGAGGCAATATGGGTCGAAAACGACTTTTTGGCAAAAGATTATTTAGAATAAATAATTTTAACCAAGTTATAGTATATGTCACAAGGTTTCCGTACATATAAAGAACGCCGAAATCTAAGTTATAACGAAGAAGTTATGGCCCGTCGAAGTTTTACGGCAAAACCGGCACGGCACCGGGAAGCGTAAAAAGTGAATTTATGATAGAAGACTTTTTAGCCTTAGTTATCTAAACCAAAGTCGTAGAGTATATTAAAATGAGAAAATCCGTAAAAAGAACGCCCAAATCCGACTTCGTATGAGGAAGTTATGATTTTTCTAAGATTTAGCATAGTAGTGCACAGCCCGAAATCTGAATTTTAGATCGGTCGATTTTTAGCCAACGGGATCTAAATGAATGTTGTAGTACTCATAAATACCAACGCGTAGATATAAAGAACGTCGATAATAGAGCTCGTATGCGAAAGATATGGACGAAGCTTAGTCCCTACTTTTCGAGCGCGGCGAATTCGATACAGTTTTATAAATCCGAGATAGAATGAGAATTAGCCAACGAGGTCTAAATGAGAGTTGAAGATCTCATTAATAGGAACTCAATGGTAAAAAGACAGACAAAAATGAAACTCGTATGCGAAAGTTATGGACGAAGCTTAGTTTCTACTTTTCGAGCGCGGCGAATTCGATACAATTTTGTAAATCCGAGATAGAATGAGAATTAGCTACGAGGTCTAAACGAAAGTTGAAGATCTCATTAATAGGATCTCAACGATAAAAAGACAGACAAAAACGGAGCTCGTATGCAAAAGTTACGGACGAAGCTTAGAGGCTACTTTACTATAAAACTCCTATAAATACAAGGGTGAACTCCTCATATTTTCTTCACACCATAAGCCTCTCTTTCTCTCTCTAACTTCTCTCTAGCCTCCCTAAACCCCTCCCAAGTCTACGAAACCTCCCTAGCACGAGAAGAAAGCCCCGGAGCGCCCGACGGCTCCGAGAAGAAAAGCTTTCGGCTTGGAAACGCTGCTCCAGCGAAGCCCGGTTTTTAATAAAAACTCGCTGTAAGTGAGCTACGCCTATACTATATTTAATATAGATTTTATTTAATTATAGTAACATTATTAGGACCTTAAAATAATTATTTGGGCTATTATTATGAGTTATAATGAGTGTTATTTAACGCTTATATAATAGTAATAATAGCTAGACTATTAATTAGTCGTGGTTAACGTTAAAAACTAAACCCTAGTGGTATTGATACTAGGTTTTGTCGAGGAAAATTGTTTTGAGATAACGAAGTGCTGTCTGAGTTCGGAATCACCACCTAATCAGGTGAGTGCATGGTCCCTTTCATCTTACACATAGATATGAAGTATTTATTATATAATTTACGTGTTGTGAGTGCATGGTCCCTTTCATCTTACACATAGATATGAAGTATTGAATATAAACTACGTGCTATGTGTGCATATTATCCGAATACTTGTTGTCTATGTTGGATGAACGTTTTATACATGTTTTAAAGGATTTAAACTGTATACGTATTTTATATATACGAATATGTGGGGTATGATGATGGGTAGATAGATGATGAGAGATAGAAGATGACGTGAGTATACATTGGCAGCTATAGACTTAGTGCCTATGGGACAAACACCGGTAGCTATGGACTTAGTACATGTCAGACGTTGGTAGCTATGGATTTAGTACCTGTTAGAAATTGGTAGCTATGGACTTAGTACCTATTAGTTAGACACTGGTAGCTATGGATTTAGTACCTGTAGGAATTGGTAGCTATGGACTTAGTACCTGTTGAACGCTGGTAGCTATGGATTTAGTACCCGATGAGTAGGATATAGCAGCTATGGAATTAGTTCTTTACGAACTAACATCGGCAGCTATGGATTTAGTGTCAGTCCTATAACCCTGGAAGTAAGGGACTTTGGAGTAAACGAATGCAGGATAGATGACTCTTAGGTTAAATCCTTAAGACTAAAGAAGATAATGGGGATGGGTAATTAGGTTGATTGTTTGATTGTTTAAACATAATAATTATAATATTGTGGGTTGAAAACCCTATGTACTCACCAGGTTTCCCAACCTGACCCACTCAGTTTATGTGTATCACAGGTGTTGATATGAAGTCACTTTACACTGAGAGATTTAAAGAGATGTAGATCACTAGTGTAAATAAATGTAAGTTCTGTTTATGCTTATGTTTCTGTATTAACGATGACATCCCAAACGTTTTAAGATGAATAAAAATACGTTTCTTCGAAAATGTTTTAATAACGTATTTATCGTGTTTTTCTGGGAACAAATTCCGCAACCTTTTTATAAAATGAAGTACTCTGATTTTTATAAAGCATAAACAAAATCGGTCTTTTTTGGCCGTGATTTTGGGGATGTCACAGTTGGTATCAGAGCATTAGTTTAAGCGAACTAGGAATATGGATTTATTTCTAGACTTAAACTTAGAATGCTAAGCGATGATTGTCAGGTGTGAGCACTAGCTTATTTTAGGAATGATGCCTAAATTGCTCTTATGTGCTAAATGCTTTGTGCATGATATGTTGTTATTTGTTCGGATCTATGGTCTGTTGCCGACCGGATCTGGAAGCCTTATATGTTTAGGATTCTAAGCGTTTAACTACGATATTAGAACTAGCATATAAACGTTTCGGGGTGATAAGGATGATTTAAAGACGTCAATCCTAAATTAAGATCTAGATTCACCTTATTCGGTGTATAGATCAAGATGGCAAGAACCCGTAGCGGAAACGTAAACGCAAATGGGAACAGGAACCAACCCCCAGTGGTTCAGCAAATACCTGTTGTAGAAGAAGTTACGCCTGATCCAGTCACCATGGCTGGAGTTCAAGCCATGATTCGGGTTATGTTGGCTGAACAAAAGGAAGAAATGAGACAAATGTTGAATAGGGACGAACCTACCGTACATGTTGAACCGACAGAGCCAGTTCCCGAGCAATCAGAGGAAGGGAACTACAGTCGCCAAGTGAGTCAAGTAGGGACTCAAGGTGAGCAAAGGGATGGCCCTGAAGGGAGAAACAACAAGGATGGGCGGATATACAAGAATTTCTTGGGTGCGAAACCCCCAAGTCTCTCAGGAAGCCCGAAGCCGGTTGAGATTATGGATTGGATCTCTGAGATGGAGATGGTGTTTGAGAGCTGCAGCTGTAATGAGAAACAGAAGACTGTCTTCGCAGTAAGACAGCTGGAAGCTGGAGTCTTGAGCTGGTGGAAGCTATTGGCAGATACGATGCCACGAGGAGAAGCCTTAAGGATGTCGTGGGAAGAGTTTTTGGAGCAGTTGAAAATGCAATACTGCTCGGAGGTAGATCTGATAGACCTAAACAACGAGTTTCAGAACCTGAAGAAAGGGAAGATGAGTATTGACGAGTATGCCACCGCATTCACCGAAAGGATGAAGCTATTCCCCTACTTGGTGCCTACTGAACTCTCCAAGATTGATAGGTTTGCTAACAGACTGCCCATTGACTTTGGCCCAATGGTCAAAATGGCAACTACTTTGAAAGCAGCTGTTAGGGCAGCTAAGAACGTAGAGGCTCAGATAAGAGAAAAAGGTCTAGAAAAAGATAAGGTAGGAGAGAAGCGGAAGTTTGAAGGATCTTCGAGGCCGAACAAGGAAAGCAAATTCTCAAAGCTTGGAGGAGCAGATGGAGGTGAAGCAAGATGGTGTGATAGATGCAAGAAGAAGCATGGTGGAAAGTGCAACGAAGAAGTGACTTGTTACAAGTGTGGGAGGACTGGTCACTATTCCAAAGACTGCATGCATAATGACAAAGTATGTTACGGATGTGGAGGCAAGGGGCACATGTCCAGAGACTGCCCAAGGATAAATAAAGCAGCAAGACCAGAAACGCCACCAAGGCCGAGGGCATTTCACATGATCCTTGACGAGGCAGAGAACCATGCAAGGAATCAAGATAAGGACTTCTTACTCGAAGATCGGATTATGCAGTAGCCATAGTTTCGTACGATGTAGCCTAGTAGAGGCATAGTCTAGGGTGAACTTGAACACCTATGTAATAGTTTCGAGAAATAATGAAATCTTCGTTTTGCTATCTGGTGTGTGAAATTGTTGTGTGATTTGCTGCATGGTGACTTGGGAAACTGCGAGACGATACTTGGGACGAGTATGAGTAGGTGTGAATGGTAGTAGAGGCCTATACTACCGGAAGCACAGGACTCACACTTGGATCAGGGAAAGTTACAAGGATTACCAAGAAGCTAGTAACCGATTCTGTTTTTTTTCAAGTATGAAATTACCATCGTTTCGATAATGACTAAAAAGATTGTTAATTTCCGACCCTAGTGGTCGTACCGAATTGTGTCCGACTACGATGACTATTTTGCATGGTTCAGGGAACCAAGTTCGATGTAGCGTCCGACAAAAACCAAACAATTGAAATCAAAGCGATCAATAGAAGTATCGCGTTCATTGTTAAAGAAGTTGGTAGCCAGAAACACTACATGTTAAAGTGTGATTATATCACATTAGAACATGAAGGAAGGCATAGTCTATTTTAGAATTTAACTCTAAGAGACCTAAGTCTAAACGTTCATCACATGATGATAGGTTATAATTTGAAGTCTAGCCTAAGGTAGAGAGCAGGTGCACGATCGAGTACTGCTTACAGTCAATGAGTCTAAGAGATAGACTTGAAGGAATATAGAAGTTATAATTATTACCTAGGATAAAGAGATGAAGTATGGAGTCATTATACGAGCCCTGTTTCGTTGATGATTCCGGGACGTAATCATCCTAAGGGGGAGATAATTGTAACGCCCGTAGATCCGGGCAAGTCAATTTAGAGGCAATATGGGTCGAAAACGACTTTTCGGCAAAAGATTATTTAGAATAAATAATTTTAACCAAGTTATAGTATATGTCACAAGGTTTCCGTACATATAAAGAATGCCAAAATCTAAGTTATAACGAAGAAGTTATGGCCCGTCGAAGTTTTACGGCAAAACCGGCACGGCATCGGGAAGCGTAAAAAGTGAATTTATGATAGAAGACTTTTTAGCCTTAGTTATCTAAACCAAAGTCGTATAGTATGTTAAAATGAGAAAATCCGTAAAAAGAACGCCCAAATCTGACTTCGTATGAGGAAGTTATGATTTTTCTAAGATTTAGCATAGTAGTGCACAGCCCGAAATCTGAATTTTAGATCGGTCGATTTTTAGCCAACGGGATCTAAATGAATGTTGTAGTACTCGTAAATACCAATGCGTAGATATAAAGAACGTCGATAATAGAGCTCGTATGCGAAAGATATGGACGAAGCTTAGTCCCTACTTTTCGAGGGCGGCGAATTCGATACAGTTTTGTAAATCCGAGATAGAATGAGAATTAGCCAACGAGGTCTAAATGAGAGTTGAAGATCTCATTAATAGGAACTCAATGGTAAAAAGACAGACAAAAACGAAACTCGTATGCAAAAGTTATGGACGAAGCTTAGTCTCTACTTTTCGAGCGCGGCGAATTCGATACAATTTTGTAAATCCGAGATAGAATGAGAATTAGCTAACGAGGTCTAAACGAAAGTTGAAGATCTCATTAATAGGATCTCAACGATAAAAAGACAGAAAAAAACGGAGCTCGTATGCAAAAGTTACGGACGAAGCTTAGAGGCTACTTTACTATAAAACTCCTATAAATACAAGGGTGAACTCCTCATATTTTCTTCACACCATAAGCCTCTCTTTCTCTCTCTAACTTCTCTCTAGCCTCCCTAAACCCCTCCCAAGTCTACGAAACCTCCCTAGCATGAGAAGAAAGCCCCGGAGCACCCGACGGCTCCGAGAAAAAAAGCTTTCGGCTTGGAAACGCTGCTCCAGCGAAGCCCGGTTTTTAATAAAAACTCGCTGTAAGTGAGCTACGCCCATACTATATTTAATATAGATTTTATTTAATTATAGTAACATTATTAGGACCTTAAAATAATTATTTGGGCTATTATTATGAGTTATAATGAGTGTTATTTAACGCTTATATAATAGTAATAATAGCTAGACTATTAATTAGTCGTGGTTAACGTTAAAAACTAAACCCTAGTGGTATTGATACTAGGTTTTGTCGAGGAAAATTGTTTTGAGATAACGAAGTGCTGTCTGAGTTCGGAATCACCACCTAATCAGGTGAGTGCATGGTCCCTTTCATCTTACACATAGATATGAAGTATTTATTATATAATTTACGTGTTGTGAGTGCATGGTCCCTTTCATCTTACACATAGATATGAAGTATTGAATATAAACTACATGCTATGTGTGCATATTATCTGAATACTTGTTGTCTATGTTGGATGAACGTTTTATACATGTTTTAAAGGATTTAAACTGTATACGTATTTTATATATACGAATATGTGGGGTATGATGATGGGTAGATAGATGATGAGAGATAGAAGATGACGTGAGTATACATTGGCAGCTATAGACTTAGTGCCTATGGGACAAACACCGGTAGCTATGGACTTAGTACATGTCAGACGTTGGTAGCTATGGATTTAGTACCTTTTAGAAATTGGTAGCTATGGACTTAGTACCTATTAGTTAGACACTGGTAGCTATGGATTTAGTACCTGTAGGAATTGGTAGCTTTGGACTTAGTACCTCTTGAACGCTGGTAGCTATGGATTTAGTACCCGATGAGTAGGATATAGTAGCTATGGAATTAGTGCTTTACGAACTGCCATCGGCAGCTATGGATTTAGTGTCAGTCCTATAACCCTGGAAGTAAGGGACTTTGGAATAAACGAATGTAGGATAGATGACTCTTAGGTTAAATCCTTAAGACTAAAGAAGATAATGGGGATGGGTAATTGGGTTGATTGTTTGATTGTTTAAACATAATAATTATAATATTGTGGGTTGAAAACCCTATGTACTCACCAGGTTTCCCAACCTGACCCACTCAGTTTATGTATATCACAGGTGTTGATATGAAGTCACTTTACACTGAGAGATTTAAAGAGATGTAGATCACTAGTGTAAATAAATGTAAGTTCTATTTATGCTTATGTTTCTGTATTAACGATGACATCCCAAACGTTTTAAGATGAATAAAAATACGTTTCTTCGAAAATGTTTTAATAAGGTATTTATCGTGTTTTTCTGGGAACAAATTCCACAACCTTTTTATAAAATGAAGTACTCTGATTTTTATAAAGCGTAAACAAAATCGGTCTTTTCTGGCCGTGATTTTGGGGATGTCACATAGTCACATAGAAAAGTGCTACACAGAACATAGACAGGAACACGGTTTTTTAAAACACAGAAGCAAAGTAAAGCATCTCCTACTGGCGATGGTCACCCCTATGGTGAACCCTTAGTTCAGCTAGTTGACGTTCCATATCAAGCCGATATCTTTCGTACACCCTCTGGCGTACTCGGAGATCTATGACTTCCGCTCGAGTTTCAGCTAGGGTTTGCAGCAGGGTTTCATGGTTTCTCTCAGATCTCTCATGAGTGTGTTCAAGGCGATTGTTGCGGATGGTATGCATTCCTGCATTGGCATCAACTTCTGCGATACGATGGAGTGTCGTCCTGCCCTGAATTTGGTTTCGGGCAACTCTACGGATCAGGATTGGTAGAACTCTGTCTACTGAGCTCCCTTCATTTACGTTGTAGAAGCTTCGGTCTCCAATAAACGACATAGGCTGATCTTGCTCTTCTCTCCATGTTTCCAAGCATTCTACCCAAGGAGGCGTCGGGGCATGAAAAGCCGGACGAGGGTTAGGATTTGGAATGGGAGCTACCGGAGGTAGGTTCTCAACCTCGGGTTCGGAGTTATCATCATCCGAAAGGTCTTCAACATGGTGATCATTCAAAGGGATTGGATGATCATTCTCGGGTTCTTCTCCAAACCATCTAGCACTGCCTTCATTCGGAAGGTACGAGTTGCCGTGGGGATGGAGTCCAGCCATGTTATCTACGCGAGAATTGGGGTAAGATAATAATTATTAGATGAACAATCTAGATAAGTATTAGATAATCTTCATTAGTTACATCACTATTTGTAAAGTGCATACCAGTTATATGTAATCAAAACAGGATAGGCCTTCGAATAAGTGACCTTAACTCCAAATTCACAAGGAATCGGGGTAAAGCAAAAATTTCACAGATTCTAAGTCTATAACATCCTAGTTACATATACCCTCAGTGTATCCACTTAGCAACTATCAACTTAGTAATGAAGATCCTTTTAAGTTCTCAAGTAAGTAATTATAGTAACACAAAATACTCCTATAGTATTTTAGACTTAGGTTCTGTTATAATGTTCTCATTGTGGTAGTGTTGGTAAGTTTTTAAACTTGTTGACACATCACAACCATTCTTGGGCATGTGCTAATCACTCCTCGGACCAGCATAGTTGATCAGGCTATGCCACTCCCAGGACTGACCATACATCCCCGAGCTTACCTGTGATATTCAACAATCATAATACTTTTTGCTCTTGTCATTTTGACACAGATTTTAGTATGAATGCAGGCACGTATACTTAGTTTAATATTTTATTATTTAAAAGTATAAAATCTTGTTCAGAGTATTTTTAATCCCATTGTATTTATAGTCTGTATATCTTTTTATGGGTTGATATACTTAATTCACTATAAACAATGCTCTGATACCAATCTGTCACACCCCAAAACCGAGAAAGGCGGAAACGTTTTGGGGCAGAGAACGTCATGTAATGTATCACAACAATGTAAATTAGTAACCAAGCAACAACATCATCCATTGCATTAATAGTATAATTTTAAATACATGTGTGTTCTTTCATATCATAAACATAATGAATATTGAAAATAAATTTGAGTCTTGACTGCTCCGTCTTCACAAAACCTGGTCGTCATACCTGTCTAATTGTGACCTGAGAATACAACTTATTTTGAAAGCGAGTGTCAACAATAAAGCTGGTGAATTCATAAGTATTAATGTGTCTTTGATTTGTAAAACTGTAAAGTAAAGACTTGTAAACATTTGGAGAAAAGTTTGTATAAGTGTGAAAATGTTTGTAAGTAATTGTAAACGTTTGAAAACTCTAGAAAATCATATATTTTCTACTAGTATAAAAGTAGTCTTCTACCAAGACCCGACTGTTTTGAAAGAAGTCTTCTACCAAGACCCGACTGTTTTGAAAGTAGTCTTCTACCAAGACCCGAATGTTTTGTAAGTAAGCATCACTGTAGATGTGACAAATTTTCCCTTGTTTAAATATTATTATAAAAGTTATAGTCTACCTCATCGTTTATGTGTATGAGTCACAATATAAAGGTAATAAGGAAAATAGTTTAACTATATAAAATATATCATACCTCGTCGTTCATGTGAATGTGTCACAAAGTAAAGGAAGGAAAATAATATAATAACAAAAAATGAATCCTTTTGCACTAGGATATTCACGGGGTGGAAACTCGCCAAACAGTACAACCGTAGACACCTGTCGATGATCATTTTCCCTAATGTAGCTAATATCCTTGGGTATGGAATGGTAAGTCCTGAAACGTTTGTAACAGATGCTATGTAATAGTATCTATTAAATGTATTAATTTAAACGTGCTCATGTAAGTGTATCTATGTAAACGTATTCTTGTAAGCGTATTTATGTAATATGTAATGTATTAGTATAGACTCAAGAATGAAGTGACTTTTGTGTGTGTCACACCCCAAAACCTGAATGGCAGAATCGTTCGGGGGTGGAGGACGTCATGTACAGTATCACAACATTGAATAGTAGTAAACAAGCAACAACATCATCCATTGCATTAATAATATAATTTCATACATGTGTGTTCTGTCAAAGTTATAGACACCAAAAATATACATATCAAAATAAAAGACGAGTCTTGAATGAACTCCATCTTCTCAAAAGCCCGACACCTGTACCTGTCTGGTGGTGACCTGAGAATACAAGGTATTTTGAAAGCGGGTATCAGCTTAATGCTGGTGAGATCATAAATATATTAGTGTTTGTGTTTGTATGAAAGCATTTGTAAGATGTTTGTACGCTGTAATGTATAAGTTTTATAATGTTTGTATTTTTTTGAACTATCCTAGAAAACCTTATGTTTCCTACTAAAAGTAGCCTTCTGCCAAGGCATCTAGTAATCGCGTGTGTTTCTTGTAAGAGTGTGTATTTTCCCAAATCCGACTATCATTAACCAAAAATATATTTTTTACATTACCGTGCATCGTGTGAATGTTCACGAAGTGAATGTAATAGGAAAAATATTATAGTACTGTAGTGTCGTATTAAGTAACTACTGCTGTACTAACTACCTTAAACCAATTGTTATTTAATGTACCATGTGATCGGCTTGTACCCTGCTACCAACTCAATAGTAAAACGAAGATGTAAGACGCTGCAAGATATGTCATTTGGCACCCTTAGACTTGCAAGTCCCACTGTAGCGAGCAACAAGGTGTAGGATAGTCAATCCAGTATAGATCTATACGCAAACTCATACGCCCCCCAATTAAAGAGATTTTGGATACAAAAACGGTCATGGCAGGTAGTTCCATGACCCGTTTAATGGCTCACATAACTTAATGTAATGTATATGTAATGTATGTGCTAGCTGTATTGTGTGTTCTTTCTCTGTCTAGCCTGTATGTTTGTTTCTCATCACTATGTATTATGTTTGTTTCTCATCACTATGTACTATGTTTGTTTCTCATCACTATGTATTATGTTTGTTTCTCATTACTATGTTCTATGTTTTTTTCTCATCACTATAAGTTATGACTCATGTATGAACTGAATCTTTGTATGATTCATTGTTCTAGTATTAGTATTAGTAAAACCCTAATCTACGCCTATTGTAGCTTACTAGTAATATAACTTGTACGTATGAACATGGGAGTATACCCTTACTACCCAAGGGTACTGAATGAACTGGAAGAACCTTTACGACTATATATGTACACATGATATATAACTAATATTTAAACGACTTTCGGACGGGTACCCGATATCCCACCAGACCACATCTCAAGCACGAAAAGGAAATAGGGCGGATAAGCCTTCCTAAGCCTTTTAAACATTGCTTATATAACTATACATACATAGATATGCAATTAATAATATAAAATTATAAAAGAAGTTTCATAAGAGCATTTGATATGTAAAAGAGTTTTTAAGACAATTTGAAGTAAAACAGTTTAGTAAAACAGTTTGAAAGTAAGAGATTCACTTGTCGATAGTTATTAATCACATGTGATTGAGATAATAACTATCATAACTTTACTTGTATTCCCCCCATAAGAGTATTTATAAACATTTTAAAATATTTATAAGGTTAATTTAGGGGTATGAACTCACTTGTAGTGAGTGGATTGGATTGAAGTGTCGCATACGATGCTAGGTGACAAGTGGAGACTTGTACACACAAAACGAGCTTTGTTATCATATATATATATATATATATATATATATATATATATATATATATATATATATATATATATATAAAACTAATTAGGCACTTTATCTCTAGTAATATAAGCTAGGACACTGTAGAACATGGTAACACTTTGATTTAAGTGTTTAAAGGTCACAAGGGTTGCATCCATGTGTTTGTAGGGCAAAGCTAGAGTGTTTGGGGTTTAAGGGCAAACTCCTTTGGAGTTTACGGTTTTCATGACCTTTACCCAAGGAGTTTACGGCAGTAAACTCAAAGGTTTACGGTCGTAAACTCTACACTTTATGACCATATGTTATTTTGAGGTTTCACAAGTCCTTTGAAGCATTTCTACTTGGTGGTTAGGCCTTTGGAAGGATCTAGGGCTCCATTTCACTCCTAAATGGAGTTTACGATCCCTTTACCATTTTCCTTTGAGTTTACTAACTTAAACTCCTGAGTTTACTACCTTAAACTCATAAGTTTATGGTATTTGGGGGTTTTCAAGTCCTTAGCTCAATCATGGCAATAGACTAGGTTAGATTTTGACATAAGGAATAACTATTGGACTTTTATACCCTTTTTGGGGTGTTTACGGTTTTGGGAGATCCCCAAACCGTAAACACATAAAATTGTAAGGTTTTGGTGTTTTTGTGTGATAAACTCATCAGAGATGAATCTAGACAAGTCTCTAAGGCATTGTGAAGCATTTAGGCACCCTTAGGCACCACTTTGCATTTTATTTGGTGTTTTAGGCACCACTTTGCACTTTATTTGGTGTTTACGGTTTTGAGAGCCTCCCAAAACCGTGAACACCTTGTTCTTGGTGTTCTTGGGACATTTCCTTTTTATTAATATGTATAGCAAGCTTTAAATGACTCATGGATTGAAGTACTTACTTTGTGGAAGCTTGTAATGAACTAAAAGTCCAAGAACACTAGTATGTGTTCTTGGTGTTTTGGAAAACTAGTCAAAACACATAAATGGATGGATTAAAGGATGTATAATCACTAGATGTTATGTTTTATCAACTAATCAAGTCGAGAAACACTTATGTTTTCAGGAAATCGGGTGAAAACCGGGATGATAGTTGAGAGAGTTTGGAGTTTACTCTTTAGGGTGAACATGAGAAGCGCGGTAGTTTGGGGAGTAAACTCATGCTTAAAGCATGAGTTTGTGGTTTTTGAAGTGAATTTCAGCTCAAACATAAAAGTTTTGTCGGGAATTCCTTAACTGCGCGGTACTTGCGGTTTTCAATTTCAAGACTCGAGACGGCACATCTTTTCATCCGTTAGTTTAAAGATTAATTATTAAAATAATCCAACGAACTTTAAATTTGCTAAAAATGATTAAAAATGAACTTGACTTTTAACTTGGAATGATTGACTTTAGGGTTTGACTGAATGAAAATATCGGGTTGTCACATCATCCCCCCGTTAAAGGGAATTTCGTCTCGAAATTAAAGTTTAAGCAATCAAGCTATTACAAATAACTACGTAAAAAGATGAGGATATTTCAGTTTCATATGATCCTCTCGCTCCTAAGTGAATTCTGGTCCTCACTTGGTGTTCCAGCGAACCTTCACTATCGGGATACGACTTTGTTTCGTTGGCTTGACCTCTCGGTCCATGATCTCTACTGGTTCCTCCACGAATTTGAGGCTCTCGTTGATCTCGATCTCGTTGAGTGGGATTACAAGAGTCTCGTCGGACAGACACTTTTTCAAGTTCGATACGTGGAAGGTAGAATTTACATTACTGAGTTCGCGCGGTAAGTTAAGTTTGTAAGCTACAGGGACGATTCTTGCGAGAATCTCGAAAGGCCTAATGTACCTTGGATTTAGCTTTCCATGCTTTCCGAAGCATATCAAGCCCTTCCAGGGTGAGACCTTGAATAGAAACAGTCACCCACCTGGAATTCTAACAGTTTCCTATGTTTATCAGCGTATCTTTTCTGTCGTTCTCTGGAGGCTTTCAATCATTCGCGGATCTGAACGATCTTCTTCGTTGTTTCCCGTATGATTTCCGGACCTGTGAGAGTGCTTTCAGGAACTCGTCCTTTAGCTAACTGGGTATCACCCACCTCAGCCCAACATAGAGGGGATCTGAATTTTCGGCCATAGAGGGCCTCGAATGGAGCAACCATTATGCTCGTGTGATAACTGTTGTAGGAAAATTCAACTACGGGTAATTGTGTATCCCATGCTTTCCCAAAGTTGATCACACAGGCTCGCAACATATCTTCCAAGGTTTGTATAGTTCTCTCACTTTGCCCGTCTGAATGAGGATGGTAGGCTGTTGAAACGACCCAAAAATACGACCCAAAAATTTCGTTTTTCAATATAATCAAAACCATAATACGAGTATCATAACATAGAAAAAAATACGCGATGTATCCCAAATCATAATAAAATACTGTGCGGAAAATGTATCATACTATATCAAATCCAAAACAACTAAAACCATACCCAGGATAAAAGCTAAGCTATGGTGTCTGCGATGCTATCACCCCGAGCTCTTCCCTTTGCTTGCGGAAGTACCTGAAACCAAAACTGAAACTGTAAGCACGAAGCTTAGTGAGCTCCCCCAAAATACCACATACCATACAATAACATATAAACACATATTGGGCCTTGCCCACTACATCGAGCCGAAGCCCGGAAACTGCATCGATCTGAAGTCCGGAACTGACCGGGACCTTGTCCCCTGCATCGGACCGAAGTCCGGAACTAACTGCATCGGACCGAAGTCCGGAACTGACTAGGACCTTGTCCCCTACATCGGACCGAAGTCCGGAACTAACTGCATCGGACCGAAGTCCGGAACTAACTGCATCGGACCAATTTCCGGAACTAACTGCATCGGACCGAAGTCCGGAACCGGCTGCATCGGACCAATGTCCGGAACTAACTGCATCGGACCGAAGTCCGGAACTGACTGACTGAACATGGCATAGCATAACACATCAACTAGCATAAACACATATACAACATACTACATCGGGCCGTAGCCCGGAACACATAATACTTAACGCATAAAACATAGCACACAAATCTTGTTCGAGCCACGAAGGCATCGAACATACTAGCTACTGCATCGGACCTAAATCCGGAAACCACTGCTAACTGAACGGGCCGGCATTGTGGCCTTAGACCCGTTCCTACTAGAAGGAAACTCACCTCGTAAGCTGGCTGCTGAGTGTGTGGCTCAGGAAGCTAACGGCTGCTGCTCCTGAATCTCCTCAGCTACAAGTCCATAAACACACTCAATCAAATACTGAACACTGCACTTGGGGTAAAAATGACTCTTTTACCCTTGGTCAAAGTTACTCTCATTTGGACTGACTCGCCGAGTTGGGCCACCCAACTCGCCGAGTCCTACTCTCACGTTTCACTCTTACTCGCTGCTACTCGTCGAGTCTGGCATCGACTCGACGAGTACCCTCTTGATTCAAGAACTCAGACAATCTTCATCCGACTCACCGAGCCGGATGAACAAACTCGACGAGTTGTTCTTGATCTTAAGGAGATTGCCTTGGACTCGCCGAGTTGATGAACAACTCGCCGAGTCCCTCCATCACTGAGTTTACCCTCAACTCGCTGAGTCCACTCTCTAGCTCACTGGGTTCACTTGACACTGGTAAAAATGAAGGAATCGGGAACTCGCGACCCAACTCGCCGAGTCGTTCTTCCCGACTCGCCGAGTTGCCGCCATGCAACTGATTTTTACTCGATTTTGTTTGAATCCAACACATACAATTGATAGATCTGGGTCCAATAAGCTGATTTACCACGTAAAGTTTCCAACTGTACGTGTACAACCTCATGAATCTAGAACACATGCCCTAAGCATGTCCTCAAGAGTCTGAATCGTCCTCTCGCTCTGCCCGTCAGTCTGAGGGTGGAAAGCGGTGCTGAAATGGAGACGAGTACCCATCTCGTCGTGGAACCGCTTCCCGAATCTGGACGTGAAACGAACATCTCGGTCCGACACCACCGATACCGGCACTCCATGGCGTGCCACAATCTCCCGCACATAGATATCGGCTAACTTTTCCGCCGATATACTCTCCTGAATCGGAATAAAATGAGCACTCTTCGTCAACCGATCCACTACTACCCATATCGAGTCCACTCCACGTGCGGTCCTGGGGAGTTTGGTGACAAAATCCATGGTGATATCCTCCCATTTCCACACGGGAATGTCTATCGGCTGCATCTTGCCGTGAGGTCTCTGGTGCTCCGCTTTGACCTTCCGGCAGGTCAAACATCTCTCAACATACCAAGCGACGTCTCGCTTCATGCAGGGCCACCAATAATCAGGTCGAAGATCTCGATACATCTTCGTCGCTCCTGGGTGGATAGAAAATCGAGACTTATGAGCCTTGTCCATCAATACTTGCCGTACCCCACCCCAGTACGGTACCCATATCCTACCATGAAGCGTCAACAAACCCCGACTGTCGTAATCAAATGAAGCTACTCGGCCCACTATCCTCTCACACTTCTGCCTCTCCTCCTTGAGGCCCTCCATCTGAGCCTCCTTGATCCGCTCCAACAACGGAGTGATCACTGTCATCCTCATACACAGATCTCTGATAAGGGCCATCAACACCTTGCGGCTCAGGGCGTCGGCCACCACATTGGCCTTCCCTGGATGATAAAGGATCTCACAGTCATAGTCCTTCAACACGTCTAACCATCTCCTCTGCCTCATGTTCAAACTCGGCTGATCCATAAGATATCGCAAACTCTTGTGATCCGTGTATATAGTACATCGGACCCCATAAAGGTAATGCCTCCAAATCTTGAGGGCAAATACAACTGCCCCCAGCTCCAAGTCGTGGGTAGGATAATTAGCCTCATGAGGCTTCAACTGTCTCGAGGCATAAGCTACCACATGGCCTCGCTGCATCAATACTGCTCCCATACCTGTGATCGAAGCATCACAATAGACTACGAAATCCTCTACTCCCTCTGGCAAGGTAAGGATCGGGGCCTCGCACAATCTCTGCCTGAGAGTCTCGAACGCCGCCTGCTGCTCAGGCCCCCAACGAAAAACCACCGACTTCTTGGTTAGTCGGGTGAGTGGCACTGCTATCTTGGAGAAGTCCTGAATAAATCTCCAGTAATACCCTGCCAACCCCAGGAAGCTCCGAATCTCAGATGGAGACCTCGGGACCTCCCACTGCATCACGGCCTCAATCTTGGCCGGATCTACCAAAATACCCTTCTGGTTGACGAGATGACCAAGAAACTGCACCTCGCGCAACCAGAACTCACACTTGGAGAACTTTGCGAAAAGTCTCTCCCTCCTCAAAGTCTCCAACACCTCCCACAGGTGCTCCTTGTGCTGCCCCTGTGTCTTGGAATATACCAAGATGTCATCTATAAACACTATCACCGACCGATCCAGCATCGGTTTGCACACGCGGTTCATGAGATCCATGAACGCGGCTGGGGCATTGGTGAGCCCAAATGGCATCACCACGAACTCATAATGACCATACCGGGTCCTGAAAGCAGTCTTCTGTACATCCTCATCTCTAACCCTCATCTGATGATAACTGGAGCGTAGATCGATCTTGGAGAACCAAGACGCTCCCTGAAGCTGATCAAACAAGTCATCTATCCTCGGAAGTGGGTAACGGTTCTTCACCGTTACTTTGTTCAACTCCCGATAATCAATGCACATACGATGCGACCCATCCTTCTTCCTCACAAATAATATCGGCGCTCCCCAAGGCGAACTGCTCGGCCGAATGAAACCCTTGTCTAACAGCTCCTGAAGCTGTGTAGACAACTCCTGCATCTCAGGGGGAGCAAGTCGATACGGTGCTTTGGCTATCGGAGCCGCACCAGGAACTAGGTCGATCCTGAACTCAACCTGCCTCCCTGGAGGTATCCCCGGCAAATCCTCGGGAAACACATCCGGGTAGTCACGAACAATAGGAACATCATCAATCGTCGTCTTGCCCTTCTCCCGGGCATCCAAGACATAAGCTACAAAACCGACGCAACCCTGCTGAACATAGCGCCTCGCCCTTGCGGCGGAACAAAAGGTCGGTCCTCGCTGGGGCCTCTCGCCCTGAATCACTATCTCTCCCCTACTGGGAGAGCGAACCCTCACTAGCTGAAGCTCACAATCAATCACCGCCCCATTGGGGCTTAGCCAATCCATGCCCACAATAACTTTATTCCCTCGCAGGGGAATAGGAACCAGGTCCACTGAAAACTGCTCATCAAATATCTGAAGGGAACACCCTCTATGCACTCTGCCGACCCTCACGGTCCTATCATCTGCTATCTCAACCTCTAATGGGCAATCCAGCTCCCCTGGAGCTCTTCTAAATCTCTTGCTAAGCACAAGCGATACAAATGATCGGGTAGCCCCCGAATCGAACAATACCAAAGCAGAGATGCCGTTCACCGAGAACGACCCCGTCACCACATCAGGAGTCGCTCGCGCCTCCTCTGCTGTCATCTGAAACGCCTTGCTCTTCGCCACTGGCGCATCAGATCGGCCCTGCCGGCCATCCGTAATCCTCAAGGCGGCAGGGGCAGGTGCAACCACCTTCCCTGCTGCAGCTAGACTGGGACACTGGGACCTTTTATGTCCCCTCTGATTGCACTGAAAGCAAATCAGATCTGATGCTGTAACCGTAGTAGCAGGGGCCGTACAATCCCTGCTCAAATGCCCAATCCGACCGCACTTGTAGCAGCCGGAACTCCCTGCCTTGCACGCTCCCTCGTGCGATCTCCCACACTTGCCACACCGACCGTGGCTCTGCTGACTCCTAGACCTGTGATCTGAAACCTTGGGCTTTTTGCCCACACTGCCTGAACCCGAAACCGCCTCCGGTTTCCTCTTCTTCTCCATCTCGAGATCAATCTCCCTCTCCCTAGCTCTGGCAATCATGTCGTCCAGCATTTTACAACTGGACCGGCTCACAAACATGCGGATGTCACTCTGCAACATCTCATGATAGCGGGCCTTCTTCATTTCCTCATCAGCTGCATACTGTGGAACAAGAAGAGCCCTCTCCCTGAACTTGGCGGTGATCTCCGCCACTGTCTCTATAGTCTGGGTAAGGTCCTGAAACTCCCTAGCTAACTGCTGCACCTCAATGACTGGTGCAAACTCCGCCCTGAACCTGGTAGAGAAATCAGCCCAGGTCATGGCATCCAATGCCGCATCATCCCCGATGGCATGTCCGACCTCCTCCCACCAATCCCGTGCCCTGTCCTTCAGAAGACAGGACGCCAATCTGATCTTGTCCCCCTCGGGACACCTGCTAGTGTGGAAAGCGTTGGCCACATCTGCCAACCATCTAGTACTCGCTATGGGGTCCCGCGCCCCATGATAGTCTGGAGCTCCGCATGCCCTGAACTCCCTGAACGTAAGTGTGCGCGACCCCATCACGGCCGCCATCTCAGCACGGAAAGTACTCAATCTCTCATCCATCAGCTCTAAAATACCCTCCTTGATCGAACCGAAGATCACAGGAGTCTGCTCCAGTATGATGCGAGTAACCTCAGAAGAAAGGAACTCTCTAGTCTGCTCATCCATCTGCCCGACCTCCGGGCCTGATCCCGATCCTGATCCCCCTCCGGCATCTGAGCTGCCGACTGCTGGTCTCGGACGCAAAACTACCATTCTGAAACATATCATAACCACATCAGAACACTGAAATATCTCAAGGGATCATGACACTGCTACTAGCTTCCTGGTCTTGTCTTGGCCTTCCTTGATTCGAGTACGGATCCTCTGCTTTCAGTAGTACGGGCCCATACTACCTTCCACATCTATCCATACTTTCCTCAAGAACTGCCTTGACTCCACCAAGTCACTTCTACTACTGCTATTCTCTGCTACTCTCATCCTAGGCTTGTTCTAGGGAAACCTCAAGCTCAACACAACTTGTCCTCAGCTGCTGTAGGTCTCCTCATAATGCCAGCTAGCCACCACCTAAACACCATCACATGTGATGAGGATCAGATAATCCTTCAAGTAAAAGATCCGTCCCTACAACGGTTGGACTCAAACAAGAGCTGCGCAATAGGGCCAGTTCCAGCACTCTGGGATTATTCAAACCTGATTACATGTGGTGTGACGTGTTCACCTAATGGCTAACTCCCAGTACTCAGAACCCCACCAAGCACGAAGCAAGCAGCATTCGGATAAGGGAAACAGACTCAGGCAAAAGCTATTCTCATGACAAGAAACTGCACTAGCATAGGATGCTATTCTCATACTATCAGACATAACCTAAACAGGCTATCCTACTGTTGTCTACTCAATTCTAGCATGCAGTACTCATAAAGCTGTAACACATAAGCAGGTACATAAGGCATTCTCCTAGATCCTTAGCCCTATACTAGCATGCTGTTCTACTGAAACTGAAACTGAACAATTAACTTGTATGGGTAATTTGGGAGTACTTACTTGAGCTCGGCTGACCGCATGCACACACATCTATCTTGTTAAAAACAATTCTTTCTTTCTAAGTGCTTTCAAAATTCTTTTTGTAAAACATTTTTATTTTACTAAAATCTTTTATTTCCCTTAGTTTGAGTTCAGATACACCCGGAAGTGTATCCGAATCCCTCAAACCAGGGCTCTGATACCAACTTGAAACGACCCAAAAATACGACCCAAAAATTTCGTTTTTCAATATAATCAAAACCATAATACGAGTATCATAACATAGAAAAACATACGCGATGTATCCCAAATCATAATAAAATACTGTGCGGAAAATGTATCATACTATATCAAATCCAAAACAACTAAAACCATCCCCAGGATAAAAGCTAAGCTGTGGTGTGTGCGATGCTATCACCCCGAGCTCTTCCCTTTGCTTGCGGAAGTACCTGAAACCAAAACTGAAACTGTAAGCACGAAGCTTAGTGAGCTCCCCCAAAATACCACATACCATACAATAACATATAAACACATATTGGGCCTTGCCCACTGCATCGGGCCGAAGCCCGGAAACTGCATCGGACCGAAGTCCGAAACTGAACGGGACCTTGTCCCCTGCATGTGGTGTGACGTGTTCACCTAATGGCTAACTCCCAGTACTCAGAACCCCACCAAGCACGAAGCAAGCAACATTCGGATAAGGGAAACAGACTCAGGCAAAAGCTATTCTCATGACAAGAAACTGCACTAGCATAGGATGCTAAGCTCATACTATCAGGCATAACCTAAACAGGCTATCCTACTGCTGTCTACTCAATTCTAGCATGCAGTACTCATAAAGCTGTAACACAGAAGCAGACACATAAGGCATTCTCCTAGATCCTTAGCCCTATACTAGCATGCTGTTCTACTGAAACTGAAACTGAACAATTAACTTGTATGGGTAATTTGGGAGTACTTACTTGAGCTCGGCTGACCGCATGCACACACATCTATCTTGTTAAAACAATTCTTTCTTTCTAAGTGCTTTCAAAATTCTTTTTGTAAAACATTTTTATTTTACTAAAATCTTTTATTTCCCTTAGTTTGAGTTCAGATACACCCGGAAGTGTATCCGAATCCCTCAAACCAGGGCTCTGATACCAACTTGAAACGACCCAAAAATACAACCCAAAAATTTCATTTTTCAATATAATCAAAACCATAATACGAGTATCATAACATAGAAAAACATACGCGATGTATCCCAAATCATAATAAAATACTGTGGGGAAAATGTATCATACTATATCAAATCCAAAACAACTAAAACCATCCCCAGGATAAAAGCTAAGCTGTGGTGTGTGCGATGCTATCACCCCGAGCTCTTCCCTTTGCTTGCGGAAGTACCTGAAACCAAAACTGAAACTGTAAGCACGAAGCTTAGTGAGCTCCCCCAAAATACCACATACCATACAATAACATATAAACACATATTGGGCCTTGCCCACTGCATCGGGCCGAAGCCCGGAAACTGCATCGGACCGAAGTCCGGAACTGACCGGGACCTTGTCCCCTGCATCGGACCGAAGTCCGGAACTGACTGGGACCTTGTCCCCTGCATCGGATCGAAGTCCGGAACTAACTGCATCGGACCGAAGTCCGGAACTAACTGCATCGGACCAATGTCCGGAACTAACTGCATCGGACCGAAGTCCGGAACCGGCTGCATCGGACCAATGTCTGGAACTAACTGCATCGGACCGAAGTCCGGAACTGACTGACTGAACATGGCATAGCATAACACATCAACTAGCATAAACACATATACGGCATACTACATTGGGCCGTAGCCCGGAACACATAATACTTAATGCATAAAACATAGCACACAAATCCTGTTCGAGCCACGAAGGCATCGAACATACTAGCTACTGCATCGGACCTAAATCCGGAAACCACTGCTAACTGAACGGGCCGGCATTGTGGCCTTAGACCCGTTCCTACTGGAAGGAAACTCACCTCGTAAGCTGGCTGCTGAGTGTGTGGCTTGGGAAGCTAACGGCTGCTGCTCCTGAATCTCCTCAGCTACAAGTCCATAAACACACTCAATCAAATACTGAACACTGCACTTGGGGTAAAAATGACTCTTTTACCCTTCGTCAAAGTTACTCTCATTTGGACTGACTCGCCGAGTTGGGCCACCCAACTCGCCGAGTCCTACTCTTACGTTTCACTCTTACTCGCTGCTACTCGTCGAGTCTAGCATCGACTCGACGAGTACCCTATTGATTCAAGAACTCAGACAATCTTCATCCGACTCCCCGAGCCGAATGAACAAACTCGACGAGTTGTTCTTGATCTTAAGGAGATTGCCTTGGACTCGCCGAGTTGATGAACAACTCGCCGAGTCCCTCCATCACTGAGTTTACCCTCAACTCGCTGAGTCCACTCTCTAGCTCACTGGGTTCACTCGACACTGGTAAAAATGAAGGAATCGGGAACTCGCGACCCAACTCGCCGAGTCGTTCTTCCCGACTCGCCAAGTTGCCGCCATGCAACTGATTTTTACTCGATTTTGTTTGAATCCAACACATACAATTGATAGATCTGGGTCCAATAAGCTGATTTACCACGTAAAGTTTCCAACTTTACGTGTACAACCTCATGAATAAGGGAAATAAGGCTAAAAGATGCACAAAATGGGTAGATCTATGGTTAATATGCAAAGTAACTCCAAAAAGACAGTAGATCTAGGCTCTGCAACACCCCATCATTCAGATCCAAAGATATTTCGACTTATTAAGACCTTCATGCAAGCATAAGGCTTGGAACAAGCATCAACTAGCTCTTAGGAGAGCTCTAATGGAAGTTTAAAGCATATAACAAGAAGTGAACTCCGAAAATACCTCAATTAACTCAGATTTGCCCTTGGATCCTTGCACTACAACTCTTCTCCTTGCTTCTTTCTTCTTCTCCTTCTTCACACCTTCACAAAATGGCACCAAAACACTTATAAGCTCTCAAGGGAGGATTAGGGTTCTCTCACTGTGTTCTCAGGGTGAGGGAGGCGAGAATGGGGGCTATAAGGTGGTTTAAATAGTGGGCAACTCGGGGATTTAGGGTTTCACCCAGACGGATGGACTCGCCGAGTCAGGGATACGGACTCGCCGAGTCCCCGGCTCCCGCGTGCTCGAAGTCGCGACCCTACTCGGCGAGTCAGGCTAGAACTCGCCGAGTCCCTCTTGAAAACTTACAACAATTACCGATGAATTAACGTACCGGGAACGGGTCGTTACAGCTGTACTCATGTCCAACCTAGTTCCTAAGGAACTTTGTAACGACTTCCAGAACCTCGAAGTGAATCTACTATCTCTGTTTGAGATAATGGATAAGGGAACACTGTGCAGTCGTACAATCTCTCTAATGTAAGATCTTGTAAGCTTCTCCATCTTGTCTGTTTCTTTGATCGGCAGGAAGTGTGCAGACTCGGTCAATCTGTCGACGATGACCCATATGGTATCAAGTCTACGCATTGTCCTTGGCAAATTGGTTATGAAATCCATAGTTATCCGCTCCCACTTTCATTCCGGTATTTCCGGCTGTTGTAGTAGACCCGAGGGTTTCTGGTATTCGACCTTAACCTTGGCGCAAGTAAAGCATTTACTCACAAAGGTAGCAATTTCTGCTTTCATGTTAGGCCACCAGTATAACTTTTTAAGATCTAGATATATCTTATCTGAACCCGGGTGCACGGAATAATGAGTGTTGTGCGCCTCGTTCATGACCAAGTCTCTGAACCCATCGAGTTTCGGGGTCCAGATCTGGTCCATGAAATAATAAGCTCCACCAATCTTAACCTCCAAGTTCTTATCCATCCCTCTCAGGGATTCACCCTCCACGTTTTCAGGCTTCAAAGCGTCGAGCTGAGCCGCCTTAATTTATGTGGACAAGTGTGAATGGATAGTCATAGTCAATGATTTGACTCTACAACCAGAATACTCTTTCCGACTTAGGGCGTCAGCTACTACATTGGCTTTACCTAGATGATAACGAATTTCGCATTGGTAGTCACTGAGTAGCTCGACCCACCATCGTTGTCTCATGTTGAGCTCCTTCTGGTCAAAAATATGTTGCAGACTTTTGTGGTTTGTAAAGATAGTGCTCTTCGTACCGTAGAGGTAATGTCTCCAGATCTTCAGAGCAAACACAACTGCTCCTAGTTCAAGATCGTGGGTCATGTAGTTGACCTCATGTGTCTTCAGCTGTCTCGAGGCATAGGTGATGACCTTACCTCGCTGCATCAGAACACATTCGAGTCCTTGATTCGATGCATCGCAATAGACAACGAAGTCTTCTATCCCTTCAGGGAGGGATAGTACTGGTGCGGTTCACAAGGCTCGTTTGAGCGTTTGGAATGCTCTCTCTTGTTTCTCTTCCCAGTCAAAGGCCACACCCTTCTGGGTCAGTGTTGTAAGAGGGTTCGCTATGCGAGAGAAGTTCTGAATGAACCTGCGGTAGTAGCCAGCGAGGCCTATAAATTGATGAATTTTTGTAGGTGTCTTCGGTGCTGACCAGTTCTCAATGGCTTTGATTTTGGAAGGGTCCACGTGCATTCCCTCCTCGCTAACCACGTGCCCTAAAAATTCGACTCATCGAATCCAAAATTCACATTTCGAGAACTTCGCGTAGAGCTTCTCTGAACGTAATGTTTCGAGGACTTGTTGCAGATGTTGACCATGATCCTCTTTACTACGAGAGTAGATAAGTATGTCATCGATGAAGACGATGACGAACTGATCCAAGTAAGGACGACACACCCAATTCATTAAGTCCATGAATACTACGGGTGCGTTTGTCAATCCGAACGACATCACTACGAATTCGTAGTGCCGATAACAAGTTCGGAAGGCTGTCTTTGGAAAATCCTCCCCTAGCAGTCGTAGTTGGTGATATCCGGATCTCAAGTCGATTTTTGAAAAGAAGTTCTCCCCTTGAAGTTGGTCAAACAAATCGTCGATCCGAGGCAAAGGATAACAATTTTTGATAGTTAGCTTGTTGAGCTCCCTGTAGTCGATGCACATACGAAACGATCCGTCTTTCTTCTTGACGAACAAGACTAGAGCTCCCCATGGTGAGAAGCTTGGTCTTATAAAGCCCTTGCTGAGCAGTTCGTTAAGTTGACTGGACATTTCTTTCATCTCTGTAGGTGCTAGGCAATAGGGCGATTTGGCTACGGGGGTAGCCCCTGGAACTAAGTCGATTCAGAACTCGACTTGATGTTGCGGAGGTAAACCTGGGAGTTCTTCTGGAAAGATGTCGGGAAAGTTGCGTACTACTGGAATGTTATGAATGTCTTTTGTTTCTTGGCTCACATTGACCACATGAGCAAGGAATGCTTGACATTCCTTCCATAATAATTTCTGAGCTTGAATGCTCGAGATGATACGAAGGTGTGTGTCGGGCTTGTCGCCGTATACTATTAGAGTTTCGCCAGATGGTAGATTTAGGCAAACAGCCTTTTCGTAACACATGATGTCGGCACGATGAGAACTCAACCAATCCATGCCGATAATGACGTCGAAACTTTTAATTAAGACCGGCATGAGATCGATCGAAAATGAATGGTTATCCAAAGTTAGGGTACACCCTATGAATATACTGTTACTGCTCTCTGTGTTGCCATTAGCCATTTCTACAGTGAACGGTTCTTTAAGTGCTAATGATTTTTGCTTAAGTAATTGAGCAAATTTTTGGTTCACGAAACTTCTCTCCGCTCCACTATCAAAAAGAATGCATGCATAAGCGTTATCGAGGAGAAACGTACCAGTAACCATTGTGGGGTCGGCTACCGCTTCCTCATGGCCTATGGCCAGAACTCTTGCCGCTCCACCAGCAAATACTGCCTTTGGGCAGTTCCTTTTGTAGTGGCCTACCTCGCCACATCCGTAGCAAGCTTCACTCATGCATCGGGGACTTGGTTGATTGTCTTCGCCGGAGCTTTACAGAAATGGGCAGTGTACCCCTTACTATTGCAGTTCATACACTACATTTCCCGGCAGGCATCGACGTAATGGAAGTTGCATTTGTTGCACTTGGTAAAACTTCCAGAATACTGCTTTACCGGAGCAGCAGCGGCAGGTGCTATCGCAGCATGTACTGCCACGACCTCCTGCTTTTTGGTAGCCTTTGTCTTCTTTTTGTCATCCCATAACTTCTGCTTGGAATCAGCGGTTCTTGCAGGTTCTGAGATGGCCAGGGTAGTTTTGGCGGCCGGGGTACAAACCCCATGGTCTATGAGCCGTTGTGCCAATCGTTTGGCACTATCAAATGTAGTGGGGTGTGATGCCAAGACATTTCCCTGGTGCGGCGGCACCAGCCCCCATATGTACCTCTTGACCTACTTTCCCTCGGTATGTACCATGTTGTGACAGAGGGCCACCAGTTCGCAGAATCTGGCGGTATAGGCGGTTACGTTGGAGCCCTTCATGGTTAGGGTCCATAATTCTTCCTCCAGCCTTTGGATCTCGCCCCTCGGGCAGTACTCTTCAATCATGAGGTCTTTCAAGGTATCCCAACCCATATCATTAGCTACTATAAGAGATAGTGACTTAACATGGCTATTCCACCCTGTTAGGGCTTTAGTTTCGAAGGTGCAAGCAGCGTACTTCACCTTGCTCTCCTCGGGACAAGAGCAGATTTCGAAAACCGGTTTGGTTTTCTCGAACCATTGCGAGAGGGCAATGACTCCGACAGTCCCTTTAAAGGACAATGGCTTGCAGTTCGTGAAGTCCTTATAGGAGCACTCTCTCGAGCGCGCAGGAGCTTCAACGTGAACAGACTGAACAGGGGTTCCTCCTCCAGTGGAACCAGATGAATGATATTGAGCCATGGCTGTAGCCATAGCCGCAGCTACGACATCGTTTAGAGCTGTTGTGTCGAACTGAGGAGTAGGTGGTTGAGGAGGTGGAGGAGGCGGTGTTTCATTATTAGGGTTTCTCCTTGGATTTTTGCGAGGCGGCATCTTTGATCTATAAGTTCATGAAGATGAAGGCATTGATAAGAATTCATTGGAATAATTTATGAGAATGACTCATGGACTAACTCCTCATAGCCCAACAATACGATTAAATGTAGATCTAAAACTAATAGATGATCACATTTGGATAATAATTCCCATAAAATTAGGTACCTGTCAATATTACTGGGATTACAAATGTAACAAGTTCGGGAAACACGGCCTACAGTAAGAGGCCTTACATCAACCAAAATGCAAAATTTTTGACAGAATTACAACCTAACCAAGACCTAACGGGCCTATGATTTACAAAGATAGGGAATTAGACCAAAGTTTTACATAACTAGGTTATATCCAAACGAGAGAAGTTGATGAGAATTTATCGGCGACGAGAACTACTAGAGTGAGTTCTTGATCCCAACAGGAGACGTTCTATGTCCCTCATGCGCATATCAGCTCTTGCTTGTTGACCTCGAAGTTCTCTGACTTCAGCTTGGGTTTCAGCGAGTTCCCTCCGAAGAGCTGCATTGTGAACCAGAGCCCTTTCGTGAGCAGACTCTAGTTGGTGAATGCGAACAGTGTTAATGCCAGAGTTGGCGTCAATCTCCAAGACTCGATTGATAGTGGATTGACCCAGTATCATGTTCCGAGAAATCCTACGAACCATGATAGGTAGGACCCTGTCAGCTGAACCTCCCTTAGTAAGATTTTAGAAACTTCTGTCTCCATTAAAGGGAATGGGTTGACCCTGTTCCTGGCTCCATGTATTCAAGTTTTTTGCCCACAGAGGTGTGGGTCCTTGAAATGTGGGTCGGGGGTTGTTATTCGGGGCTTGACCTACTTGAGGTAGGTTGTTGACTTCGGGCTCAGAGTCAGATCCATCCGAGAAGCCTTCTGCTTGATGATCATCCAAAGCGATTTGATGCTCCTCATCGGACTCTGCTTCAAGCCATCCAACATTGTCGTTGGGTGGAAATTACGAGTCGTCATGATGATATAATCCAGCCATGATATCTATGCGAGAAAAGGGGTAGGGAAATAATTAATAGACGAACTAACTAGATAATTATAAGGTGATCTTTATCAATTACTCCAATACTTGTCTAGGCATACCAGTTATACGTGTTCCGGAACATGATAGACCTTCGAATAAGTGATCCTAACTCTAAGTCCACAACCCAACGAGGACAGGAAATAAAGCAAAGATTCACAGATTCATAGTCTATGACACCCTAGGTACATATAACCATAGTGTATCCAATGGACAACCATTGACATACTAATAAAGACCTTTAGTTCTCAGATAAGTAATTATAGTAACAACAAATACTCCTATAGTATTTTAAGTTTAATGTTATGTTCTACTCTTCTTATTGTGGTAGTGTTGGTAAGTTTTTAGACTTGTTGCAACCTCACAACCATCCTTAGGCACATGCTAGTCACTCCTCGGATAATGTAGTTGATCAAGCTACATCTTCCTAGGGTTGACCATATGTCTCTAAGTCTACTCGTGCTGTCCAACAATCGTAATACTTTTGTGCTATCCTAGTGACACTGATTTTAGTATGAATGCAGGTATGTATACTTAGTTAAATATTTTATTATTTAAAAGTATAAACTCTTTATCAGACTATTTTAATCCTGCTTGTGTTTATAGTTCGTATATATTTTATGGGTTGAAACACTCAATTCACTATAAACAATGCTCTGATACCAATCTGTGACACCCCAAAACCTGAACGGCGGAATCGTTCGGGGGTGGAGGATGTCATGTACAGTATCACAACAATGAATAGTAGTAAACAAGCAACAACATCATCCATTGCATTAATAATATAATTTCATACATGTGTGGTCTGTCAAAGTTATAGACACCAAAAATATACATATCAAAATAAAAGATGAGTCCTGAACGAACTCCATCTTCTCAAAAGCCCAGCACCTGTACCTATCTAGTGGTGACCTGAGAATACAAGTTATTTTGAAAGCGAGTATCAGCTTAATACTGGTGAGATCATAAGTATATTAGTGTATGTGTTTGTATGAAAGCATTTGTAAGATGTTTGTAAGTTGTAATGTATAAGTTTTGTAAAGTTTGTATTTGTTTGAACTATCCTAGAAAACTTTATGTTTCCTACTAAAAGTAGCTTTCTACCAAGGCATCTAGTAATTGTGTGTGTTTCTTTTAAGAGTGTTTATTTTCCCAAATCCGACTATCATTAACCAAAAATATAGTTTTTACATTACCGTGGATCGTGTGAATGTTCACGAAGTGAATGTAATAGGAAAAATATTATAGTACTGTAGTGTTGTATTAAGTAACTAATGTTGTACTAACTACCTTAAACCAATTGTTATTTAAAGTACCATGTGATTGGCCTGTACCCTGCTACCGACTCAATAGTAAAACAACAATGTAAGACGCCGTAAGAAATGACATTTGGCACCTGTAGACTTGCAAGTCCCACTATAGCGAGCAGCAATGTGTAGGTTAGTCAATCCAGTCTAGATCTATATGCAAACTCATACGCTCCCCAATTAAGGAGATTCTGGATACAAAACGGCCATGGCAGGTAGTTCCATGACTCGTTTAATGGCTTACATAACTGAATGTTATGTATATGTAATGTATGTACTAGCTGTATTGTGTGTTCTTTCTCTATCTAGCCTGTATGTTTGTTTCTCATCACTATGTATTATGTTTGTTTCTCATCACTATGTATTATGTTTGTTTCTCATCACTATGTATTATGTTTGTTTCTCATTACGATGTTCTACGTTTGTTTCTCATCACTATAAGTTATGACTCATGTATGAAGTGACTCTTTGTATGATTCATTGTTCTAGTATTAGTATTAGTAAAACCCTAAACTACGCATATTGTAGTTTACTAGTAATATAACTTGTACGTATGAACATGGGAGTATACCATTGCTACCCAAGGGTACTGAATGAATTGGAAGAACCTTTATGACTATGTATGTACACATGGTATATAACTAATATTTAAACGACTTTCGGACGGGTACCCGATATCCTACCAGACCACATCTCAAGCGTGAAAAGGAAATAGGGCGGATAGGCTTTCCTAAGCCTTTTAAACATTGCTTATATAACTATACATACATAGACATGCAATTGATAATATAAAAGTATGAAATAAGTTTCATAATTTGAAATGTAAAAGAGTTCTTAAGACAATTTGAAGTAAAATAGTTTTGTAAAACAGTTTGAAAGTAAGAGATTCACTTGTCGATAGTTATTAATTACATGGGATTGAGATAATAACTATCTTAACTTTACTTGTATTACCCCCATAAAAGTATTTATAAACATTTGAAAACATTTAGAAGGTTAATTTAGGGCTATGAACTTACCTATAGTGAGTGGATTGGATTGAAGTGTTTGATACGATGCCAGGTGACAAGTGGAGACTTGTACACACACAACGAGCCTATTTATAATATATATATATATATATATATATATATATATATATAACTAATTAGGCACTTTATCTCTAGTAATATAAGTTAGGACACTCTAGAACATGGTAACACTTTGATTTAAGTGTTTAAAGATCACAAGGGTTGCATCCAAGTGTTCATAGGGCAAAGCTAGAGTGTTTGGTGTTTAAGGGTAAACTCATTTGGAGTTTACGGTTTTCATGACCTTTACCCAAGGAGTTTACGGAAGTAAAATCAAGGGTTTACGGTTGTAAACTCTATGCTTTATGACCATATGTTTTTTTGAGGTTTTACAAGTCCTTTGAAGCATTTCTACTTGGTGGTTAGGCCTTTGGAAGGATCTAGGGCACCATTTCACTCCTAAATGGAGTTTACGGTCCCTTTACCATTTCCTTTGAGTTTACTACCTTAAAATCCTGAGTCTACTACCTTAAACTCATAAGTTTATGGTATTTGGCGGTTTTCAAGTCCTTAGCTCAATCATGGCAATAGACTAGGTTAGATTTAGACATAAGGAATAACTATGGGACTTTTATGGGACTTTTATACCCTTTTTGGGGTGTTTATGGTTTTGGGAGATCCCCAAACCATAAACGCATAAAATTGTAAGGTTTTGGTGCTTTTGTGTGATAAACTCATCAAGGATGAATCTATACAAGTCCCTAAGGCATTGTGAAGCATCTAGGCACCCTTAGGCACCACTTTGCACTTTATTTGGTGTTTACGGTTTCGGTAGTCTCCCAAAACCATGAACACCTTGTTCTTGGTGTTCTTGGGACATTTCCTTGGTATTAATATGTAAAGCAAGCTTTAAATGACTCATGGATTGAAGTACTTACTTTGTGGATGCTTGTAATGAACTTAAAGTCAAAGAACACTAGTGTGTGTTCTTGGTGTTTTGGAAAACTAGTCAAAACACATAAATGGATGGATTAAAGGATGTATAATCACTAGATGTTATGTTATATCAAGTAATCAAGTCTAGAAACACTTATATTTTCAGGAAATCGGGTGAAAACCGGGATGATAGTTGAGAGAGTTTGGAGTTTACTCTTTAGGCTGAAAAAGAGAAGTGTGGTAATTTGGTTAGTAAAATCATGCTTAAAGCAAGAGTTTTCACTTTTTGAAGTAAATTTCGGCCCAAACATAAACGTTTGGCCGGGAATTCCTTAACTACGCGGTACTTGCGGTTTTCAATTTCAAGACTCGAGACGGCACATGCTTTCACCCGTTCGTTTAAAGATTAATTATTAAAATAATCTAACGAACTTTAAATTTGCTAAAAATGATTAAAAATGAACTTGACTTATAACTTGGAATGATTGACTTTAGGGTTTGACTGAATGAAAATATTGGGTTGTCACAATGTGATTCCTTGTACTTGGAATGGTAAGTAATATCTCTTAACTATACCTATTATAGTTACTAGTAATGTACGTGTATAACCGAAAGTATGCGTTTGCTACCCAAAGGTATTGAACTGAATGATAGAACTTTTATGTCTATATATGTATACATAATATATATATAACTAATATTTAGACAACATTCAGATGGGTAATCGATGCCCTAAGGCCACATCCCAACGAGGAAAACGAAATAAAGCGAGCTAACCATCCTAAGTCCTTTAAACATTTCTTATATAACTATACATACATAGGCATGCATTTGACAATATAAAAGTATAAAAGAAGTTTGGAAAACCTTTGAATGTTTAATAACTAAGAAATGATGATTGATGTTAGTTTATAAAACGATTTGAAAGTGGTTTGTTTGATAAGACAGTTTTAAGTATAAGGAAAACCTTTATTTGAAACACATTTGTACCAGAGTTTGAAAGGAATCATACAATATGTAAAGTATTTGATAAAGAGTTAAAACATGTAAAAACATTTAAGAAAGTCATTTGAAGAAATCTATTTGGTAAAACAGTTAACGTATAGAAAATCCATTTGCATTCTATTTATTAATCACATGTGATTGACATAATAACTAGCATGATTCAACTTGTATCCTCCCCCATAAAGCATTTATAAACATTTTAAAACATTTAAAAGGTTAATTAAGGGGTATGAACTCACCTGCAGTGAGTGGATCGGGTGGAAGTGTTGGACAAGTGCTTGGTGTTAAGTGAAGACTTAAACACACACAATGATCCTAATAACATATAAAGACATATGTATATATAATTAGTGATTATAAGACTAATTAGACAAGTATAAACATTCTAAGGCGAGGAAAACACTTTGGTCAAAGTGTTAGGAGGCCAATGGGTTTCAACCAAGGAGTGCAAGACATTGTAAGGGAGTTTATGGTCAATGGACCTTTCTTATTGGAGTTTACGGCCCAGAGTAGTTTACTACTAGACGTAAACTCTCAAATGGGTCTCCAAATGTTGCATAACGCTATTATGTCTTAAGTGGTTAAGTGTTCCGATGCTTAAACAAGAGGATAGGTGGGTTTATGGTCCAAGAATGGCCCTTATTGGTGTTTACGGCCTGGGGACCACTTCCCCATGAGTTTATGGCTGTAAAATCATGGTATGAAGTACCATTTCGTGCATTCAAGCCTCTAGTTCAACGGTGTAAGGTTCTATGCTAAGTTCCAAGGCTTACTAAGATGTTAGGGTGTCATTTGCACCCTTAAAAGGTGTTTATGGCACAAGAACATGTCTTGGTCGTAAACTCCTTGAATCATGTGTTTCCTTATGTTTTCTAAGCGCTAAACATGTTAAACCTAATGTATAATGAGTTAGAACAAGAGTACTTACAATTTAGGAGCTTGAATGGTCGTTTTTGGCCATGAACACTAGTGTGTGTTCTTGGTGAAACTTGAAGATCTACAAAATGGAATGATTTCACGGATAAAATCATGTAAGATTACTAGTTCATGTAAGATATCAACTAGTTAGGACAATAAACTTACGCGATTTGAAGATCAGGGACGAAGATCGAGATGATAGTTGAGAGGATTTCAGCTAAAGGAAAGGGAGGAATGAACAAATGGCCAAACCTTCACCTTATAGGAGGATTTTACGGCTCACATGGAGTTTACGGTCGTAAACTCCCATGTAGTGGCCCTGAACTCCTGGTCAAGGTGTTTTAAACTTGTTCTTTGAGCTATAGATTCAGCAAATAAACCCGAACACTTATCCCTTAAGTGTACAAGGCTAAGAACTCTCAAACAGACTCCAAATTGTGCTAAATGATAGCAGGGATGAGTTTGACTTTCAATGAAGTGTTAGACTGAACTGGATGGTAAGTTTCGGGTGGTCACAATATATAACTCTGATGTATAAACTAAGGTGTTATCGATTTAATCACTAAAGGTACTTTAAGTTATACTGGTTTAATAGAATGGATGAAACCCTTTTTCTGATATGTTTCTAGTTTAGTCTACTGAATGATCTATTTGAAAAGTATGTTTTTGTACTAGAAAATGATATATTGAATTTGTATACTATGACCTGACCCATACCTGGTACTCCTTATGATTACTTGGTGTATATGAAGTATATATATAACTAATATCGGATAGATAGTAGACTGGGTGCATTTGTTGTAAGCCCACTGTGACAACCCGATATTTCAAATCTATGTAACGACCTAAAAAGTCAAGTATTGTAACCACGTTTGTTATAATGAAATTAACTTCAAAAATAAAATATCCAAAAATCACTAATTAAATTACCTATTATGTTAGATATCATTAAACTGTAATCGTACGTCAAAAGAACGCCCAAATCTGACTTCGTATAAGGAAGTTATAAATTTTCCAAGTTCGGCTTAGCAACAGACAGCTAAAAACTCGAAACGGAGATCGAGCGACTTTTGATCGGAATAACCTAAATGAGAATCGAAGGTCTCGACAATGGTTTTTCAACGGTAAAAAGTCTAGCAAAAACAGACGTCAGATAATGAAGTTATATATTTCTAACGAAATTTTCTTACCGCGACCTTTTAAAAATAAATAATAAAAATAATTTCAAAATTTGCCTACGGAATCTAATCGAAAGTTCTAGAGTATAGTCTCACCTACATGTGGATATAAATAACGTCGAAAACGGAGTTCGTATGAAGAAGATATGAATTTTTGAAGTTTATTAAATAATAAAAAATTTAATTTTAAAATTTAATTTCGGTATTATCCGAAGGCTGAGTCACGGGCCGAGTACGCCCAACGTACACGCGTACGCCCAGCGTACTCGAGGCCTAGGCCTCAGATCGTCCACGTTGCCCCTATACGAGGCTATGCCCCGTCCCATCCGGAGTCCGAAGCAGTCGAGGATGCGGTCACGCAAGATGCACGAGTACGCCCAGTGTACTCGCATACGCCCAGCGTACCGAGGCGGTTCCCACCCCCTATAAAAGGGATGCGAGGGTTCCGAAGAAAAGGGCCAATTCCTCTTATCTTTCTTGCGTTTTTGCCTCGTTTTCCATGCACGTGCTATCCTGAAGTCCCGGTTACCTTGCTCAAGTCCCGAAGGTCGTTTGGGCTCCCGAGATTCCCAAGAATCCCGAGAAAATCCGCTTTCTCGAGTCGAAATTCTGCTCGGTTTTCATCTCGCCTTCTTCGATCTTTCAAGTGAGTTCATACCCCTACAATCCACACTTTTAAATGTTTTATAAATACTTTTATATGCTTTTAAGGGGTGGAATACAAGTAAAACACTCGATTATTATCGTGTGTTATATAAAGTTTCATTATACGCTTTTTATCAATGGAAGCATATGTGATTTATAACTATTAAAGGGAAACTTTTGTATGCAAAATATACCACGATAACATCTTATCTTTTGAAATAAGAAATGATTTATATATTTATTTAAATCAAACACTCTGTTTATACTACGGGTATATGTGTCCAGTTTTAGGCACTACAAAAATTATACTTTTCATGACCAGTAAGCATTTCAATAGGGATTACTATACAAACGAAACACACTTTTAGAAAACTATAATAGGTATAGTTTTACGAGAACACTACAAACTTTTACATACTAGAAATATTATTTCAAGAAGTTACTTTCATATACAAGAACAAACGAACATTTTCACACGTAAATCAGTTTTATACTAAGTTTTGTGAGACATTAAACTTCACGTACGCTCGAGTACGCATTTTATGTCCTGTATTATATACCAAAATCTCTTGGAGGGGGAGCATGGTGTTTATGTATAGATCTATACGGGATTGACAACCCCGCACCCTAACTGTTAGCTACAGTACACCATTTGGGGTGACAAACGTCAGAACATTCCAATGCTTGAAGAACGTTGTGTATAGGCATTTCTAGTCAATAGCATGGTTATAAAACTCACATAAAGTATTTAAAACACATTGATTTACAGGGTTTTTCAAACGTATTGGAGGTTTTATACGTATATAAATTAACTACTTGAGGCATGAAAAACCGAATTGGGATACAAGTTTGGAACTTCTAAACCACTACTCACAGATGGGAAAACATCAATTTTCTAACAAACGTTGGTCTTGATTTAAGACTACATTTATACCAGTAGGAAATATGGGATTTTCTAGAAAATAACAAACAAAAGCAAACCATTTCATTTTAGTTCATACAAATACTATCATTTAATACTTATGAAACTCACCAGCTTAAATACTGATCTACTCTTTCAAAACTACTTGTATGTCCCAGGGACTCTGTAATTGCAGGTACCAAACAACTTTTTGAAGAAGGAACGCTGCGGCACCAGTTTTGAACATGTACTCTTTTAACAATGTAAACTTTCAATTATATATATGATGGTTGTATTGCTTTCTTTACTATGTATTCATTTGTTACGTTACCACTTGAAGTCATTCACCCCCGAATGTTTCCGCCGTTCCGATTTGGGGTTGTGACACCCACAACCAAACAAGGAATAGGAAATGAAGTGGAAAGCAAACATCCTACTATCTGTCGGATCCGATTAACATATATATCCCTGATGTATCTACCAAGGAATCATAAAGTTAACATTATAGGTCTCCTTCTAAGTGAATGTACTAAGACTCGATTGTACTATTTGTCTTTTGAAATAATGAAAGTATGCAGTAGTATTTTAAAGTGACTAGTGAAGTGCTGACTACCTTAAAACCAGTTTGTTAATTAAGGTTAAGATGTGAGGTGGTTGTAACCATACTGATATGACACATGATCAACCTAACAACCTAACGGCGTCAACGTGAATGTGATATTTGTCACCCTTGGACGTGAAATCCCACAGTAGCTAGCAGCAAGGTGCGAGGTGTCAATCCTGTATAGATCTATACACAAACTCATGCTCTCCCTCCAGGAGACTCTGGTTACAAAACGCAACCTAGCAAGGATATTGCTAAGTCGTGAAGTAGTCTGACATAAATGTGATCTTGTTCTTGTTTTAGTATGTTCCTCCGTGTTCCTCTCTATATCAGACCGAAGTCCGGAACTGACTTAACATAGCACAACATAATCATAACATCTAACGATAACACATATACTGCATACGACATCGAGCCGCAGCCCGGAACACATAACACACAGACATGCCTGAATCAAAAAGACGTCAAGAACACTAAACTACTGGTATCTAAACGGGTCGGCATTGCTGCCGTAGACCCATTCCTACTGGAAGGAAACTCACCTCGTATGAATGAATGCTGTTAATTCGAGTGAGAAGTCTATGTCTGTTGCTTCGGTGATTCTCTAGCTATAATTCCCATAAAGACACTTAGTTATAAGCTGATAACTACTCTTAGGGTAAAATGACTATTTTACCCATGGACAAGGTCAATATCCTGGTTAAAGTCAACTTTCAATTGACCCGACTTGCCAAGTTGGGCTGCCAACTCGCCGAGTCTGTATTCTTTCATCTGACCCCTTCCCGACTCTACTCGTCGAGTTTAGCAAAGGCTCGAAGAGTTCTCCTTCTATAATATCATCGAATGAAACTTCATCCGACTCGCTGAGTTGTATGAACAACTCATCGAGTCCATCTTCAAAGGCTTGGGAGATTGTCTTGGACCCGCCGTGTCTGTTCATACACTCGCTGAGTCCTATGACTCCCAGGTCCATTACTAAGTCTAATATGTTGATTCACGCCCCTGGACCCTTCTAAGAGCCTTCTAGCACCCAAATGGGTTCCATTGAACCTCAACATCTTGGGAACTCAAGCCCTAGACTCGCTGAGTTCCAAGAACAACTCGACGATTCGGTGTTGTCCAAGTCTTATATCTCGATTTCTGATGTACAACATTCATGCAAAAGATAGATTTGGGCTTCTAAGATCGATCTAGCACGTAAAGTTATGAACTTTACGTGCATGCATGGGATTAGAAGCTTAATGGACCCCAAAAAGGAGGTCTAAAGGTGCATGTGGCTCTCAATGGCTACAAAGTTGGCCACTTTAGGCCAAGTAGTCCCCTAAGAAACCTGGATCTGGAGTCTTAACCCCCAACCATGCTTGCACTCATGACTGGTCACCAAAAATGGTTCCAAAAAGCCCTAATTCACTCCAAAAGGGATCTAGAACATGAACGAACAAGGTATAAGCTTTATACCTTTAAGGAACTATCGATGCTACACTAACTCAAAATCTTCTGGTTTCCTCTTGGCTACTCAAGCTTTTCCTTCTTTCTTGTGATCACAAACCACCAAAGTCACCAAAAGGGCCTTAGATCTCACAAAACGATTAGGATTTCTATATGAGGTGTTTTGGGAGCATAAGGGACGATGGAGGCTACATTAAGACATTTAAATAGGGTGCAATCCCTCGGATTTAGGGTTTTGTCCAAACAGCGCCTACTCGTCGAGTAGGTCACTAAACTCCCGAGTCCAAAGTCAATTCTACTTGACGAGTTGGACCTTCAACTTGCCGAGTCCCAGGCCAAAATTTTACAATTACTTGAATGAAAATACATACCTGGAACCGGGTGTTACAACCCTACAGGTCTACCGCGAGGCATCTTTTGATAAAAAGAATACAAAGATGAAATGGAATGAGTCTATATCATATGTTATAAGCCGAGAGCTAAAAGACTAAGTTATTCTGGTTCTGACTTTCATAGGGTTATGGAAACAATTCATAAAGGGAGTCTATACAGAATAGACTTTATGAATCAGGAGTGGCTATCCTCGACTGAATATCTATGGATTGAACAACTGATAATGGATGCATGAGAAGAAAGTAATCCTAACACATAGTGTGAGTAGTGTATTCACTAGCTCAATAAGTCATTCCTGGGTATTGTTTCTCCATGTCTCCCATACTGACTACTATGAAGGGGTGGTTACATCTATCAGGGTTTTTCATACGAGAATGGAAGTATCTAAAGAATCTATGAGATTAATGGTAACTTTATGGGGTGATCCCTACTAGGTCCTCCTATAATTTCGCAATGTATACAAGTTATATATAATTTAAGATTAAATAGACCTTCGAATAAGTGACCCTAATCCATAACCACAACCAAACAAGGAACAGGTAGTGAAGCATAGATCACAAATTCTAAGTCTATAAAATCTCAATTATATAAAACCCTCCGGGATCATAGACCTACCAGAAGGGTCTTTTAAATTCGCACATAAGTTATTTATAGTGCCTAAAATACTCCTATAGTATTTTTAATGTAATTTGCTTGGTATGTTTTAAACTAATTGTCGTCTTGTAGTATCATAAAATACTCCCATAGTATTCTAACTTTTTTTTTCTGATCTAGAAATCCCTTGGATATAGTTAGGTAAGTTTTAAGACTGTTGCAACACCACATCACTCCCAAACACATGTTGGTCATACCTCAAATGAATATAGGTGATCAGGCTATATTGATCCCAGATATGATTACATAACTATCCAGGTTTGACTGCAATTTTCAACCTTTAAATACTTTTGTTCTGTTCTTCTTGTGATACTTGTTATAGAATGTATATATGTTATAAGCATGTATGTATACTTTTATAAGGTATTGTTATATTCTTAATATATATTATTATTCAGAGCACTTTTATCCGTTGATATACCTAGTTCACTATAAAAATTTCTCTAATACCAATCTATCACACCCCTAAACCGGAACAGCGAAAATGCTCGGGGGCGGAGGATGTCATGTTTTGTGACAACCCGAAATTTATTCCGTCACTTTTAACCCCTTCTCCCGTTAATAAGCCTCGCTTTATTAAACTGTCCATTAACCTTTGGATTGGTTAATTAAATTGGGACTTTTATAATGACTTGGTAAAGGTTGAAATCAAATTAGAAACACCCTCACTAATCCCTTGAAAAGTTCTAGTTTCAACCAAGTCGAAATATGACCACTAAATCGGGTGCGACCAAAAGCCCCGTTTAACAGCAGTATTCGGTAGATTTCCACTAAGCCTCAACTCAAGCCCCTATATAAGGGAGAGTAAACTTGATTTCCACCCTTTTTACTCTCTCTCTACACACTCTCTCTACAACTTTATTTCGAGCCAAAAATTATCCGTTTCGATCGCCAAACGAGTAAGCAATCTACCCTAACTTGTTGTATAGCTTAACTAACATGAGAATTCGTGTTTAAAACATGAATAAGGGGCCAATACATGTGTTTATGGCCCAAGAACTCTCTTGGACCGTGAACACCCCTAAATGGGGTTTTTAAGCCCCAAAACCCCTCCAAATTGCCCCTAAGGCTTAGATATGACTTGTAGGCTTACACACTCGGACTTAGAACACCTTGAAACAAGTTTTTGGAGAGTCATGAGTTTACTGCCCAAGAACATGCTTGGGCCGTAAACTCCTCTTCATGGGGAGTAAACTCAATTTTATGTGTTAGAAATGCCCACAAACACTTCCTATGGCCTTGGAAAAATGTCTAGAAGCAATCCCATTGATGTTAAGGCATTAAACTTCAATAAATCCAAGGACATGGGAGTTTACGGCCGTAAACCCCCCTAGGAAAGGTCCACGGGCCGTAAACTCCTAGAAAATGCCCAAATGGTGCCCTAAACTCCCCATTTGACTTAGAAAAATGCATAGCAATTTATTCTCTATCATTTAAACCCTTAAAACACCAAAGGAATATGTACATAGGAGCTTACAGCCGTAAACTCATTGTTTAGGGCCGTAAACTCCTATTTGGTCCATTTAGATGCCTTAAATCCACTCATGTGCCTTATATTTGGACCTAGCATAAATCTACAAATGATATGAGACATTTAGGCATCCTAGAACACCCTCACCATGAGTTTACGGCCGTAAACTCATGGGGAGTTAGTCCCAGGGCTGTGAACTCTATATAGAGTTTACTCTTGAAGAGTAAATTCCCTATCTAAGCCATACACACCCTTAGATGTTACCCGGGACACTCCAAACACTTAACCATGAGTTTACGGCCGGGACACTCAAATTACCACTCGTGCTGTATGTTTTATTTCAAACTCTGCCACATCAGCATTTTAATCAAAGGTTTTCTCTACTTTATCAAGGTTACAATCAAAACTTGTTTATGAATGATTTTCTTAAAATATAAAGGTTTTCCAAATATTTCATCAAAGTTTTCTTCCATGTTTTATACTCCTACTTTGTTAGATACTACTGCTTTGATTATACTTCTTCGTAGTTAATGCTACTACTTTGTTAACACTTTTACTTCACGATACGCTTTTACATCACGATACGCTTTGACTTCACGATACGCTTTTACTTCGCGATACGCTTTTACTTCGCGGTTAGCTTATACTTCACGATACACTTATACTTCACGATACACTTATACTTCACGATACGCTTATACTTCACGATTCACTTATACTTCACGATTCACTTATACTTCACGATTTACTTATACTTCACAATACGCTTATACTTCACGATACACTTCTACTTCATTAAACACTTAAACTTAGTTAAATGCATGCCTATGCTTGTATAAGTTATATAAATAATGTTTAAAGGACTTAGGAAGGCTAGTTCACCCTATTTCCTTTTCTTCATTGAGATGTGGTCTAGTGGGATCGAATACCCATCCAAAGGTCGTTTGCTCATTAGTTATACATTATGTATACAAGCATAGACATGTAGGTTTACATTAGTCTGTTCAGTTGTGAGTCTCTATCATTAGTCCAATATTTCACATCAGATCTCACTACACGAGATACATCTTTAGTACACGGCCTTCTCCGTTGTCAGGATAGTAACCGGAGTCTCTTGTCGGCAGAGCGGGCATTATGTGTATAGATCTATACGGGATTGACACCCCTGCACCCTAATAGCTAGCTACAGTACCCGGCCTACCAAGCCCAAAGGGTGACATATGTCACATTATTACCGATGCTTGCAGGGCATCAAGTTCTCTAGTGTCTATTAGTATGGTTGCGAGTATCTCGGGGTTACCTTATAATTCATGGCCTTAAGGTAACGGGTTTTAACACTGTATTCACTGTATTTAGACCTTGCTAGATGTGTCATTCATTTGATATTGTCTGGGGTCTGTGTTCACTGTTTTTAGACCTTGCTAGACGTATCTTCCATTTGATACTATCTGGGGTCTGTGTCTCCCCTTTTGTTAGACTGAATCAGGCGTACCGTTCATTCGATACTCCCCTGGAGTCTATGATTTCTTTTGCCTTAGTCAGTAGTCTTCACTGCTGAGGCATATGTTATTTTCCCTGATATTCTCCTACTTTCTTTCAAAATTAATACCACATTTTGATAATGATAGTGTTAAGGAAAAATTACTTTTTACCACATAACTCTGTCCAGTCTTGGTAGAAGACTGCTTTTAATTAGAAACTATAGGATTTTCTGGAAAGGACTCTAATTCACTGTATACTTTAAAACTACTGCTTATATAAAGTTATTTGGATAAAATGACACTAAATACTTGTGAACTCACCAGCATTTGTAAAAAATGGTGATACTCGCTTTTCAAATAACTTATATTCTCAGGTCAGCAATTGACAGGTACATCCCAGGAGCTTTTGGTGAAGACAGTTTAGTACAAGTTGCACCTATATTATTACTTGTATTACTTTGATGATGTAATCTAATGTAAACCATGTAAAGCTATTACTATTAATGCAATGGCTGTTGTACTTTGATTACTATACTGCATATGTTGTGATACTTGACATGACGTCATCCACCCCAGAACGTTTTCCGCCATTCCGGTTTTGGGGTGTGATATGTTTAGTATCACAACACATGTAGCATAGCAATCATAGTAACAAACAATCATTGTATTAATATTCAAGTGTTTACAAGTAGTGATTCACAAAAGATTGAATCCAAAAGTAAATAACAAAATAAGACATGAAGCTACTATACTTCATCTTCTGAATCTCGATGACCATACCTATATACTAGTTTCCTGAGAATACAGGTTATTTTGAAAGAGTAGATCAGCATTTAAGCTAGTGAGTTCATAAGGTTTTATCAATGTAATGTAAGTTGAAAGTTCATTTTATTAAAGTTCGCCTGTTCCTCCAGAAGATCATATATCTCCTTATTTGATGAAAGATAAGTAAAATGACTCTACAATCCTTTCTATAAGTACTAAATGGATACAAGTTATATACAATTTAGAACAAACAACCAATCGATTGTGAGAATCTTCCCTAAGCCCATAACAGAACAAGGAATAGGGAATGAGGCTGAAGTCACATACCCCATTGGTTATTAGATATATAAAGTATATAACCCTAGTGTATTCATTCGGTACTTACGAAGTTAACTGTAATAGTTCCTTTATATTTGATGAAAACATTCTTTAAGAAAAACCCTTATTTCCTTTAGTAAAAATAGTAACCACAATAGTTCCTTCTATAATCACTTAGTTTATACTAGTTATATATAATCTAATATCGAACAGATAGATAATTGTGTGAATTTGCCCTAAGCCCACAGCCAAACAAGGAACAAGAGATAAAGTAGATAGCATACATTCAACTACCTCTAGGATATTAAGTATATATAGCTTTTATGTATAAACTAAGGTGTTATGGAATTAACCACTAAAGGTCCTTTAAGTTATATTGGCTTAATAGAATGGATTAAACCCTTTTTCTGATAAGTTTTGTAGTTTAGTCTACTGCATGATCTATCTGAAAATTATGTTTTTGTACTAGAAAACGATGTATTGAATTTGTATACTATGACCTGACCCATACCTGGTACTCCTTATGATTACTTGGTGTATACGGAGTATATATGATTACTTGGTGTATCTGCTCAAAGCCTACAACCAAACAATGAATAGGAAATGAAGCGGAAAGCACACATTCTACTATCTGTCGGATCCGATTAATATATATATATATATATATATATATATATATATATATATATATATATATATATATTTTGGATTAATGTCTAAGTCCATAACTATAATTAGTAAAACTTGACCCGACCCGGCATGGTCCATTTGGGTTGCATACCATCATGCACTTGGATAGACTATAATGAGAGAAATAAGACACTTATGGTTATTAATATATTATAAGTTCTAGTGTATTAATAATAAGAATAATAAGATTATTTAATTAGTATTGATCAAGAATTAATCTAGGATTAATTAAGTGATCAAAAGAAGAATAATTAAATATATGGGTTGATTGTGTAAATCATCCATACTGTAACAGCTCAAATTTTCAAATAAATTTTTCATTTAAAATAAAACATCATTATTCGACAACAGAGTTTATTCCAAGTTTATTGCAAAAGTATAAATGATAAATCTGCAAGATCTTCAACAATGGCAGTGTGTACGTGTCACGCCGGCGCCTTCCCACGGTCATCACTAGTACCTGAAAGACAAAATTTTTCATTTAAAATAAAACATCATTATTCGACAACAGAGTTTATTCCAAGTTTATTGCAAAAGTATAAATGATAAATCTCCAAGATCTTCAACAATGGCAGTGTGTACGTGTCACGCCGGCGCCTTCCCACGGTCATCACTAGTACCTGAAAGACATAAACACAACTAGTAAGCATAAATGCTTAGTGAGTTCCCCAGTATACGACTTACCCACATACGCCTTCCGGCCCGGACCTTTCGGTCCACATAACATTGCCTTCCGGCCCGTAACATAATCGCCTTCCGGCCCATAACATATCGCCTTCCGGCCCGTATTAAATTGCCTTCCGGCCCGTATTAAATTGCCTTCCGGCCCATAGTATTTTGCCTTCCGGCCCATAATAGTATAAAACATAACACATGTAACATAACGCACATAACACATAAGTCATACACCATACCGTTCTTTCTATCACATAAAGTCTCGCCTTCCGGCCCGTATAAGCATACATCACATTTAAGCATACATCACATATAAAGCATCTACCTCTCCAGACATAGCATAAATATAACACATACGACCTTCCGGTCTCGCAGTCAAACCCTTCCGGGTGAAGTATAGTGAGAAGACTCACCTCGTAGTATGCAAGCTATAAACCCTTCGAGTTACTCGCACTCGATCCGCTAATCTGCAGGTTCCCTATAATACCACATACCTTTATTAATGATCTTATCAACAAGACAACTGACCCTACTAAGTTACATACAGGTCAACGGTCAATCTCGACCGGACTCGTCGAGTGCAAAGGGCAACTCGGCGAGTATAGACACCCCGACTCCACTCGCCGAGTCTAAAGAACGACTCGACGAGTTCTAGTAGATCTTCAAGCTACTCGCCGAGTCTGAAGAAAAACTCGGCGAGTCCTAGTGAATCTTCAAGCTACTCGCCGAGTCTGATCATTGGACTCGGCGAGTCCTCGCCATGCAGTCAATCCGCTGCCTCCTGTATTTCGCATGATTTCGAAGTATATAGATATGGGGCTTCCTGGACTTTCACATATACTATTACAGGGGTTTTTAAACACTTGAACAACACTATAATCTAACAATCCCTTAAATGGGTTTCCTAAACCCTAAATTCGCATACAACGTAAAAGCTACAGATTATGATCCAAAGATTACCTGGAAACGTGTTCCCTGTGTCCCCAACCTCTAGTACTCGACTCCTTGGACTTCCTTTGATCACCACCTTGCCTCTCCTTGTCTAACAATCTCTCAAGCTTCCTCTAGCCCTCACTCTTGCTCCAGATGCCCACAAACTCCCAAGGTATCTTCAATCGGCCAAAAGACGCGACATGACGGCCATAAGATCATTATATACGATTCAGAATCGAAACGGCTAGGGTTCAGCTGAACAGCGTCGACTCGCCGAGTCCCTATTGGACTCGTCGAGTCCAGTCGCGTATCTGCGACCAAGACCATGGCCCTACTCGGCGAGTCATGCACCAACTCGCCGAGTCCCCTCCTAAATGTGCCCCAAAAATAATTTAAAGAAATACCTGAAATTCCGGGCTGTTACAACTCTCCCCCACTAGAACTAGACTTCGCCCTCGAAGTCTCATTCTGCGAATAACTCCGGATGTTGCTCCCGCATTTCTCTTTCCGGCTCCCAAGTCATCTCCGATCCCTTCCGATGTTGCCACTGAACCAACACCAGAGGTATCTCCTTGTTCCGTAGAACCTTGATCTTCCGATCCCTGATAGCTACTGGTCTCTCGGCGTAAATCAGACTCGCATCCACCTGAATATCTTCTAACGGAACCACTGCTGCCTCATCGGCTATACACTTCCTCAGCTGTGATACGTGGAAGGTATTGTGAATCTGACTCAGCTCCGCTGGCAACTCCAACCGATAAGCTACCCGACCTACCCTTGCAATTACCCGGAATGGGCCTATGAACCGGGGCCCCAATTTGCCCCTCTTCCTGAACCGGATCACCCCTTTCCAAGGAGAAACCTTTAGGAGAACGAAGTCGCCGACCTGGAATTCGAGCTCGGACCGGCGTCTGTCCGCATAACTCTTCTGTCGGCTCTGGGCGGTCAATAACCTCTGCCTCACTCGTTGAATCTGTTCGGTCATTTGAAGTACGATCTCTGTACTGCCCATCACTCTCTGTCCCACTTCTCCCCAGCAAATGGGAGTCCGACACCTCTTACCATACAACAACTCAAAAGGTGGCAGATGCGCATCCCAGCTACCCCCGAAGTCTAACACACATGCTCTAAGCATGTCTTCCAATGTCTGGATCGTCCGCTCGCTCTGACCGCCGGTCTGGGGATGGTATGCGGTACTAAAATGCAGTTTAGTACCCAACTCCTCATGGAATTTCTTCCAGAACCTGGAAGTGAAACGTACATCGCGGTCCGAAACAATCGAGGTCGGCACTCCATGCCGAGATACTATCTCTCTCACGTATAACTATGCCAACTTCTCTGCTGATGAACTTTCGCTAATGGCAAGGAAGTGTGCACTCTTTGTTAGCCTATCCACAATCACCCAAATTGCATCGACTCCCCTGGCAGTTTTCGGCAATTTGGTGATGAAATCCATCGTGATCTGATCCCACTTCCACTCAGGAATCTCCAAGGGTTGCAACTTACCGTGCGGTCTCTGGTGCTCGGCCTTAACCCTACGGCAGGTCAAACACCTCTCAACGAACCAGGCAACGTCTCTCTTCATGCAAGGCCACCAGTACTCCTTTTTCAAATCCAAATACATTTTCGTAGCACCGGGATGGATCGAGAATTTTGATCTGTGTGCCTCTTCCATCAAAGTAACATGCGTACCGCCCACGAATGGTACCCAGATCCGACCCTGAAATGTCAGAAGTCCCCGCCCATCCGTAACGAACTCTGAAATCAACCCGACGACCCGCTCCTGTTTCTGCATCCCAAACTTCACGACCTCGGCCTGTGCCCCACGAATAGCATCTAATACCGGAGTCATCACCGTCAATCTCAAACACACGTCCCGCAATGGAGTACTCTCCGCCCTACGACTCAATGCATCAGCTACCACATTAGCCTTGCCTGGGTGGTATAGGATCTCACAGTCATAATCCTTAACCACGTCTAACCATCTCCTCTGACGCATGTTTAGGTTGGGTTGATCCATCAAATACTTCAAACTCTTGTGGTCCGTGTATATGGTACAACGAACCCCGTACAGGTAGTGACGCCAAATTTTGAGGGCGAACACTACTGCCCCCAACTCTAAGTCATGCGTGGGATATCTCGCTTCGTGAGGCTTCAGCTGCCTCGATGCATAGGCTATCACATGGCCCCTCTGCATCAACATTGCACCCAGTCCTGAAATCGATGCGTCGCAATATACGACAAAGTCCTCCATTCCCTCCGGGAGAGCTAATACTGGTGCTTCGCACAGTCTCTGACGAAGTGTCTCGAAGGAAGTCTGCTGCTCGGATCCCCATGAAAATGTAACACCCTTTCGGGTCAATTTGGTAAGCGGCACCGCGATCTTGGAGAAGTCCCTAATGAACCTTCGATAGTACCCCGCCAACCCAAGGAAACTCCTGATCTCCGAAGGTGACTTCGGTGCCTCCCAACTCATCACCGCTTCCACCTTGGCCGGATCGACCAATATCCCTGCCTGATTTACAACGTGCCCCAGAAATTGAACCTCCCGTAACCAGAAGTCACATTTGGAGAATTTTGCATATAGCTTCTCCGACCTCAGTACCTCAAGGACCTCCCTCAAATGTCCCTCATGCTGCTCCCTAGACCGCGAATACACCAGAATGTCGTCGATGAATACAATCACAGACCGATCCAGCATCGGCCTGCATACCCTGTTCATGAGATCCATGAACACTGCTGGGGCATTGGTGAGCCCAAAAGGCATCACCACGAACTCGTAATGCCCATACCGCGTCCTAAAGGCTGTCTTCTGGACGTCCTCGTCCCGCACTCTTACCTGATGGTACCCTGATCTCAAATCAATCTTGGAAAACCAAGATGCCCCTTGCAACTGATCGAATAGATCATCGATCCTCGGTAACGGATAGCGGTTCTTGACTGTCACCTTGTTCAGCTCCCGGTAATCGATACACATCCGGTGTGAACCATCCTTCTTCTTGACGAACAGAATCGGTGCTCCCCACGGCGAGCTACTCAGCCGAATAAATTCCTTCCCCAACAACTCTTGAAGTTGCGAGGACAATTCTTGCATCTCTGGAGGTGCAAGACGATAAGGCACCTTCGCAATAGGCGCAGCCCCTGGAACTAGATCGATACCAAACTCCACTTGCCTCGCAGGAGGTATTCCTGGCAAATCCTCGGGAAAAACATCTGGAAACTCGCGCACCACTGGAACCTCCTTCAATGTCTTCGGTCTCTCGGAACTCTCCCGCGTATCCAACACATACGCCACAAAACCGTTACATCCCCGCTGTAGGCATTGCCTCGCCCTAGCGGCCGAACAAAAAGCTGATCTCGAACGGGTACCCTCGCCGTATACCGTAAGAACTCCCCCACTAGGGTCTCGTATAGTCACCAGCTGACGCTCGCAGTCGATGATAGCGCTGAATCGGCTCAACCAGTCCATGCCTACGATGACACAGACATCCCCCATCGCAATAGGAATTAGGTCAATCGGAAACGCGACCCCGAAGATCTCTAGTACACATCCCCGAAGAACCTCCGTAGCACAAATCACCCTCTCAGCCGCAATAGAAACGCTCAAAGGCCGACTTAACGGCTCACGACTAATGCTGATGTGCTGACTAAAAGCTAACGATACAAACGATCTACTCGCACCCGAATCAAATAACACTAGAGCAGGCATAGAGTTCACAAGAAAAGTACCTACACATACATTAACATAAGCATAGCATTTCGACCTTTAAGTAAATACGTGAATGATAACATACCTGCCACAACATCGGGCGCAGCGCAGACCTCCTCCGCAGTCAGCTGAAAGGCTCTCCCGCGAGCCCTCGGGGCCTCGACCTTCGCCGGTCGGGTCTCAGTAGTCTGGGTAGTAGGTGTAGCTCCCTGACGAAGTTGCGGACACTCGGCCTTCCGATGGCCTGTCTGGTTGCAGTGAAAGCAAACCATAAACCCCTTAGGGCAATCCCTGGCAATATGTCCCTCCTTGCCACACTTGTAGCAACCACCAGCTCGACACACCCCCTCGTGACTCTTGCCGCACTTCGTGCAAGTGCGACCCTTCGGACCTCCCATCCTCGAATCAGCGAACTTAGTCCGCTTGGCTGCCGGCTGAGACTGGGCTGGCCGTCGATCCACCTGCCGAGACTCAGCCTCCTCCCTCGCTTGAGTCTCCAACTCGATCTCGTGCTTCCTGGCGTTCGCCTGAAGCTCAGTGAAAGTACGATAGGTGGAGTTTGACACAAACTCCCAGATCTCCCTCTTCAAAACACCCAAATACCAGCTCATCCGCGACTGTTCCGTAGATACCAGCTCAGGGCAGAACATTGCCCTCTCATGAAACTTCCGTGTAATCACTGCCACGGAATCAGTACCCTGCTTAAGGGTCAAGAACTCCTGAATCAATCGCTCCCTCTCCACCGGGGGAACGTACTCGTCCCTGAACATCTCCGTAAACCTCTCCCATGTCACCGCCGTAATCTCTGCCTGAGTGAAGTTCGCCGTCACGAACTTCCACCAATCCTTCGCTCCCAGACGGAGCTGGTTCAAGGCGAACCGTACCCTCAAGTGCTCCGGGCATGAGCAAGTATAGAAGCACCCCTCGATGTCAGCGATCCACCTCATAGCTGCAATCGGATCCTGCGTCCCATCAAATTCAGGGGGTTTCGTGTTGCTGAATTCCCTGAATAGTAATGAATCAACCCCTTGCGGCCTAGCAGCAGCCACAGCTGCGGTAGCGGCAGCAACTGCAGCTTCAGTAAGTGCAGCGTACCGCTCCTCAAACTCCTCCATCAACGTGGTCTTAATAGACCCAAACATCTTCGGGATCTCAGCCCGGACCGCCGCAGCTACCTCTTCCTGAATAATCTGACGAATCTCCTCGTCACTCGCACCGCTCGAACTCGCCCCATTGCGTGTGATGACCATGATGTCTCTGAAATACAACATAAAATCATCAGAGACCCCACCAAGTACAATGGTACTCGATACGCGCCCTACTCAGTCTCCGATTTCCATGGATTCTTACTTGGGTCTTCCAATGATCCGGTGTCTTCAGTAGTACGGGCCCAATACTACCGACCACACCGTATCAGTATTCGTCCCAAGTCTTCCTCCCCAAATCCCGAATAATGAGTACTCTACCTCTAGTATGCACTATCTACTTGTATGCTGCCAAACATCCCATATAAGCAATCTCCCTAGACTAAGGCATCACAAAACAGGCAATTCTAGTCCTATCATGTATGCCTAGTCTTCTAGCATGCATAACAATTCATAATTCAGTGCATAACATAACATCGTAAGGTATTCTGGGGATCTTTACCGTTCGGACGCTGGCTGCTCGTACACACTGTTCCATCCTTGTTTTACCGCCTTACCATTTATAAAATGTTGTGTCCTTATTATTTAAAAAGGTTATTCCTCAAATCCCCGGTCTGAGTTCAGTTGCACCCAAAAGTACACCCGAATCCCTCAAACCAAGGCTCTGATACCAATTGTAACAGCTCAAATTTTCAAATAAAATTTTCATTTAAAATAAAACATCATTATTCGACAACAGAGTTTATTCCAAGTTTATTGCAAAAGTATAAATGATAAATCTCCAAGATCTTCAACAATGGCAGTGTGTACGTGTCACGCCGGCGCCTTCCCACGGTCATCACTAGTACCTGAAAGACATAAACACAACTAGTAAGCATAAATGCTTAGTGAGTTCCCCAGTATACGACTTACCCACATACGCCTTCCGGCCCGGACCTTTCGGTCCACATAACATTGCCTTCCGGCCCGTAACATAATCGCCTTCCGGCCCATAACATATCGCCTTCCGGCCCGTATTAAATTGCCTTCCGGCCCATAGTATTTTGCCTTCCGGCCCATAATAGTATAAAACATAACACATGTAACATAACGCACATAACACATAAGTCATACACCATACCGTTCTTTCTATCACATAAAGTCTCGCCTTCCGGCCCGTATAAGCATACATCACATTTAAGCATACATCACATATAAAGCATCTACCTCTCCAGACATAGCATAAATATAACACATACGACCTTCCGGTCTCGCAGTCAAACCCTTCCGGGTGAAGTATAGTGAGAAGACTCACCTCGTAGTATGCAAGCTATAAACCCTTCGAGCTACTCGCACTCGATCCGCTAATCTGCAGGTTCCCTATAATACCACATACCTTTATTAATGATCTTATCAACAAGACAACTGACCCTACTAAGTTACATACAGGTCAACGGTCAATCTCGACCGGACTCGTCGAGTGCAAAGGGCAACTCGGCGAGTATAGACACCCCGACTCCACTCGCCGAGTCTAAAGAACGACTCGACGAGTTCTAGTAGATCTTCAAGCTACTCGTCGAGTCTGAAGAAAAACTCGGCGAGTCCTAGTGAATCTTCAAGCTACTCGCCGAGTCTGATCATTGGACTCGGCGAGTCCTCGCCATGCAGTCAATCCGCTGCCTCCTGTATTTCGCATGATTTCGAAGTATATAGATATGGGGCTTCCTGGACTTTCACATATACTATTACAGGGGTTTTTAAACACTTGAACAACACTATAATCTAACAATCCCTTAAATGGGTTTCCTAAACCCTAAATTCGCATACAACGTAAAAGCTACAGATTATGATCCAAAGATTACCTGGAAACGTGTTCCCTGTGTCCCCAACCTCTAGTACTCGACTCCTTGGACTTCCTTTGATCACCACCTTGCCTCTCCTTGTCTAACAATCTCTCAAGCTTCCTCTAGCCCTCACTCTTGCTCCAGATGCCCACAAACTCCCAAGGTATCTTCAATCGGCCAAAAGACGCGACATGACGGCCATAAGATCATTATATACGATTCAGAATCGAAACGGCTAGGGTTCAGCTGAACAGCGTCGACTCGCCGAGTCCCTATTGGACTCGTCGAGTCCAGTCGCGTATCTGCGACCAAGACCATGGCCCTACTCGGCGAGTCATGCACCAACTCGCCGAGTCCCCTCCTAAATGTGCCCCAAAAATAATTTAAAGAAATACCTGAAATTCCGGGCTGTTACACATACTTATATGGTGGGCTAATGCTCCATGGATAATCAAGTTGGGCTAAAACCCATAGGATGGTCCATGGATGGTCCATGGTGTATTTGAACCCATGGATCCAAGGAAATGGAAATCCATGACAATTAAGGATTTACCCGAATTGTAACACTATATAAAGATATTATTCTTGACAAAATCGGCCACTAGTATTATTCTAGAGAGGGCTAGCCGATTTCATGAAGTGTAGAACTCTCTCAAGTTATTCTAAGTGTTTTGATGATTGTGATTCCATTTGAGGCTTCCACACTATTGGGGCTAGGCACTCAAGCTTCATGAAGACTTTCTACATCAAAGAGGTATGTATTCTATCTTGTTACACTCATTGTTTTGTATGCTAGATTAGGATAATACCCTGGATATTCTTATTTGCATGTATAATAGAGAAAACATAGATCCAAGGTATTTAGGGTTGCATGTACACTTAGGAGTGTTAGAATGCTCAAAACCCAACAGTGGTATCAGAGCCTAGGCTTGTTTTCTTGTTATACTTGCAATAGAAGCTGAAAAATCGAGTTTTGATGCTGTCAGCCCAGCAGACTTGGCGAGTCCATGAAGGGACTCGACGAGTCCAAGGCAAAATGCATCCAACTCGCCGATTTTTGTTCATGCACTCGACGAGTTGGACCCCAGACAGCATATTTTCGAGGTTTTTGGCTGGAAATGGACTAGGAACATTACCCTAAGTTGTTTTTGAACTTATAAACTTGTTTTTTAATGTGGTAATGTTCATGCTAATCCATTTTCAAAGATAATTGTCAATAGATTCATGTTTTGTATTAGTTTAAGGTTTAGACTAATTACATGAAGAAGTTTGATATGAATTATCTTGTTCTTATGAGTTGCTTAGATTAAAAGAAAAGTTAATTGAAATAGTTGTTTTCGATCCATTTTAATCTAAAAGTTGAGTATAAAATGTGTTTGTGTAAATTGTCCTCAAGTTACATGAAGAGTCACATTAAAGACTCATAAAACTCATAAAAGTTGGTAATGGTTACAAAATGAAGAGTCTTGTGTCATTGAATATTTTTTATGACTCCATAACTTGTCCTCAAGTTATGGAAATTCAAGAATCACTTCATTAATAAATAAATAAATAAAGTGTAACCTTAATTAATTCCATAAGTTATAAAAATAAATAAAAGTTAATTCTTTTATTAGTTTAAAGTCTTCCATAAGTTATGGAACTTGAAGAGTTTTTTGGATTAAAACTACTTTAAACACATAAGTTATGGAATTAATTAGTTTTGAATAGTTTCAAAACTTGCCCTCAAGTTTTGGAATTTGAAAAGTTTTCACTTATGAATACTTTAATTCCAAGTTAGCCCTTAGAATTTTTAAGAGTTAAAATTCAACACTTATACTATTTATAATATTAATGGTTAATTATATATATATATGTATAAGAACAAGTCGTTTTACCGTTAGTAGGCCTCATTCACGAAACCGGTCTATAAGGTGGGTATAAGGTTGTTGCCTATAAAATGGTGACTTAATGGATGTCCACTCTCACCCACCGTGTCACACCCCCAAACCAAGGATGGCGGAAACGTCCGAGGGTGGAGGACTTCATGTAGAGTATCACAACAATAAGTATAATAGTGCTCAAAGTAAATACAACCGACACAAATATAATTGAAAACGTTACATCAAAGCACATGTTTACATGATTCACACCAATTACATTATAATACAAAATGAACTGTTTGACGATTTATCATCCCATCCTCAAAACGTTGTTGATTTCCTGTTTTCACTGAATTCCTGAAAATACAAGTAGTTTTGAAAAGTGTCAACACAAAGGTTGGTGAGTTCATAAGAGATTTCGTTGGAAAAGTAAATCGTTTTCCTTGTAAAAGCGTTAGAATATGTATCCAGAAAATCCGATATTTTCTTTAAAATCTGCGTAATGTAGTCTTGTGACTGAAGACCAAAATGTATAAGTAACCTTTCTTATTAATAGAAAATATTATGCACTTAAATGGACATGGACGCGTTTGAATTAAATGAAATTTATGTGTGTTCTCATGTTCGTTAATACTTTATATATATGTAGTCCTAAATTAGAGGACCGAGAAATAACAAGTATTGACCATACTTAAAAGTATAAATGTGATTTCAAATGATGTGTAGTCGTAACTACCAAAACCAAACGTTTACAGTAATATCTGTACTCATAGAGATAAAAAGGTGATTTTAAATCGACATAAAACTCGTTTAGGTTTTAAAAATAAAATCCCATAAACTTATGGATTGTTGTATCCCTATGTGAGTCGCTATAATCATACTATGACTATGTGAACCTGCCACGACGTTCTCAGTGTGGGGTGTGGGGTGTCACCCGTAGACCTGCAGGTCCAACTGTAGCTAGCAGCAAGGTGTGGGGTGTCAAACCCAATATAGATCTATATACAAGTATCACGTTCTCCCTCAAGGAGATTCTGATTATAACTACCAGGAATTATATCCCGCACTCGGACGTACGGGGAGAGAGAGAGAGAGAGTCTCACAATATAGGTTAACAAGTTTACGTGAAATGTGTGTGAATATAAATATTTCTTGTATGAATGTACCCTTCTTGTACGAGTGCGTTGAGTGATGTATCATAAACTATACCTATTATAGTTTATCTAAAATGTATGTAATATGTATGAACTCTTTTATGGGAATGTATTAGTGTTATGAATTTATCAAACTATACTTTTTATAGTTAAATAATACGTGTTCTAAAATGAATGAATAATATTTAATATGAATGACTTAGTTTCAGTTCATAATGATAAACTAACAAGGAAACACATTCAAATATTAGAACTTATGATTATACACTTTGCTCAACATAATACAAAGTGTTATGATATTAACATGCTGTTGGCTAACTTTAGCCATTCTGCCCTGTTTTTGGAAAAATCATAGAAAAATCATATGAAGTCGAAAACTAGATCCGTAAATTCTGAGAGTTCACAAAATGTGTCTAGTTTACTCATAATTTTTATCACGATTTTTAATGACCTCCAACTTGGGTGAAAAAGTCCAAAATCACAGACTGGTCCGGATTGTTGTTTGAAATGATAGGCAGTTTTGTAAAAATCACCATAAATTGTAGAAAAATCGTATGGAGATGTGCAAGTAGCCATTTTAAAGCTAAAAACTTGAACTATTTTCACCTTGTACAGTTTTGAAAAAAAAAATGTTTAAGATGCCCAAAACAGTCCGTGAATGGAGTTGAACTTTTCTGATGAAGGCTGTTAGAAAAATTTAGTTATGTTCTTAGTGTTTTAACTTGTATTCCCCCCCTGAAAACTTGAGAAAACATGAAAATGTAGGGGTATGAACTCACCTTGAGTGATTTCAGTAGATAAGTGTTGAATAAGAGAAGTGTTCAACCCAAGAACACTTGAAGAATCACTTGAAGATTCGAAGCTCTAACATAAATATAATGGAGTTTGTGTAAGATATCCATGATTTGAGTGGAAATAAGTGAGATAATCATAAAGAGAATGGACTATGCTTACCAAATGTGGAGGAAAAACTCAAGATCAGCCCTTGAATCTCGAATTTCTAGAGAGAGAAAGTGAGAGAGGAAAGAGTTTGATCTTCTTGTGAAATGAGAGCAAATGAGAGAAGTGAGGAGAGAGGATGAATATTCAGCTCTCCAAAAACGTGGGAAAGAGTGATAATTGAGTGGAAAGGACATTGATGTGACCTAGGTAAGGTGGGGAGGTGTGTGGCTGGTCATAGAGTGGGTGTGGGAGTGGTTGCTTGTGTCATAAGGTAAAGCAAAGTCAACACTCCACCTCTTTGTACTTTACCCACTTGCTTTCATTATTTAAATAAAGATTTTTATGAAAATATGATTAAATTGTGAATATTTAGGGTTTATTATGTTAAAATATGATTTTGGGTGAAAATCCCGCATTAAAATAATTAAAAACGGGCCTTAAACGCAAAACTACGCGAAAACCGGGAGAAAATGAGTTCCCAGCAAGACCTCTCGGTCCTAGGCCGAGGTTCGGTCCCTAGGCCGAGACTCGGTCCATGCTGAGGTTTGTAGCCGGAAATGAACAGAGAGAAACGAAGGGGCGAGGAGGTGAGAAACGAGAAGGCGCGAACCGGAAGTGAGAGGCGAAGGCAAGGGTTCGGTCCGGCGATGAAAGGCGAGAAGTCAGAACCGAACGGACTGTAGTGAACAGTAGTGAACAGTACCTTCGGTTCGGTTAGTGAACAGTACCTTCGGTTTGGTTTCGGTTCCTTGCTCTCGGGTTCGGTTCCTCCTCTCGGGTTCGGTTCCTCCTGGGCGAGGTTCGGCCCTGAGAGGACCTTCGGCTCAGGAGGGTTCGGCTCCTCCTTGCTCTTGGTCCCTAAGAGGACCTTCGGGTCCTAAGAGGCTTCTCTCTTCTCGAGAGGTTTCGGTTCCTAATGTCCATTTTTCTCGTTTTACCCCGTTTTAAGTCGTTTTTGACCCCGTTAAGGGTCGGAATGACCCGAATGATTCCAACAAGTTACGGGAAACTTTTGAGAGAGATTTGGGAGAGATTTCTCACACTTGGAGAGATTTGGGAGAGATTTGACATTCTTGGAAAGATTTCTCATACACAAAGATATTTGCGAGAGTTTTCACATACTTGGAGAGATTTGGGAGAGATTTGACATTCTTGGAGAGATTTCTCATATAGAGAGATATTTGAGAGAGATTTCACATACTTGGAGTGATTTGGGAGAGATTTGACATTCTTGGAGAGATTTCTCATACAGAGAGATATTTGAGAGAGATTTCACATACTTGGAGAGATTTGGGAGAGATTTGACATTCTTGGAGAGATTTGACATAGAGAGAGATAGAGTGAAAACGATTGAGAGAGGATCCATGTGTGACAATTGTGAGTGTCCGGCATCGCAATGCATGGTTTGTAAACCCTGTTAAGCCTTGTTTAAGGATCTTACACACTCCCGATGAGTATGCATCATTGCTTTATCGGTTTGGCTCGCCACGTACTACAGTTTTAGGTTAAGGAGATCTAGATGTTCGCACTTTTTGTTTTATGATTTCTCACTAGAATAGAAGTTATGTAGAAGTTTCTTAGTCTGAATCTTAGTACTCATGGGCAAATTGAGTCAAATGGTTTGACTTGCTGACCTTAGTTGACTTTGACTTGATCGAAATTTGACGGTTGTCACACACCGCTTGCTTGATCGGTGGAGGGTCGTTAGCCGAACAGGTAGGACAATGACTTTAAATTCTCCCTTCATTAAAAGTATTAATGATAAATACTAAAGTAACTAAAATCTTAATAATTCCCAATCTTAGTTACTTTAGGAAAAATGAGAATTTGGTGCTAGCCCATGGAATTTACACTTTGTACCTTACCAAGTCGTTGGTGGAGCGTGTGTGGTTAACCGGCACACTAACTTGGACTAGTATGGACCACAAAGGGTGACTTAATGTTTGTCATAGATCAATGGAGCGTGTGTGGTTAACCGGCACATTGATTAGGTGATAATATTAAGGGTACCAAGTGAATTGGTATGGTTATTCACACCTTGTTTTGTGATCCTCGACATCCCAGTCACAAAATTTGAGAGGGCACACTCGAGATTGAAACATGCCATTGAAAAGTTCAATGAATATCAAAAGATCTAGGAATTTCAAATCCAATTAAAACCTAATAAATTATTTCGTTTTTCATGGTGGAAATTGGTGAATCGTCATTCGCCTACCTTCAAATATTTTATAGCTTGGATTACGGCATCCCTCTTCTAAGTTATAAAATAGTTTGTTGGGTCCTAGCCTTAATATTTCATATTGGGTGTCATATTAAGGACTTTAAATCAACTATCTTGAATATCTCCCAAAACATGTCTGGTTTAGACATTTATGATCTTCCCAAATCTCTTGAAGATGATGTTCCTCAACATCATGCTTCACTTCCTCTATCTCCTCCAATTATTCTCCCTTACCCACAAGTTCTTGAAAATTCACTCGAGCCCTATTGGCAAGTAAAGGTCTTGGTGTGGTCACATCTTGGAGATGTAGTCACATATTGACAAGCCGGGAGAGTTGGGTGTCAAAGTCTTGAGAAAGTTGGTGGTTCAATCACTTTCTAAGTCACATAGTGAGTTCTTTTGGAACACCTATGAAAAAGACTATGACAAGACCCTTAATGATTTTATCTATTTGTTAAGATCAACTTCCTCAAAACTTGATGGACATTGACAATAGTGACACAGGAAATCCAGAAAAGCATTCTCTTCCCAATGGAAAGGGATCGGCCATAGTCAACTCGGTTGACCAAATGGTAAAGAGAAAAACTAAGTCTGTGATAGTCCCGTGTACCATTATCAAAGGGTCCATATGTTTATATTGCCAAAGAAAGGGGCATTGGTTGCAAAGCTGCCATAATTTACCTAAGGATGTTAAAGTCGATAAGTTTGACTCTACTTCAGGTAAAGTCCACTATCTAAATCTGCTAAGTTTCTATTTGGAGATTCTTATTACATAATGTGAATGGGTCACATGCTGATGTCTTTTAAGAATCAAAGAAAAGATAGGAAGGTTAAAGAAGTATATGCTGCTTTTGATTGCGAGGATGGGTTTCGATCGCATGGTTCGGTAATCAGAATTTTGAGCTGTTGCTTAAGAGTTATAATATATTGCTTGTGAATAGATAACAACAAGGTTTTCATGTGGATTGTAAGGATAAGTTTTTCCGCAAAGTTTTAAAAAAAAAAGAAAAAAAAGGGGTGTTAATTTTATTTATTTAAAAAAAATATCCTTACAATGGCATCGGTGGAAAATTGTTGCTTATATGTTTCCAGTAATAGCAATATTGGAAAGTGGATTTGATTCTTTCATTTGTGGTAGTGTCTGAATTTACCAAATGAAGAAAGTTTTTCATCACCCAAGTTTCAATTGGACAGAAACTTGGAATCATACAAGTTGTATTGTATGATGAATGAGAATTTTCATCTTTGAAAATTAAGACTAATTCTTTGATCACATGTATATGTGAATCAATTGAAGGACTAAGGAATTAGGTACACTGGGTGTGCACTGGTGAAGGTCCACCACAAAGATTGATTTGTCATGATTTACTAAAGATTAGTAAATATGATTATACTTATAAGGTTAAGTATAATTCTGTAACATTGAAAAGGTTCCAATGTATGGCAGAGCGAATAAGAAGAATCAAATTAGGCAGAAGGATAAAAGTTTCTCAAATCTGAAAAGATGGGAGAGTACTTTAGTATCAGTTTCATGATCATCTTAATGATTATGGAACCATATCACAAATTCATACTCTAAGGACGTCTTAGTGCATTGTTATGGCTAAGAAGAGAGGTTATGAACTGTTGGATTGGTTAAAATCAAGAAGATGAGTCATACTTCATTCCAAAACAATTCTTAGAGTCATACTCCAAGATTGTAACATTGAGTGACATAAAGTAAGGTTTAAAACACTTATCAAATGTAGTGTGAAATGTTTCTACTCTTGTACATTTGAGATTGGTAAGTTGTGATGTCTTGGATGAGACAAAGACCAACTAAGACCAATTGTGTGAAGTGTTAGTCTTGATAAGAATCCGCACTATCCCTTGAATATTTGTTTTGTCAAGGAATGGTTCTTGACTAGGAAAACTTATATGTCAAGGGGACAGTGGGAGCCTTAAATATCCTGAAAGAGTTTCAAGATTTAATCAAGAGTGAAACCTAGAATTTATCACTAGCACACGACTTAAGGTTTGCAACATATCGTGTTGACATAATTCTCATTTCTGTACCTACTTCAAATAATTTGGATTTGCATGTGAGTTATCAGAGTTCAACTTGGAAGCATTGGTGGGCCTTGTGCTACCAAGGTGACAAGAAACTAAGATTGAATAAGTTTAATCCATGTAGGGCTGAATTTGTCACTAACCTTATCTTGTGATTATGGTTTTGACAAATTCGCATGGATAGGAACTCATACACTATAAAATCTAAGTTTCATAAGGTTTCTCTCCGATTCATGAAAATGATGGTGAGTAAACGCTTTCACTAAGTAGATTTTACGTAGATAGCAATTGTGTTATTTGCATTTTCAAAAGTCGTTAGTGGAGCGCGTGTGGTTAACCGGCACGCTAACATGGACTTGTGAGAAATGGCAAATGCCTAAGCAATTGAGACTATGATTACGGCATCCCTTTTCATAGTTCTTGAAATTGCTTAGACACACAGTTGAGCTATCTACGGAAAGGTGTATGAATCTAAATTTCAGAAGTCCAACAGATTTCTGAAAATATGTCAGAGCTAGTGGGAGCATAAGTGTTATGCTGATAATCATCATGTTAGTGGGAGCATGATTATTATTATGATTAGTATCGCAAGCTAACAATGTTAATTATAGAAAACAAAGCTTCAATTTGTGAAGTTGCAGGGGTTGAAAAGTTGTTTTGCTATAATTAAGGGAGAGGAAATTATACTTCATTTCAATTCTAAAGCTTAGATTGAGATTTTAATCATCTTTAGTCAAGGACATATATATGAATTTTATGTTTGAATGGTTCGACTTAAGGAAATTCTATATATATTGCGTTCTCAAAATTCGATTATGATTACGACATCCCTCTTCATAGTTAAATTTTGAAAAACATGGCAAATAAAAAAATATTGTAGCAAAAGATTGCTCTAGTATCATGTCTTTATGTCAAACATCATGAATCGTGTCCCATATGCTTCGGATATAGGATCGATTTCACGTGCTATAATATTCATCCTTTCTAAATTTTCCAAATGCTTAAGGCATTTAGAAGGGAAAAGTCTAGAACTGGATATGACTAAAGTGATTAAGCAATTGTCGAGGACAATCTGAGGTTTGCCAAAGATTGGTTGCTCAAGGACATTTGGAAGTATAGTGTTAATTTTGGCAGGACCATATTGACATTTTCTGAAAAGAGGTAACTCTTGTTCAGAAGTGATAGTCAAAATGGGACTATGGAAATGTCTCCATAGGTGGAAGTTATTCAATCTATGTAAGATTAGAAAAACCTTAATGCAAGAAGGATGTTCAAAGCAATGTACTTTGAATATGAGACTTCCGTTCCATAGAAGTTGAGCTTCTTTGGAATACTCTGTAATGACTGGTGACAAGGTTTTGGTGACTTTGTGCATAATCATTACAAGAGGAACATTGCATAAAAGTTTAAAATCTAACTGTTTTTTGGCAAATGATAGGAATCGGGGATTCTCACATTTACAATAAGGATTTGGGATTGTGAAATGAGTATCAATGGAATCATGTTCAATTGATCTACATCACAATGTAAGGATCATAGGCAAACATAGTGTGCATACTTGGGGTATGGCATAACTATTGTTTAGAAAACCAAAGTGTACATGCTAGGAGCATGGGACGACTGTTGTTTTTATTCAAGTCTTAAGTTGATTATTTGAAACATTGAATAATGTGTAAGCAATATGGTGATAAATAAAAGGTGGTTTTATTTATATTCAAAAGGGTTCTGAGACCATATTAGATTCGATTATTATTGTGTTTCACTTTGCATGTTTTAACTTCCAAAATAGCTAGGTTATTCTTTCCGAATGACTAAGTTATTTAAACACTCCACAGTCGTTCATATGTTGGAAGTAGGTATGAATCAAGACTGTCATGAATCGGGTTTGTAGATGGCTAAATGCGTTTAGTCATGGCAATGGTTGCTACAACATTCATGAGTGCTCATACGTTATGAGTATTGGAATAAACCCACGCTCACTTGTATCACTTCATGGAATTTATCTCGAGTGATCGTGAGACGGTAATATCATATAAATATTCAAACCTAGAGATATGAGTTGTTACCTATGAGTTGGTTGTGCATTGATTGCACGAAAACGCATCAGTAACTTGATGTTATAAAACGTGCCTTTGTGTACAATTCAACAAGTAGTAGAACAAGCGTATGAGTCGAAGTTTATCTGTTCCTTCTAGAAATAGAAGCGATATCTGGGCCCCTCGATGATTTTGTTGTGACCTATGTACCGGCCGGTCAGAACTGAATTGATGTGTTCGATTAAGTTCTTTGTCAAACAAATCGAAAATCGGGAAACAAACTGCTGGACAATAAGTACGACGTTGTTCCATGTATTTGTCCGGCTGATATCATGAGAACAGAGGATTATATGATCCCTTATCTAATGGACAAGTCATTGACAAGGTCAGAGTTCATCTACAAGGTCAGAGTTCGACAGAAGCTTTTGAGAGCTACGATTGCCAGTTGGTTCCTGAAGTCATACACAATAAATAGTTTTAGACTTATCCAAGTGGGAGACTGTTGGATTAATGTCTAAGTCCATAACTATAATTGGTAAGACTTGACCCGACCCGGCATGGTCCATTTGGGTTGCATACCATCATGCACTTGGATAGACTATAATGAGAGAAATAAGACACTTATGGTTATTAATATATTATAAGTTCTAGTGTATTAATAATAAGAATAATAAGATTATTTAATTAGTATTGATCAAGAATTAATCTAGGATTAATTAAGTGATCAAAAGAAGACTAATTAAATATATGGGTTGATTGTGTAAATCATCCATACTTATATGGTGGGCTAATGCTCCATGGATAATCAAGTTGGGCTAAAACCCATAAGATGGTCCATGGATGGTCCATGGTGTATTTGAACCCATGGATCCAAGGAAATGGAAAGCCATGACAATTAAGGATTTACCCTAATTGTAACACTATATAAAGATATTATTCTTGACAAAATCGGCCACTAGTATTATTCTAGAGAGGGCTAGCCGATTTCATGAAGTGTAAAACTCTCTCAAGTTATTCTAAGTGTTTTGATGATTGTGATTCCATTTGAGGCTTCCACACTATTGGGGCTAGGCACTCAAGCTTCATGAAGACTTTCTACATCAAAGAGGTATGTATTCTATCTTGTTACACTCATTGTTTTGTATGCTAGATTAGGATAATACCTTGGATATTCTTATTTGCATGTATAATAGAGAAAACATAGATCCAAGGTATTTAGGGTTGCATGTACACTTAGGAGTGTTAGAATGCTCAAAACCCAACATATATATATATATATATATATATATATATATATATATATCCCTGATGTATCTACTAAGGAATCATAAAGTTAACATTATAGGCCTCTTTCTAAGTTAATGTATTAAGACTCAATTGTATTGTTTGTCTTTTAAAATAATGAAAGTATACAATAGTATTTTAAAGTGACCACCGAAGTGCTGACTACCTTAAAACCAGTTTGTTTATTAAGGTTAAGATGTGAGGTGGTTGTAACCATACTGATATGACACATGATCAACCTGACAACCTAACCGCGTCTACGCGAATGTGATATTTGTCACCCTTGGACGTGAAATCCCACTGTAGCTAGCAGCAAGGTGCGGGGTGTCAATCCCGTATAGATCTATACACAAACTCATGCTCTCCCTCCAGGAGACTCTAGTTACCAAACGCAACCTAGCAAGTATATTGCTAAGTCGTGAATTAGTCTCACATAAATATTATCTTGTTCTTGTTTTAGTATGTTCCTCCCTGTTTCTCTTTATAGTATGTTCATTCGATTTCTTGTTATAGTATGTACTAAACCCGTAAACTATGCCTATTGTAGTTTACTAGTATGTTTACTTGAACTAGTACTGACCATTAATAAAAGACTCATTTATATACCGAGTTATGATTGTACTTTAAAAGCAGAGTTTTGTAAACTATAAAGTAAAATAACTTTAAAAGAGTTTTTGAAATGTTTTGATCACTTATAAGTACATATGAAATCCTTTAAAAGATGTTTATAACAAAACATTTACACAATTATCATTATGTCCAACTTGTATCCCCCCTTAAAAACATTTAAAACAATTTAAAAGATTGATTATAGGGTATGAACTCACCTTATGTTGGTGATTCAATTGCAGATGCATGTAAGGATGAGAAGTTCCATGAACGAAATCCCAAGGCACAAACGAGTCCTAAATGACATATATTGGCATATATATATAGGCATGAATTTATTGTTTTAAACAACTAACATGCTAGGAAACACCCTTAGGGACTCAGACTAAGTGTTAGAATCACATATGATTCATCAAAGGGGTGTTTACGGCCACCACTTGGTGTTTACAGCCATGGGTTTACGGCCATAAACTCATTGTAAAATGTGCACAAGAGGATGATTGAATGATAGGGAAGCTTATGGGACTATTGCTCAACAAGAATAGGAACTAGATTGTCACTTTGGAGGCCCTTTTTGGCGTGTTTGAGGTGTGTACGGACATGTAAGGGTGTATGTTTGTACACTCCTTTTGTTCCAGCCAAATGTCGTTTTTAAAGTGTTTAACAAGAGATCCTAACATGTACTAAGCATAGGGGATGGATACTTACAATTTGCAGGCTCGGATGAGGGTTCACGACCACCAAGAATAAGTGTGTGCTCTTGGTGAAAGATGAAGATCTACCCAAAAAGATGATTTCCATGGATGAAACCAAAGCATGAGGCATGATTATGAAGGATAACAACTCAAAGATGGAAGAAACACTTACATTTTTGAAGATCTAGGATGAAGAACTCGATGATACTTATGAGAGAATCGATTTTCTAGACTTGGAAATGTGAGGATTGGTGAAAAATGAAGGAAAAGCACGTATATGGGGGGAGTTTATGGCCAGCCAAGAGTTTACGGCCATAAACTCCTAGTTTGCGGCCGTAAACTCCTTGTGATGGAGTTTCCGGCTCGATTGCAACCCAATGAACTTAAGCTGTCATAACCCTACACCCAATCCTTAAGTGTACTAGGCTTAGAACTTATTAAACGATCCTTAACAATGTTAAAAGATAGCAAAAACGAGTCTAACTCTTGATTGGATTGAATGGGTGGACTTGTAAGGAAAAACTTTCGGGTTGTCACATAGAGATTGGAAACAACTTGGATCTAAGATTATCTCCTTGCTAGTAAACTCCAGGAGGTAAAAAGTTCATAACATGATCATTATATCTTGTATATCTATCTATTTCTTCATTTAGGGCACTTTTGGTCCCAAATATGGTGACTCTTCATCATGGAATGATCTTAACCAAAGAAGTCGTCCTTTGAAACCTTATGAGGGGTTTTGAGTCATAAAAATGTGGCCTTGATGCTTCGTTTTTCTCTACGCATGCTCTAGAAGGTCTTAAGGCATTAAGGTGTTGATATTTTGTGTATTAAGCACTTAATGGACGTGCAAAGTCATAATGTTGGAAACCTTACTGCTCTTAGTGGTATTTTAGCCTTGGATCTAAATTTTAGACATGAGAGCTTAATGTATTTTTCTCTTATTGAGAAAAGAAGGTTTTCAGTGTATGCTGTGCGTACCTCAGTGTACGTCGTACATACATTGTCAATCTCCCAACTCCGATCAAAGCTTGAGTACGTCCAACATACAAGCTGAGTACGTCCATATGGATCTTAGTGGTATTTTAGCCTTGGACCACTTTATTGTGTACTTTCCAAATATACTGACCATTATTAAAAGTGGTGCAAATTTTTGTTCACTCATTTTTGGCCCTATCAATAACTAATCATTTGTTGATTCTAGTCTCTAATGTCGGTCGATGATGGAAATTTCTTAGTTGTCACATGAAAGCAGATGAAGCAGAAGTCAAATAAGTTGTCGATGACAAGGAAATTTTTGTTTTGCTAGTGCTTTAGCTCTTCTTTTTATAATAAACATTAATGAATCTTTGTTCTGATATTGAAGATAGGGAAAATGAAGAAGGATTGAATATTAACTCTGATTATGAAGCTATGGCTTATTAGTCTAATAATAATTTTAAAACGTTTTACAGGAAACCAACGAATGGGAACTTTAAAAATAACATATTTAGGAAATCATCTTTGCCATCCAAACCTATTGTCAAGAACAAGAAAGATAGTAGTTCAAGTGTGTTGGGTATTATTTTGTTGGTTTGAGCTAGGCATCCATCTGTATAAGTCTTATTAGATTGTGTCTTGTAAATTAGTGGGTTTGCGGTTGGGTGAACCGAAAACATATTGTTTTCGGTTCATGAGGTGTTTGCGGCTGCAAGTGTGTTTGTAGCCGTGAACCCATTTGTGGTTCACTATTCACTATATATAGGTGTCAGTCTTGTTAGAGTGTTAACGACTATATGTGTGTGTTCCATTTTACCTGACGTTTAAAGCTCAATACAAACGTATGCAATTTGGATCATTCTTGCTTCTACTCCTTCTTATTCTTATTGATTATAGTTTGTTCTTGTATTTGATCACTAGTTGGTTACAGATCTGGGGACTTACAATTGGTATCAGAGCCAATCTAGTGTCAAAGTTCTTCAAGTTGTGTTTTCGGTTGGAGTGTTTCTCATTTTCGTGAGTTTCAAGTTTGGTTACTGAGTTTTTGCTGTTATTCGTGATTTCAAGGCAAAGGGGATTGAAGATCTGTTCAAAATCAGTTTTTTTCATCAATTTCTAGGAGTTTTCGGCTACAACTGTTCATCAGTGTGCGGCCATAAAGTCCTGATCGGCCGTAAACCCATTGCATTTTCGACCGTAAACCCTTTTCAACTACAAATGTACCTGCTCTTAGCCGTGAACTATGTTCATCTGTAAACTATGATCGGTCGTAAACCATTTTCGACGAGAAACAAGTTGTTTTCAACTGTGAACCATCTTAACCATAAATTTGTGTATAGCTGTGAACCTTTTTTGGCCGTAAACCTTTCCTTGTCATAAACTCTTGTTGACAGTGAACATGTTCTCATCTATGAACCTTTTATTGATTTTAGTTATACCTTCTTTACAAGTTTTATTTTCAGTCGATTAAGAAAGAAAAAACAAAAAACGGAATCACAAAACTTGACAGTTCATCAGGAGTTGGACTCAATTATGGGAACCACTACCAGAATCCCACGTCTTTTGTCAGCTGAAGGATTCCCAGAATGGAAATAAAGGATGGAGAATACATCAAGATGAAGGACTTCAAGATATGGCATAGTATTCTAAAGGGTCCAGTCATAATCAATACCACTCTTGAAAATGGAATCATTATTGACAAAGACTTTGCAAATTACACTGATGAGGATTTCAAGAAAATTTAGGAACAAGAGAAGGCTCTGGCAACACTAACAATGGCATTATCTCGGGAAATTGCACAAGGTATCCGTGAGTATGACTCATCGAAAGCTCTATGGGAAGCATTAATTGAAGTGTATGAAGGAAATGAAGATATGATGCAAAGTCGTGAGGAGATGCTCAGAAAAAAGTTCAGTGCCAAGATCAAAGATTAACAAGAAGCTATTGAACTCTCTCCAAAAGTCATGGGACATGAATGTCTCAGTTATAAAAAAGACAAAGGATCTCAACCGACTCAGTCTTGCAGAAACAATGGAAATCATTAAAACCTGTGATCTTAATGACAAGCAAAGGGAAATCAATCATGTGAACTCTTATTCTACTACAAACCTTGGGATTTCATCAAACAATGCCTTTTCATCCTTTACAACTCCACAAAATCAAGATTTTGTTGTTCCACCAACACCATCCCATGTTGTTCCACCATCAATGTCTTATCCACATGCAGCCTCCTCCTCAAAAGCTCCTGCTACAACCTCTGCTCCCAAAGAAACCAAAGAGAACATGGATCTAGCTTCTGGGCTGGTGAATTGCTATAATGCCTTTGTGGTTGGAGAGTTGCCTCATCAGATTTCTTTTGATGATCTTCATCAGATTCACCTAGAGGATGTAAAGGAGATGGACATCACTTGGTAGATTGCAATGTTTATTTTCAGTGCCAAGCAATTTGCAAAGAAAACTGGAAAGAAAAATGGATGAATGCAGAGAAGAAAGTTGGATTCAACAAAGAAACCTAAGATGATTTAACTCTTACGAGCCTGGTCATTTTGCTCGTGACTCTCCAAAACCTGATCAAAGAATAAATCATGAAAGGACCACAATGCTGATGGGAAACAACAACGGAGGTGCTGCTAACAACGTGACTGCAAATCTGGCGGTGGTAGTTCACTCATTTGATTCGGAGGATCAAATTTAGGCTCTAAACATTTTAAGACTTGAAATGCTCATTTAGCCCAGATTAGTGACATCCCTGAGGAGAATGTTGGAGAAAATCATGAAGAATAGATGATGGAGTTACAATTCGCATTCATGGTGTCCACTACCCCTGAGCCTGAGAAGAAAGAGGTCAGTGAAACTTTATGTTCTCAAACTTGCATCAATACTTTTAAATTTTTACGTGAACAAATAGAATTACTATGTAGAGAAAATGAGGACCCAAAATACGAAGGATATAACCTTAGGAAGGGGCGAAAACCATTAAAATAACAATTAGAGGCCAAAACTAAGGATTTTAGGAAATTGCACGAAGAATTTAGTGATAGGTGTGAGAACTACAAATTTATCAAGAAACAAGTTGCCACTATGACTGATGACCTTGACACATTAAAAATCCGTTCTGAAAATGATGATTTAATTTCAAAAAGTTTGATGTGTCAAGTGAAATAGTTGAGACTATGATAGAGAAACAAATGAAATGGAAAAAATAAGAAGTAGGTAGGTCTAGGATATGAGCGTGTCCCTCATCCTTTTAATCACAATTACACTGCTATACCTATGCCCCATGAAGACATGGACAAAGAATAATTTCTTATGTATGGCAAACCTGTTGTACCTGTGATGGAGAGCAGTGTTATGGAAAAGGATACTACGTTTCTACTTCCTATGCAGATTCATCATTAAGTCATGGCAAGCATGCAACAAAAGAGAGTGTGTCTGATAATAATAGTGTTTCAAAATCTGTTGTTTCTGTTTTGAACAATGATGCTTGTGTTTGTAACTCTAAAGCTGATGGTTTGGTTTGTGATGATTCTGTGTCAAAGTCTAATGATTCAGTTGTTTTTGATAAATGTGGTGAAGAATTTAATAAATCTGATGTCTCCGTCACAAACACATCCATTCCACTAACACTTGTCACAAAACATGAAACTTGCACATGCATTTGTGGGTGGCGTAAGGGAGTCCATAAGAACACTAGATCAGAAAAGAGCGGTATAAGTTTTTATGCTAAGAAGCATACATGATTTAATTGTGGAACTGCTGGTGACGAGGAAGATATCTCATTAGAAAATCCTTAAGATCTCGTCCTCGTGATGATGATTGGAGTGTCAATAAAAACAGAAAAAATGGATTGAGCATAAAAAGAATAAACAGTTTTTTTCATAAAAATACAACTGGTACTTTTATGAAACCGAACATGGCTAAGCCAAGGTTGGGTTCGTCAAAGTCTTCGTCTAGGTCTTCGGCTAATCTTTGACGGAAACCCAAACAATCAAATTCAAAGAAAACTATTTCAAAATCACCTGTAAATGTTTCTAAACCTACTTACCATTGGGTGCCCAAGAATTTACATGTCCAATCATCGCAATCTTCTGCTTGTGCATCCGGATATAAACCAAATTCAAAAAGTGAAAAAGAAATTTTTGTTGCTAAAAAGGGAAAACTCAGTGTTTCAATGACCTAGGTTCCAAAATCTAACTAATACCACGCATCGTGCAAGAACAACTACGGTGGAATGTCATTAGACCATGGTATGCCGAAAGTGGTTGTTCCAGGCACATGACAGGAGACATCTCCCAACTGCATGAGATTCAAAATTTCAATGGGGGCTATGTTTCCTTTACGGAAGGGGATGGCGGGAAGATCACCCAAAAGGGAACTGTTACAAATGGACTGTTGAGCTTTGAGAATGTCAACTATTCTCCTGAGTTAAAGCACAATTCATTGAGTGACTCACAAATTTGCGAAAAAGGCTATTCAACACACTTCACTGACAAAGAGTGTCATATCTTGAAGCCTCGAATCATTATTCACGAAGATTCGATCTTGGTGAAATCAAAGAGCGATGGAAATGCTTATATCATAGACATGAATTTAATATCCTGGAGCAAGTCACATGTCTCTTCTCTAAAGTCTCTGAACACAATGCCATGCTTTGACATCGTCGTCTCAGCCATGCGAATGCCAAGAACCTGAATCGTCTTGCTAAAAACTAGATAGTGCGTGGCCTCCCTGTCAAATACTTTATTACTTTTGAATAATGCATGGAATGTGCTCAAGGAAAACATCATTGCAAGGCCTATTTTCCAAAGGCTGTCAACTCAATCATCAATGTTTTCCAATTGTTGCACATGGATTTATTTGTTCCAGTTAACGTTCTCAGCATCAACAAGAGCTCCTATTGCTTGGTTGTGATAAATGACTACTCGCGGTTCACATGGGTTTTCTTCTTATCCAACAAGAGTGGAATTGATGATCTGATCAAGAAGTTCGTTGTAATGAGTGAGAACCAAACAAATAAGAAAGTGAAGGCGCTCAGAATTGTAATGGCACGAAATTCAAGGATGCTGTTCAGGATCATTTCTGTGCCCAAAAGGGTAAACTGTGTCAATACGGTGTTGTTCGCACACCTCAACAAAATGGTGTTGTTGAACGATGCAATCGTATTCTAACAGATGCTGCAAGGACGATGCTCTGTGACTCTAAACTACCAGTCTTGATTTGGCCGGAGGTGATCAACACTGCCAGCTATGTCTAGAACCATGTCCTGATCAACAAAGCCTAGATGAAGACCCCATATGAAATTCTGTACAATCACAAGCCATCCGTTGCTCACTTTTGAATTTGTGGATGTATTTGCACCCTCCTTCTCTTAGATTCCAACCCCAAGTTCAACTCGAAGGCTAATGATTGCTACTTCGTGGGATATGCTGCTCGTATTGCTTATCATGTATACAACAAGAAAACCAAGCAGATTGTTGAATCTTTCGATGTGCGCTGGTTGGAAGAGAATGAGACAGACACCTAAGTCGGTCCTGACTGGTTATTTGATCACGCTTCTTTATTTAAATCATTTTATGTGTTTTCAGATGATGTGTCAGGTTCTTGCTCAGCTCAAAGGTTGTTATTGAAGATGAAGAGGAAGATGTTGTGTACAGACCACCTTTGGTGCCTTCTACGAATCCTAGGGTGCATGAAGCTATTAAAAGTACTTCTTCAGGTTCTCCAAGTCAAAGAATCAATCCTGATGCTGAAGCCACTCATCTTACTCCTGTTGAAATAGAGTTCATGACCAGAGATACTTCCACTGCTACTCAATCTTTCATGGAGCTTCTCTTTCTCGGGCAAATTGAGAATGAGTATGTGGAAAGCACCTCTCATGGTTCTAGATTGTCTGAGGTGGATGATTCAGCAGACGATAGACTCATCAACATCAACATCAATCATGTCACTATGAATGACATCAACTATGAAATTCTCACTAGATTTCAATGCGATCATCTGATAGAAAATGTCTTTGGTCAACTAGGTGATGAAGTTAAAACACATAGTCAAAGTGGAGATGTCAATATATAGCTCTACTCTTGCTTCATTTCTCAGATTGAGCCAAAGAACGTGGAAATAGCGCTGAAGGAGCCTAGTTGGGTTGATACGATAAACGAGGAACTTAATCAATTCAAGAAATAGGGGTATAGAAACTGGTTGAGCTGGAAAAGGGCAAAAAGTCTTTAGACATGCGTTAAGTGTTCCGTAATAAGAAATATGATCGTGGGGTAATTGTATGAAACAAATCGTGTGTGACAACCCGAAAATTTCTAGCTTGCATTCTTCATTTCTTATCAATAATAGACTCGTTTTGCTATTTTGTAGTACCATTTAGGGTCTATTGGAGCGTTCTAAACGTGATATGATCAAGGTTGAAGTGTGGAAATAGGTTAAATCAAAGTGTAGGAATCAAAAAGAGGCCAAACACTCCAACACATGTAGTGTGTGGCCACACACATGTGTTTGCGGCCTCACACCCTTTCCAACCGCACACTCCACCTATATATACCAAACTTAGTCATTTTTGAACTATTCTTTCACTTCTTCAAGCATAGAGCTCGAAAATCCTCTCAAGTATCATCCATTCTCCTTGAAGATCTTCATACAAGGTAACAAGAACACCAAGAACACCAAGAAACACCATCTGGCCGCACACATGGCAGCACACACCATCTGGCAGCGCACATGGCCACACACAGGGCCGCACACATGTACTGGCAGCACACATGGCCACACACATGTGTTGGCAGCACACTAGGCCGCACACACACATATAGTGTGTATTTTGGCCATACACCCTCTTGTATAGCCTTATAAACCCTCATACAATCATATATGATTGTAACACTTCATTATAAGTGTTTACTAGTCCCTAAGGTGGTCCCAAAATCATTATTCAGTTGTTCATAACACTAATTATATTCATATATATATATATATATATATATATATATATATATATATATATATATATATATATATATATATATGGCAATATATCCTAAATAGGATTCGCGTGTGTACTCAAACCACCACTTGATACTTAGCAACTGATCCAACGTTTTCATCAGAACCATTCACTACAGGTGAGTTCATACCCCCTTAATCAATATTTTAAACGGTCTTTAAATGTTTTATTGGGGGGGGGGGGATACAAGTAGAATAATGCTAGTTATTATATCAATCACATGTGATTAATAAGCAGCTTTCAAATGATTGGATACTCATTAGCCGTTTTACTAAACAGTTTCTTCAAATGCCTTTCATAATCACTACATGTGTTTAAAATCCCTTATTTCTCTGTACATTTTACTCCGTATATTACTTTTAAAACTTATTTAAAATTGTGTTTCAAACAAATGTTTCTTTATACTAAACCGTTTTATAGATTGACATCAAGTCGATCTGTTCTTAAAAAATATTTATGTTCAAAGGTTTTACAAATCTTATTTTATGCTTTTAAATTATAAATTGCATGCCTCTATATGTATAGTTATATAAGAAATGTCTAAAAAACTTAGGAAGACTATCCACCCTATTTCCTTTTCGCGCTTGAGATGTGGTCTGGTGGGATATCGGGTATTCGTCCGAAGGTCGTTTAAACATTAGTTATATATCACATGTACATATATAGTCATAAAGGTCCTTCCAGTTCATCCCATGCCCTTGGGTAGCAAGGGTATACATTCATGTCTATACGTATCAGTTAGATTACTAGTAAACTACCATGTGGGTAATTTAGGAAGATACTAGAGATATTACTAGAATGCGATACCATACAATGAGTCAGTTCATTCATGAGTCAATAATTGCTAGAACATTACAGTACATTACTATACTTACTAAATAGGGAGCACGTACACTACAGCTAGAACATTACAGTACATTACTATACTTACTAAATAGAGAACACGTACACTACAACTAGAACATTACAGTACATTACTATACAATTACATGATCACACTTACACGAGTACACTTACATATACATAGAACAGATGTCACTAGGTGCTATAGCATGGACCCAGTTCAGGATCTAACTATACTGATGAATCACAACGCAATTGTGGTAGTTATATCGAGTATACATGATCATAGTAATGTTGATGCTCACGACTTGCAGATATACAGGGGTCGTGGGTAGGTTCCAAAATCCCTTTGATAGGGGAGCGTTTAGCCTGGGATCTAGACATCACATTATACCTTATCCCTCAAATAAGGCAGCTGAGTACCGATGTAGTTATTTATATCAAATACTACAGTACTTACACGATTACCTTAGACTTAAGGAAATTGGTACGGTGGTAGTTCGACACTACACCATAGTACTATTTCGCTTTCCCACTTACATTCACTTCGTGAACATTCACACGACGCACGGAAATATAGAAACTATATTTTTGGTTAATGATAGTTATACCTGGGAAAATACATACTCTTACAAGAGACACACGCACAGACACTAGATGCCTTGGTAGAAGGCTACATTTAGAGGAGTTAGGTCTTGGTAGAAGACTACATTGAGAACAGTTAAGTCTTGGTAGAAGACTCATTTTGTTACTAATAGAAATCATAGGGATTTCTAGGGCTTTTCAAACGTTTACAATTGTTTTACAAACATTTTCATGTATACAGTTCATTTACATTTTTAATATTTACAATTCGTATACATACAAATACATACATTTCAAATACATACAAGTATTTTCATACAAATTAAGACACTAAAATACTTATGATCTCACCAGCTTCAAAGCTGATACTCACTTTCAAAATTACATGTATCCTCAGGTCATCATAGACAGGTACAGATGCAAGAATTTGGGAAGATGGAGCTCGTTGAAGACCTATCTTTCATTTTGATTTATGCTTTAGTGTTTATCAAAATTTGACAAAACACGTTTGTATAATAATTATATTATTAATGCAATGGATGATGTTGTTGCTTGTTTACTACTTTACATTGTGGTGATACTGTACATGACGTCCTCCACCCCAGAACGTTTCCGCCGTTTTTTGTTTTGGGGTGTGACAGCGTGTTTGGTTGTTCGTGGGTTTCGGAAAACTTAAGTACTTGACTACACTAAAGTATATGCTCCTATAGCGCTCCTTGAAGTTATCTGCATCTTTCTGGCTTATGCTTCCTACATGCGGTTCACTGTTTATTAGATGGACGTTAATACCACCTTTCTATATGGACCTGTGAAAGAAGAAATTTATGTTGATCAACCTCCCGGTTTTTTCAACTCATAATTTCGAAATCATGTCCACAAATTAGATAAGGCTCTGTATGGGTTACATCAGGCTCCATGAGCTTTGTATGCTACTCTAACAGATCATTTGCTCGAGCATGGTTATGCCATAGGCACAATCAATCAGACGCTCTTTATAAAGCATGTGGATGGCGATCTCCTTCTTGTATAGATATATGTCGATGACATCATTTTCGGGTTGACGAGCTCAAAGTTGTGCACAGAGTTTGAGACCATTATGAAGAAGATATTTGAGATGAGCTCCTTGGGAGATAGGACCATGTTTTTGGGGTTGTAGGTCTATCAAAATTCAACCTGAATCCTTTTGCATCAAGGAAAATATGTTAACGACATTCTTGAAAGGTTCGGGTTTAAAGACTCCAAAGCTGCCTTGACATCGATGGCTGAGCGACCCTTGTTGTCTCAATATCCTGATGGTGAATCTGTAGATCAGACAGAATACAGATCGACGATTGGATCCCTGATGTATCTGACTGCGAGCAGACGTGACATCATATTTGCAGTCTGTCAGTATGCACATTATCAGGCTAATCCTAAATTCTCTCATTTAATTGTTGTCAAAAGAATCTTTAGGTATCTCAAAGGTAGCCCAAAATTGGGTCTTTCGTATCCTAAAAATTCTGATTTTCATTTATATGTATTGGTTGACAACATTTATGGAGTTTGTGAACTTGACAGGAAATCAACTTCCGGGGGATGTCAATTCTTAGGCGACCTTCTGGTGTCTTGGCAGTGCAAGAAACAACAAATTGACTGAACCTCAACGATGGAAGCGGAATACATTGCTGCTTCTGCCTATTGCTCTCAAGTCATTTAGATTCAACATCAGTTGTTGGACTACACTTTGAATTTTCTTGAAACCCCTATCTTCTGTGATAATGATGCTGCAATCCAATCACTAAAAATCCTATCCGACACTCCAAAATCAAGCACATCGACATCAAAGTTCATTTTATAAGAGATTTTTATGACCGTTCGCTCATCCGGTTGGAGCAGATTCACACTAATAATAATGTGGCAGATCTGTTCACTAAACCATTTAACAAAGCTTGATTCGATGTGCTTGTGGGCTTTCTAAAAATGCTACATTTTGAAGACTGCTTTTTGTTTTAGGTGAGTTTAAATTTGTGCATTTAATTTTCTTTCTCTCCTATGCACAAATATAGGGGATAAATATAACAAAACAAAATTCATAAAATTGAAATCCAAAAATAATGTTATTTATGTTCTTTTTTTTTTTTTCAGAAAATATGAAAAATCCAAAAATAGTGTCTCATGATAGTTTGTGTGCAAGTGATGTACTGGAAAGTGATATCAACCAAGTGATAACAGGAAATTTTAATTTGTGTCAGGTACCAACGTTGAACTGTCTAGGCTCTGTGTTCGTTGCGCTGGTAGGCACGGAAAATTTAAATGGACCAGACTAGGAATAAATGGACATTTAAAAGGAGTTTACAAATGTTGACATAGATAGTTCCGTTTGGTCTGACAATACGATGTTCGGGTAGATTGAGTAGTGAGATATACATGGGAATCTGCAGACTACACTAAAGTAAAATGTATCTAGAAATGTGGCATAACTTTTCCTTGATGTATGGACACATGTCCTTAATTCCAGTACTGATAGGGCTGCTAGGGAATTCCAAAAAAGTAGGTCTTTAGAAGGCAATTTTCTTTCTTTCTTTTTGTTAGTCATTTGTTGCCTCCTCTCCATGATTGGAAGAGATCTAACTTGGACTGCAACATATGAAACTTTATTGTCACACCCTAAAACCGGAACGGCGGAAACGTTTGGGGGTGGAGGACGTCATGTTTAGTATTACAAGACATGTATCATAGTAATAAAAGTAATAAACAACCATTTCATTAGAAAGAAAGTGTTTACAAAGTCAGTGGTTTACATAACACAGACAAAAAGTAAATAAGAAAACAAGACATGACGCTATACTGCTCCATCATATGAAATCCCAGTGCGCGTACCTGCCTACTAGTTTCCTAAGAATACTAGTTATTTTGAAAGAGTTGATCAGCATTTAAGCTGGTGAGCTCATAAGATTTTAGTGATGTAAGTATGTTGTAAGAAAGTTATAGTAAGTTGTAAGTTTTGTTTAGAACAGTTCACCCGTTCCTCCAGAAAATCCTATATTTCCTGCTTTGATGAAAGATAAGTAAAAATGACTCTACAATCCTTTGTATGAGTACTAAGTGGATACAGGTTATATAAAACCCAGGGTAAACAAATAACCGATTGTGTGTATCTACCCTAAGCCCACAACCAAACATGGAATAGGGAATGAGGCGGAAGGCACACCTCCCGTTGTTTGTTAGATCATCGTCATATATAACCCTGGCGTATTCACTTGGTACTCATGGAGTTAATTGAAATAGTTCCTTTATATTTTATGAAAACATTCTTTAAGAAAACCCTTATTTCTTTTAGTAAAAATGGTAACCATGATGGTTCCTTCTATAATCACTTGGCTTATACTAGCTATATACAACCTAAAATCGAATAGATAGTTAGTTGTGTAAATCCTCCCTAAGTCCACAACCAAACAAGAAACAGAAAGTAAGGCGGAAAGCACACATCCAACTATCTATCAGTTATTAATTATATATAACCCCGATGTATAAAACAAGGTATTATAAAGTTTTCCACTTAAGGTCCTTTAAGTTATACTGGTTTGATAAAATGGATTAAACCCTTTACTGGTAAGTTTCTAGTTTAGTCTACTTCGTGTTTTTTCTGAAAAGTATGTTCTTTGTAATGATGTATTTGAATTAGTTTACGATGACCTGATCTATACCTGGTACTCCTTATGATTACTTGGTGTGTACAGAATACATATATAACTAAGATCGGATAGATAGTAGATTGGGTGCATCTTCCCTAAGCCTACAACCAAACAAGGAACAAGAAGTAAGGCAGAAAGCACACATCCTACTTTCTCCTAGACCCGATTAATATATATATATATATATATATATATATATATATATATATATATATATATATATATATATACAGACCCGATTAATATATATATATATATATATATATATATATATATATATATACACACACACACTAAAGTATCATAAAGTTAGCATTATAGGTCCCTTTTCCGCTTGATGTTCATGTTACAAATAAGATATGTAAATCTGTATAATTAATTTCGATTTAATATATTGCTATCACCTCGTGCCTACTAACCATGAAACGTGTAATCGTACTAGTGTCAACACAAAGCCGTAAAGATACATTATTAAGATTTATTACCTCGTGCATGCTAACCCAGGTACGTGCAATCGTACTAGTGTTAACGCAAACCCGAAAAGATATATTATTATGTTTTATCACCTCGTGCCTACTAACCCAGGTCCGTGTAATTGTACCAGTGTTAACGCAAACCCGGAAAGATATATTAAAATCTTAATGAATTAAGGATACAATGTATTCCTAAAGTACTAGGAACATCGTATAAGTGTGTAATTCTAGAATTGTTCGTCTGTTATTGTTATAGTGTGTTCCTCTCTGTACTTGCTATGGTGAACTCTACTTTGTACTTGTTATAGTGTGTTCTTCTCTGTACTTGTTATAGTATGAACTGAACCCCTAAACTATATGTATTATAGTTTACTAATATGTTTACTTGAACCGATACTGACTTGAAGAAAAGACTCATTTTATCTACTAAGTTATGATTGTACTTTAAAAACAGTGTTTTGTAACTATAAACTAACATAACTTTAAAAGAGTTTTTGAGATGTTTTGATCACTTAATAATACATAAGCAATTCTTTAAAAGATGTTTGTAACAAAATATTTACACAATTAATATTGTGTTCAAATGACAATATAATGACATATATTGGCATGAATATAGTGTTTAGAAGCAACCACATGCAAGGAAACACCTTTAGGGACTAGGAAACACTTGGACCAAGAGTTAGAATTGATGGGTTTTGAGCAAAACATCAATCCTATGGTGTACATGCAAACCCTAATAGCTTTTGGATCTAGTTTGTCTAATGAACATGCAATTGATTATCCAAAGCTATAAACACTAGATCTAGCATACAATTAATTAAATTAACATAAAATAGGATTTAGATCTGACCTTTGATTGTTATATAGCAATAACAATCAATCCTTGGCTTCAGAAAGCTTAGTGCCTCAAGTGTTGCACCTCTAATGGAGTCACAAACACCACTAAGCAACTTGGATGAAGAGGGAGGAGGGAGGAGACACCAAAAACGTCCGGAAACCCTAAAGGAACTCCTAGCCACGCTTTTGGGGCATAGGGACCCTTTATATACATGTAGGCTATTAGGGTTTACAACTAGGAAACCCTAATATGGCTGCTTAAGCCCTAAGCAGCCCATGGACTCCTTTAACATATCCTTTGGACAAATTCTTTATGGGCTTCCCATATAATTCGTCCAACCTATATTATTTAGGTAATCCATAGCCCAATTGCAATTATCTTATAATTACAAATCCAGTCCCCTAAGTTTAATTAATCTCTTTTAGCCATAAAATTAATTCTTAACCAATATTAATTAAACATTATGATTTCTCCTTTAATATATTATTCTTATAATATATTAATAAATCATAATTAATCGTTTCTCTCCTTAATTCATCCTACATATTGCTATGGTGAAGGCAACCCAAAAGGACCATGCTCATAATCGGGTCAAGTACATACCAAAATAGTCATGGACTTAGACACAAATCCAACAAGAATCACATGTGATTCATCTAAGGGGAGTGTATAGCCCAAATGAGGAGTGTGCGGCCATGGTTTTATGGCCGGGGAGTGTACAACCGTACACTCATGGTAACAAGTGCATAAAAGTTAACTTGGATGATAGGGAAGCTTGTGAGACTATTGCTCGTCAAGTCTTGAAGCTAAAATTGCATTTTGAAGGCCCTTCAGGGGTGTTTTGGGGGGTGTACGGCCATACATGGGTGTACGCCCGTACACTCCTTATGTTCTTGTATTCTGGGTGTTTTTAATGTGTTAAGCCAGTGACCCTAACATGTACTAAGCATGGGGAAGGAGTACCTACGATTTAGAGGCTCAAAAGGGTTCACAATCACCAAGAACAAGTGTGTGTTCTTGGTGAAATGGATGAAGATTTGAAGATCTAGTCAAAAGATGATTTCCATGGATGTACTCAATGGGTGTTACTAGGAGAAGATGGATAACAACAAATCTAAACGGAAGAAAGTGTTACATTCTTGAAGATAGGGGTAAAAGCTCGATGATAGTTGAGAGAAAACTCGATGTTCTTCACTTGGAAACTGAATAAATGGCTTAGGAATGAAGGGATATCACTCTTATGGAGGGGTGTACGACCAACATGGGTATACGGCCACACAAGCATGTGTACGGCCACACACTCATGTGTACGGCCGTACACTCCCTCACATGGAGTGTATGGCTTGATTTTGACGCGACGAATTTACGCAACTCGATCCTATAACCAATGCTTGAATGTACTGAGTTTTGAACCCATAAACAGACTCTAAACAAGGCTAAAGATAGCAGAAATGAGTCTGATACACTGTTGGATTGAATGGCTGGACTTTACAAGGAAAAAAAATTTGGGTTGTCACATCTATGTCTATGCATCTCCTTCTGTATGCAATTCTTTTTCTCTGTTAGTCATATGGTGTCTCCTTTGCGTGATAAGTTCTTACCTGACCTGCAACACATCATATGCTACATTTTATTTCTTAATCTCTCTAATTCAGTTTGTTATATGTCAGTACCTCTGTGTGATTGGAAGATATCCGACCTGGCAATAAAACGTGCATTGAATAGGTTGTCTATAGATCTCGTTGATAAATTTAGGTGGACAACAATATCCTTGGTCGTCGTCAGCTAAATGTTCCCTCTAGGAGTATTGGTCAAGAGTCTTGTCACTTGTAGTATGTCCAAATTTTTCACAATCTTTTGTATTTAAGTGGACCACAATACCGGCGATTGACCAGATCTAGTCATGAAGGTGGAGGTACTGAAAAATAGATTAAGGATGTCTTAAAACTTTGATCCCAAAATCACGAAAATAATATTAGCAGTGGTGAAAAGAAATGAGTGTTATTTTATTTTCTAAAAAATTAAAAATTAAGATATATATATATATATATATATATATATATATATATATATATATATATATATATATATATATATATATATTAGTTTGAATTTAATTTTTAGATTTTATTTTATTTTTAATATTTTGAAGTCTTCCAAAATGTTTTATTTTTGAAAATTTGGATGTATTGGGTTTGGATTTGAAGCCTTTTGGGTTTGTAGCCCGTGAGATATGGATCAGGAATGGTCCAATGTATAACTAGACTGGCTTATGGCTGTAAACCTTTTTACCCTCACTTTTCAGTTACCGTTCGTAAACCCCTCTAGATTCTCTCTCAACTGTTCACAGATCAATCTTGATTCATCAACTTCTTGTTGTTATTATCCTAAATTGAACTGTGATTTGTGTAGGTACTGCTAAGGCGAACTCCACACAATCGTTTTTCATGCGAATCGATCACGTTTTGAGGGTTTATTGAAGCAAAAAAAGATTATCGGCGATGAACAACATTTACAACCGCAAACGCTTTACAGCCATTAACACGTTTACGACCATTAACTCGTTTACGGTTGTTAACCCATTTACGGCCATTAACTTGTTTATAGCCATAAACTGATTGTTGATCCAAATTAAATTATATTGAAGCCTAATTAATTGATAAATGAGAAAACTTAATTTTAATTGACTAAATCATTAGTTTTCTCATTTGGCTCGTTTGGTGCAGATCAAATGACAAATTTCATATTTTCTGACAGGCACGACATTGCTGCTTTCCTGTTTGATCCACCAACTGCACACCAAGAATTCAAGTCCTTGATTCATGGACTCAAAAGATGCTGTCTTGGACATGCCTTTAGGAAAAATCCCATCATCTGTCAAGACTTGATAAAGCAATTATGGAACAAAGCCTTTGTGTAGAAAATAGAAGATAGTGAAGAAACATTGGAATCGGTTATTAATGGAAAGAAGATCGTGGTGTTGGAGCAAGTCATTCGTGAAGCATTGAAGATCAATGACCAACCTGGGTTTCCTACTGAGATTTCCATTGGAGCAAATAGAAGAAATTGTTGAAAGAATGGGATATGAGGGAGTGTTTCCTCCCACCATAAAGAAGTTGTTGCCTCCTTATTGGAGATTTCTTGTTCACTCCTTCATTATCTGCATCTCAGGCAGGAGAGCTGGTGCTGATGAGATCTCACTACTAAACACTGGTTCCATAGTTGGTCTTACTACGTGTCTTTATTTTAACTTCTCAAAATACATTTTGAATTAGATGAAGAGCAATCTGGAAGGAAAGAGGAAAGATAAATTTCTGATGTCTCTCGAGGTTTCTACAAATGATTTTAGATAGTAAATACCTAGAGTTGGAAAGAAAAGGAGACACTTTGGATTTGAAGTCCTTGGGATCAAATACTTTTGGGTTGATGAAACAGAACCGAAAGGGTACAAATTTTGAATTCAAAGGAAAATACCCGCTGAAAAATTTCGGCAAGTTTGTGGAGATTATTGATGCATCATAATCCGAAAGTTCATCTGATGATGAAGATGTTGAAGATGATGTTATTAAAGTCTATGAACATGAAGAAGAGCATGTTCCTCCTGTTGCTATTGTTGCTGAGGAACATGTGCAAATGACTGATGTGGAGGTGAACAATGAAGATGATGATGATGAGGATGATGATGAAGATTATACGGTTTTAGGTAGTGATCTATATGGATATGATAATGATGATTTGTTCTTCGACATTGAGCACGATAATGATTTAAGGATAAGCAATGAGGATATCGATGCCTTCTTTGACAATGTCGATGATGTTGCACAAACAGCAATAGAGACCGAGGGAGCTAGCAATGTTCTCAAAGTGATGACTCAAATTTTTGATCAGATGGTCGACACTTCAGCGAATATGGATACAACTTCAAGGATTCCTCCCCTTTCAGTTGTTACTCCAACTTCTTTTCCATCTGAAAGTGATCTTATTTTGACACAAGCCACCCAACCTCCAATCAAAAGGAGAAGAGCCAACCCAAGGCTGGTAGTACTAATCAGGGAACAAGCGTCGCCTGTCCAATAGACTTCTACATCTGCAACACCAACACAACCGACCCTTGAAGAAAGTCAAGTTACAAAAGAAGGTCCATGTGTTTCTTGATCTTCCTATGAAGTTGGGAGCTCTTCAGCTCCTAGGGGTTCCTCTCCACCACAACCTGCGCATGATGCTGCCTTTGAGAGGCTTGCCAGGTTGTTGGCGCAACAAGATTTTGAACCTTTAACCTGAGGTAAAGATATATCTATAGGTGAAGGATGTTCAGGGGGAGCCAACCCATCAATTTCAGATCTTAGAGCGGAGATTAGTATATTAAACCAAAAGATTATCAAGAAGGAGGTTTTGATTGGAAATCTCGACATTTGAATTTCTGATCTTGAAGTAGAAAATTCTCTATAATCAAAACAAATTTCTACTCTACAGATCAACGTTGGAGCCTTGAGTGTTGGATACTTTGACTTGAAGAACAATCTTATTGCAGAATTTGGCGACAAATTCAAAACTACTGTCGAAGATCCAAAAGAAGTTGAGACTTCTCCATCTGCCCCAACCAATACATCTCAACAAGATCCTTTTGTTAATCCTCCACTCGTCAGAACCACAATAGTTATTGGCCATTTTGAGATAAAACCTGCTCAAGCTCATCCAAGATCTACTCTCAAATATTCTCGGAGACAAGTATCTACATAGAAGAATGGGAAGTGGCTCTTCATGAAAAATTCAGATCAGAATATTCGTGGAGACCAGGCTCAACTCAATTTGGGTGATCTTGGAAAGAATAGGTTCAGAGACAAATATAGTGACCAGTCAAGAATTGTTATGTGGGGCTTTCATGACAGATTAAATTGCTGGTTGGTGAAACGAAATAGAGGTAATGTGGAGTACTGCAAGGACACAAATAATTTTTCTTCTTTGACAAAGGTGGATCTCACGAGCTTTCTGAAGCTCCATTCTCCAACCCAACCAATGATCCTCGTGGAACTGATTTCAAACTATTCTTGGAGAATCAAGTTAGGTGGAAATTTGATAGGATGAAGACTAATGAATCTTTCCTGAAAAGAGCCAAAGGCATTGTTGACCCCTAGACCAACAAGAGCGTCAAGAATGTCATGTGGCCCCTGACAAAATAGATGACACATATTCCTATTGTGAAGAATTTTTGTGATAGATCACTACATAATATGGAATACTAGGTTTTTGGTGAACGGGACATAAACTCTTTAGCTCAACATCAAATCATTTGCAAGAAAGAGATTTTTTAGGCTGCGACAAAAGAATATACAAGAATGATTTTCTAGATCATTGAGAAGAAGATGTGACTGGGTGCGATGGGAAGATCTAATGTGTTGGTTGTAGAAAAGGACTGAATTCATGCTAGCCTCAAACCAATAGGGAGACTGTTAGGTCATATTTTGTTGGTTTGAGCTAGGAATCCATCTGTATGAGTCTTGTGAGATGGTGTCTTGTAAATTAGTGGGTTTGCGGTTGGGTAAACCGAACACATGTTTTTTTCAGTTCATGAGGTGTTTGCGGCTGCAAGTGTGCTTACGGCCATGAACCCGTTTGTGGTTCACTGTTCAATATATATAGGTGTCAGTCTTGTTAGAGTGTTAACGGTTATATGTGTTTGTTCCATTGTACCTGACGTTTACATCTCAATACAAACATGTACAATTTGGATCATTCGTGCTTTTACTCCTTATTCTTATTGATTATAGCTTGTTCTTGTGTGTGATCTCTAGTTGGTTCCAGATTTTGGGACTTACAAAGTGAGAATATATTCGAGAAAATTTAGTTGGTGACTCTAGATATGAATGCAATTATTGTAATTGTAGAAACCTTTTGGAAAGAGATTGCATGTTAAAGAAATAAAAAGATAATCAAGAGAAGTTCAAAGATGAGGCATATTATGTTTTAATGATCAAAGATGTGTGGACTAATTCAAAGAATCTATCATCAGTGGTGAAGGGCATGGATGAAAACAAAGAAACATATTAGATTTGGTCATTTGGATTTGATGATGTGAGATGCATTATCCGGCGCATGGTGCTATGTTTGCTATGCACGCTAGTAATGATGTTGATATGCATTATGGTGGCGAGGACCTTATGAAGGGAGTGCTATTGTTAGATAGCGAAGATGAGATTGCAGATGGAGGAGAGAATGTCATAGGTTATTGTTTCATGTTAACCACTTCAAATTTGCCAATGATGTTGAAGGTAGGTGGTCTAATATTCTGACTTAATATTTCTTTGAGTTCTTATGGTGCTAATTTATATGACATTGATGGTGTGTGTTATTTTTTAAATGATTAGTTAATTTCTATGAGTAGTGTTGTGGAGAAAACCAAAGCTAAACTTTGTGATGCTAACCTCAAAATTGTAGAGATAGACACTAGGATTGAGAGTTTGAATATGAAGCTTAACAATGTTATAATTGATAGGGATTTGGTTAGGACTAATAATATCTTGTTGATCAAACAATTAAAACCTCTATTATAATACTGCAAAAAGGTCGTATAGTAAACTCACTCTTCTATATCATTCCTCAGAGATTTCTAAGGAACAACATCAAAAACTTTTCCTTTTATTACATTTATGAAAGAATGTTTGATGATGGGGTTTCTAAAATTTAATCCGGTACCAAATGATTCATATACTTATCGTGTTGACATATTCGTATTTTTGTGCCCATTCTAGTTAAAGTTGGCTTTGCATATGAGTTTTGAGAGTTCTCAATTGGTTTCATAACAACTTGGAAGCAATGGCAAGCCCTTGTTCTACCAGGTGGCAAGAAGTTAAGATTGCACATGTTCAGTCCATATGAGCTTGGAATTGTCACTAACCTTGTCTTGTGATTATGGTTTTGACAAATTCACAAGGATAAGAACACATACACCATAAAATCTAATGTCATAAGGTATCTCTTCGATTCATTAAAATGATGGTAAGGAAATGCTTTCACTAAGAAGATTTTAAGTAGATAGGAATTGTGACATTTGCATTCTCAAAGTCGTTAGTGGAGCGTGTGTGGTTAACCGACACACTAACATGGACTTGTGATGAATGGAAATGGTCTAAACAATTGAGACTATGATTACGACATCCCTTTTCATAGTTTAGAAATTGTTTAGACACACATGTTTGCTATCTAAGAAAATGTGTACGATTTTGATAAAGTTTTATCAAAGCATCTCGTATCAGAAATCTGAACTTTGGTAAGAAAGTCAATAAAGTATTGATTTGTAGAAGTTCGGATGATTTCTGGATACATGTCAAAGCTAGTGGGAGCATAAGTGTTATGCTAATAATCATCATGTTAGTGGGAGCATGATGATTATGATAAGTTTTGCAAGTTACCAATGTTAATTATAGAAAACAAAAGTTTCAATTGGGAAAAGTCTAATAACTATAACTACCAACGTACCTCTAGGATCCGACTTAGCAATCCTAAACTCTCAAAAGCCGATGTCAACTCTGACCAAGTCAGTGATGCATCCTTTAGATAAGGGATCATATACTCCTTTGTTCTCAAGTTATCAACCAGACAAATACATGGAACAGTGTCATATTTGTTGTCCAATAGTTTGTTTCTCGATTTTCGATTCGTCTGACATAGAACATAACTGAACACATCAATTTAGTTCTGACTGGGCCTGACACATATGTCAAAACATAATCATCAAGGGGCCCAAGATATCGCTTTTAATCCTCTTAGGACAAAACTGAACATATAAACTTTGACATTATATGCTTGTACTAACTACTCATTAAATCATGCACAACGATACGATTTATAACATCAAGTTACTGATGCGTTTTCGTATCATCAATGCACAAGTAGTTCATAGTCAACAACTCATATATCTAGGTTTGAAGACTTATATGATATTATCATCTCACAATCACTCATGATAAATTCCATGAAGTGATTCAAGTGAGTGCGGGTTGATCCAATACTCAAATCTTATTTCAGAAGTACTCATGAACGGTGTATAAACTGTTGTTATGCCTAACGCCTTAGACAAATCTACAAGCCAACTCATGACAGTCTTCATTCATACCTACTCCAACCATATGATCGACTGTGGATATTTTGAATAATTTTATTATTCGGGAAGTCAAAACATGCAAAGTGAAACATAATAATAATACTAATCCTATATGGCCCAAAAACTTGTGAGTGTAAATAAAACACCTTTTAATTAATCACGATATTCATTACTCATTACTCATTGTATATTGTTTCGATGTATCTACTAATACTTGAATTAAAACAATAGTTATCCGATACTCCAAGCATGTACACTATGTTTACCTACGGTCCTCACATTGTGAAATAGATCAATTTTAAACATTTCCAACGATATTCGTTTCACAATTCCAAATCCTTATAATAAGTGTAAGAATACAAGGTTCTTCCACTTACTATAATTTGTTAGATTCTAGACTTATATGCCATGAACCTTTTGTAATGATTAAGTACACAAGTCACAGAGACTTTGTCAATTATAAAACTTTCCATTGGATATTTTCACAAGATAATTCCATAGATCCGAAGTCTCATATTCAAAGCACATTCCTTTTAACATCCTTCTTGCATAAAAGTTTCTAACTTTCTCATAGATTCTTGATATCCAACTCCCATTATGGAAACTTTTCCATAATTTCCATATGACTATCCATTCTTAATAGAATCCTATCTATTCAGAATTATATCAATATGGTCCATTCATTACTATACTTCCAACTATTCATAAGCAACCAATCCTTAGCGAACCTTAGATTGTCCTTGATAGTTGTTTAACCACTTTAGTCATATTCAATTCTAGTCCTTTTTCCCTCTTAACCACTTTAGTCATATTCAATTCTAGTCCTTGATAGTTGTTTAACCACTTTAGGCATATGCAGTCGATCCAATACCCGAAACATATACGACACGATTCATAATGTCTTACATAAAGACACGATACTTGATCAGTCTTTTGCTATAACATTTCTATTTGTCAGGTTCTCATAACTTGAACTATGAAGAGGGATGTCGTAATCATAATCGAATTTGAGAATGCAAATAACATTTCCATATATAGAATTTCCTTATGTCGAACCTTTTCAACATAACATTCATATATGTCTTTGACTAAATTTGATTAGAAATCTCAATCTAAGCTTTTAGAATTGAAAAATGAAGTATAAGTTCCTCTCCCTTAATTATAGAAAAAAAAAATTCAAACCCTGCAACTTTGCGAATTGAAAACATTATTTTCTATAATTAACACTACTAACTTGCAACACTTACCATAATAATTATGCTCTCACTAGCATAATAATTATTATTTTACTGGCATAACATTTATGCTCCCACTAGCTTTGGCATGTATCTAAATCAGCTGGACTTTTAGAAATTAATACTTTATTGACTTTCTTACCAAAGGATCACTTAAATCTGTCACCTGTTCTCCCTTAGGTGATCGTTTTAAGATGCTAAAGGTAATGTCAAGCTTCTACTTTTATAATTCATGAGTCATGTTTCTACTTTCTAGTTTTTTTTTTCTTTTTTTAGGCCAAAGAAGCCAATCTTATTGTACAGAACAAGGATTTATATAGAGATAAGGAACATTTATCACAAGTGAAATTGCTATGTTTGCAGAGCATCTAATCTTTTTTACAATTATTATTATTATTATTATTATTATTATTATTATTATTTTCTTATTTTATCTTATGCTAATTTTAATTTTGCAGGTTATAAAACATCCTTTCAGGGCTGAGATTGAAACATATAACACCCTTGATCCTGGTGTTTGTGTGCACATATTGAAAGCCTTATGTGACATTCGAGTTAAGGTATTCATTTTGCTGAATCTGAATACAACTGTTTTTTATCCGTTGTTGCATCATGCATGGTTTTCTTGAAGCTTTAATGATAAATCTTGTTTTTCTATGCCCTGTGAAGTTCCGGAGTTCATTGTCATGTTTAAAAAATGTTATGAGTTTGATATATTGATTAGTGATAGAAAGAATGAAGGAAAGAAAGGAAAAAAACTGACATTTTGATGATTGATGGGATGGAATGGAATTCATGATTCCAGAGTCCATATCCGGTTGGAATTGTGAAACGGGGTTGGTGGATTCCGATTGTTGTCATTCCTTCAAGCCCCAGGTGTAGAAGAACATAAAAGTCTTCAGCATTATTGTTCTTGAGTGTAATAATAATAATAATAATAATAATAATAATAATAATAGAGAGAGAGAGAGAGAGAGAGAGAAAAGATGAGACAAACCCACAAGCATAAAACCGTTAAAGAATTATGGTTTGTTGGTTAATAAGGTTAAAATACAAGAAAAACATACAAAAAAGATACTAATTTGTTGCTTAACACAATCTCCTACCTGGAAGGTGGGCCCTCCTGGAGTTTAAAAAAGAAAACTTGTTGTTGACCAATTCATTTGTATATAAAAAGGTTTTTTTACTAGAGATAAAATGAAGTGTATATTCTGCAAGACAAGAATAAAAACAGACCCTGTAGCAGATTCTTGAAAGAGTGTTTCTTTTAGATAATTACGAAATTATCATATGGATTGATGGTTATGGATGTTGAATAACAAGAAACATTGTTATTTTGTGGTGTTGTGGGTATTTTTGACTTTTTGGTTGGTTGGTTAGAAGGGAGGTGTCCAAGGAAACATGTTTATGACTTTTATTATGTCGTTCTTTGTACATTAAGTCAAATAAGAGAGAAGCAGTGGTGTAATTGTTTGTTGTTGGTGCACAGAGGTAAGAGAAGTTGCTCAAGAGACGGCATAGACAAGCTCTTCTTCTTGATAGCATGATTATTGATCCACTTGGTCCAGGGTGTTCCCTACGTGGCAGAAAACCTGTGTCCTACACTTTTGGTAACATTAATCACACTCATTTTCAATCTTATTATTCATGATTTATATTTTATTCCTATCACTATAAAAATTGCAACTTTTGCACATGATTATGACCGATCAATCAATGAGGCTATCAAGATAACCAAGTAATAAATTTTTTTACTTTAACTATTTTAATTCATTGTATGGATTCTTATCTTTTGTTCTTTTTCCAGAAGGAAGCAAGCGTCCCCAGAACATAGTGTGAAGGAACATAGCGTGAGAAGAGAAGGTTTAAGAAATGGGGTTTCCATTGTAATGAGATTTTTTGAGAATTCCTTCAATTTTTTTATTAAATTTATGCAGATAAACGAGTTTGAAAACTTGGGGGTGATCAATTGGTTCCTTATTATGCTGATATATTAGGAACGCATAGCTGATAAAGAAGAGAGAATACGTGTTGTAAGTTTGTGTATTCTAATGGTATTGGAATTTAGGATTCCATTCCATTGTGTGTTTATTTGATGTTGGAGCAATTCTCTCCATTGTAAAAAGGTCCAATCTCACTTTTTTTATTACTATAAAATATACAAGTATTCAACTCTTTTTCTCTTTATTAACAAATATATCTTTACTTTTATTTTCTCAATTTTCAGGCAGTTATCGAGTGAATACATAGCCACTCGTATTGAATCATCGCACTGGATTTCAACCCTCTTAAATAGACACCGGACAGAGGTACACAAACCATTTTCATATAATTATTTAAATTATTGCCAATAAGAAAGCAAAAGTTTAATTTATACGTGTAATTCAGGTCCTGTCTTTTTTTAATGATATTTTTGACACACTTCTTAAAGCACTATTGGATCCCTATTAGATCCCTCTGATCAAGTAATCTTTTCTTTTCTTCTTGATTATATATATATATATATATATATATATATATATATATATATATATATATATATAATCATGTATCAGTTTTAAACAAATAAATATTTAACATGTAATGCTCTTGGTGCTCGAGGTGGATGCGTTTTCATCACCTTATTGTCTTTTTAGTTCAAAACTTCCAAAAAACGGCCTACTCCTCAAAAAGTAAGCTTCATTTTTTTCTTTTCTAAACAAATATATAAGTAATATCTTCTCTTCTCTTATTAGTTACAGTACCAGAGAACACCCCGGTTCCTAGGGTGGCTTGAGGTTTTTCTTTTTTACCAGGGGTATTATGGTAATTTGTTTTGGTGGACAGTTTGTAGTGTGGTTTAAGTTGAAGTTTATGGTAATTGTTTGTATTCAAGATGGAGTTCTGATATTGCATCTGTGTTTGCCTCTGATAATTCTTGCTTTTCACATTGCAAATGCACGATGGTGTCCATAAACATTGCAGTTTATCTTTTTGAAATTGCAAGTCCAATAACGAACTCGGATCTTGAACTCTTTTCACTTCCAGCACTCCATGGAGAAAAGATCAGTCACTTAATCTTTTATGGAGAATGGTGGAGTCTGTTGACACCGATGTTTCTGGTACAAGATTAACTAATGGTTTCGAGCCATTTATTTATTTATTTATTAATTTATTTATTTATAAAAATCTCTAACAATTCATATAAATGACAAAAAAAAATTATGTAAATGTAATCAAGAATAGTAACAAGCTTTCTTCAGGCTTTAAATTTGACAAGTCCCTTTAATACAACACATTTTGAGCTTATTTCATGCCTCTTTGCAGGTTGTGAAATGTGAGTTCATTGTACACTTCAACAAGATATTCGATGCATTGTGTAAGCTTTCAGCAGTCTCGGATCCTAATATACAAAGTGTTGCTCATCTTTTAGATAGACTTGTGAAGGTAAACAACCTTTTCTTTTTGTAATGACTGTTAATCAGTCTTCTAAACTTTTTTGCTACTTGTTGGAAACAGGACATTGTGATAGATAGCGATCAGTTCAGGTGATCAACTTTTCGTTAATACTTAAACCCTTGTAATATTTGGCTTTTTGTTAATAATTTTATGTTTTTTTTTTGCCAGCATTGAAGAATTTATACCATTATTGAGAGAGCGTATGAATGTCTTGAATCCATATGTTCGCCAATTTTTGGTGGGATGGATCACAGTGTTAGACAGTGTTCCAGACATTGATATTCTGGGATTTCTTCTTGATTTTCTTGATGGTAAAAATGATGTTTTAATTTTACAGCCAATCTTTTACAACTTTTTTGTGTTATGAAGTCTACAGACATGACTAGCTCTCATCAGGTAAGAGGCTTTTCTTTATTATTTATTATCATTGGCAATCTATTCCTTAAATTGTTTTTTTGCTTTTTTTCTTTTTACAGGATCGTATATATTATCACATCTGTTAGTATACATATGCATTCTGATGTACTTATAAATGATGTTGATTGTGTGATTAATAAAAGCTATTTTTGTTTCAGCTAATGTTCAAGTTATTACTTACCATATACACCCGGTGGACAACATCCAATTTTTTGACATGAAGGATTTTTTTGACATGATATCTGAAACAAAGTGTCCATTAATAGCAATGTAGTATTAGGTTATATAATTAGGGAAAACCTCTTATTAACAGTGTACAATCAGATCCCCTTAATACCAATGTATTATAATTCTGTGACATGATGTTATGGATGATATTGATTTTTTTGGTATATATTTGTTTCCATATATTTGTATTATGCGTAAATGAGTATCGTGAAGACGCGTCGTAAATGTAGATTGTAAATGGCTGCTGAAGTTTATGACATGCAAATGCGTGTCATCTTCATTTATGACAGGGGCTTTAATGATACACAATGCATGTCCTAAATGTGCGTCGTAAACTTATGACACACAAATGTGTGTCGTCTTCCTTTATGATAGGGGCTTCCTTAATACGCATTGCGCGCGTAAATGCGCGTGTGTGTCGTAAATGCGCATCGTCTATTTTGCGTGTCGTCTCTCGTTATGATATGGCCTTTCTTGACACGCATTTGCGCGTCGTCTGAGCGTTTTATGACACACATTGCGCATCGTTAAAGGCTGTTTTTCTAGTAGTGTTGATTTGTTCCTTTGTCTTATAATCCATTCACTTCTCATATGATTCGTTCATTTGTCATATTCTCCATGAACCCCAAGGGCTCCAATGAGTTCTAAGTGTTCCATTGAACTCAACTGTTCCATAAGAATGATCCAAATGCTCAAGTCACATTTAACAGGCGGGTTCATAACAAAGAATACTAGCAAGGATATTAATTTGGATATTCTCTACTACCACACCATAAACTTTACTTTTAAGGAGGTTTATTTTCAAACCTGAGGATAAATAGAAGCTTCTTGAGATTCTATTTAAGATGACAAAGTTCATTTCAACCACTCGCTAATAAATGTAACATCATCCTCATATAAATAAATTCAAATGAAAATTGACATTGAATAATTCATAATTAAATCTCAATTTTAGTATATTTTGACTTTGAGGAATTAAAAAGTCACGATTCTTAAATTTCCAACATAAATTTTAGGATTCAAAACAAATGAGCTATAATAAGGACCAGCCTATAAAAGGGTTGCCATATTTTCTCACAAATTCACCACAAATTTCTCTCTCTACTTTCTCTCAGTACCCCCTAACCCCTTCCTAGGCCTAGGTAAACCCCCTAGCACCCGAAGGAAGCCCTGAGGCTTCTGGAGTCCCGACAAAAAGGGTCCTTCGGTTTGGAAATGCTGCCCCAAGCGAAGCCCGGTTTTCCATAAACCCGATGTAAGTGAGCTACGCATACACTATTTTTAATATAGCTTTTATTTAATTATAGTAACGTTATAAGGAACTTATAATAAGTACTTGGGCTATTATTATGGGTTATATAAGTATTGTTTAGCACTTATATGATACTAATAATAGCTAGACTATTAATTAGCCTCGGTCAATGACTAAACCCTAGTGGTAATGATACTAGGTTTTGACGAAGGAAATTGTTTCAAGAATAACGAAGTGCTGTCTAAGTTCAGAATCACCATCTTGATAGGTGAGTGCATGATCCCTTTCATCTTACACATAGATATGAAGTCTTTTATATAAATTACGTGCTATGTGTGCATATTATATGTATACATGCTATCTTTGCTAGATGAACGATTTTATAAAAGGTTTATATGATTTAAACTATATATATATATATATATATATATATATATATATATATATATCTACATAATATGTTGGGTAAAACATGGGTAGATGAAATATGAATTGGATGATGAGTTGAGAGGTGATATAGACCATGAGGTAAGGTGAGATGTGGACGGTGTGAAAAGTCTTGTTCCCAAAAGCTGGCCCCGTCATCTAGCAGAGTATGGATGACAACCACAGACTATTGTAGATAGTCCAGTGGAACACTAGCAGGCTCGCAACCTGTAGGTGTTGTAAACGATGTGTTCACTAGTAGTTGTGCTCAAAGGATGATACTGGCAGCTGCGCATCATATAAAATGTCACAGTTTTGGCAGCTGCGCCTAGGTGATAGAACTAGCCGCTGTGCTTGACAACTGTGTCATTGACAATGATGGACTTCGTACATATTCTTTAGGATAATCCTTAGGAATGAATGAATGAGAAATAGCTGATTCTTAGGGTAGACCCTTAAGAGTAAAGAAGATAATAGGGAGGGGTACGTGGGTTAACTGTTTGATGATGAAACATAATAATTATATTATTGTGGGTTGAAAACCCTATGTACTCACCAGGTTTCCCAACCTGACGAACTCAGTTTATTTATATCACAGGTGTTGATATGAAGTCACATTACACTGAGAGATTAAGGAGATATAAATCACTAGTGATATTGAATGTAAGTTATGTTTATGCTTATGTTTCTATATTGATGATGACATCCTAAATGTTTTAAAATGCATACAAATACTTTTCTTCGGAAAAGCTTGATAACATATTTATCATATTTTACTGGGAACAAATTCTGCATCATTTTTATTAAAAGAGGTACTCTGATTTTTATAAAGCGTAAAAAATTGGTCTTTTCTGGCCGTGATAATGGGGATGTCACACTCCGGCCTCTGGTTCGTCATCACCTTCGAGCAACAACATCGTAGTCCCCTTCCAAGCTCCAGTTATTATCATATTTGACAACTCTTCCAGTTCACAAAGTTCTCGGCTCCAAAACCAGCTCCTCTTATGACTACAACTCCTCTTGTCGACAACAATCGAGTTATCCAGCAAAGGTTAATTTTACTTTGTAACACCCGCAGATCCGGGCTAGTCAATTTAGAGGCAATAGGGGTTGACAATGACTTTTCAACAAAAGATTATTTAGAATAAATAATCTTAACCAAATTGTAGAATATGTCACAAGGTTTCCGTACATATAAAGAACGCCGAAATCCGAGTTATAACGAAGAAGTTATGGCCCGTCGAAGTTTTACGGCAAAACCGGCACGGCACCGGGAAGCGTAAATAGTGAATTTACGATAGAACGAGATTTATCCTTATCAATCTAAACAAAAATCGTAGAATATGTTAAACTAAGAGCGTCGATAAAAAGAACACCCAAATCTGACTTCGTATGAGGAAGTTATGATTTTTCTAAGATTCGGCTTAGCAGTGCACGACCCGAAACTCGAATTTTAGTTCGAGCGGTTTTTGGCTTACGTGACCTAAATGAGCATTCAAGATCTCATTAATAGGAACTCAACGGTAAAAAGACAGACGAAAACAGAGTCGGTATGAAGGAGTTACGAATTCTTCGCGGTCATTTAACAGTCTAAACGCCTCGTACTGTTAAATTTAAGATCGGTCGAGAATTAGCCGACGGAGTCAAAATGAAAGTTGTAGATATTATTTTTACCTACACGTGGATATAAAGAACGTCAAAAACGGAGGTCGTATGTGAAAGTTACGGATTTTAGAAGTCGGAAGTATGCTGTGCGAAAATGGGTGATCTGGCACAATCTTGGCCATTGCTTTCTCCCCAAGTCTTGCCACTAGATGGTGACATGTGGCACCAAGTTCAGCCATTTTCACCCTATAAATACCACCTCTCCCACCCTCATTTTCTTCACACCTTTCCCATTCTTTCTTCTCTTTACTCTCTCTCTCTAGAACCTCTCTCTAGCCCCGAAATCCCCCGAAAAGCCTAGGGAACCTCCCTAGCACGAGGCGGAAGCCCCGGAGTGCTCGACGGCTCCGAGAAGAAGAGCTTTTCGGCTCGGAAACGCTGCTCCAAGCAAAGTCTGATTTTCTATAAAACCCGATGTAAGTGAGCTACGCCTACGCTATTTTTAATATAGTTTTTATTTAATTATATTAACGTTATTAAGAACATATAATAAATACTTGGGCTATTATTATGGGTTATATAAGTATTTTTTTTTTAACGCATATATAATAGTAATAATAGCTAGACTATTAATTAGTCTCGGCGAATAATTGACTAAAATCTATTGGTGATAATACTAGGTTTCGTCGAAGGAAATTATTTTAAAGTAAACGAAGCATTGTCCGAGTACCGAGTCACCACTTTCTCAGGTGAGTGGATGGTCCCTTTCATCTTACACATAGATATGAAGTATTTATTATATAATTTACGTGTTGTGAATGCATGGTCTCTTTCATCTTACACATAGATATGAAGTATTTTAATATAAATTACGTGTTATATGTGCATATTGTCTGAATACTTGTTGTCTATGCTGGTGAAAGATTTTTATACATGTTTTAAATGATGTAAATTGTATAAAGTATTTTATATCTACAAAATATGTTGGGTAAAACATGGGTAGATGAATGATGATGGATAAAAGCTGAAATAGAGGAACATTACTAGTACAGACCTAGTGCCCTATAGGTATACATTGGCAGCAGTGGACCTAGTACCCTATAGATGAGCACTGGCAGCTGCGCCACAACCCGTAGATGATTTAGATCTACGGTAAACATCCTAGCAGCTGCGCTCTAAGGATAGTATCGGCAGCTGCGCCTAATAGGGAGCCTTATGACCATGACAGTAGTGTTTAAAGGTCAATACCGGCAGAAGCGCCTCATAGAAAATGTCCTAATTCTGGCAGCTGAGCCTAAGTGACAATATTAGCAGCTGCGCTTGACCAATGTGTCATTGGCAACAATGTACTTCATGTTGTTTCCTTAGGAATGAATGAATGAGAAATAGCTAATTCTTAGGGTAGATCCTTAAGAATAAAGAAGATAATGGGGATGGGTAATTGGGTTGATTGTTTGATTGTTTAAACATAATAATTATATTATTGTGGGTTGAAAACCCTATGTACTCACCAGGTTTCCCAACCTGACCCACTCAGTTTATTTATATCACAGGTGTTGATATGAAGTGACATTACACTGAGAGATTTAAAGAGATGTAGATCACTAGTGTAAATAATTGTAAGTTCTGTTTATGCTTATGTTTCTGTATTAACGATGACGTCCCAAACGTTTTAAAATGAAATAAATACGTTTCTTCGAAAATGTTTTAATAACGTATTTACCATGTTTTTCTGGGAACAAATTCCGCAACAATTTTATAAAATGAAGTACTCTGATTTTTATAAAGCATAAACAAAATCGGTCTTTTCTGGCCGTGAAAATGGGGATGTCACATACTTCTCTACAACACTTCTTCTGTTAACAGCAATTTATCAAGAATTTGTTGAAAAATAGCATTTGACAACTTCTTCTATTAAGAATTTTATTGATTTTAGGATTGGTGTTACTCAACATTTGATATCTTCTTCTTTTAATAAATTTGTTGAAAAATAGCATTCGACGACTATCTGCCCCCTGCCGCCCTATTGGAAGATATATTGCCTCAGAAGAAAATCTACACGGAGCCATGTTAGCAAATCTGCTATGAGGGTGAGCCATTTCTCACATATTGGTTTTTCAATCTTAGTTTCATGTTTTTAGTTCTTCAATCTCAACACGGCTTGGTTTTATGTATGTATGGTGTTTTAGATGATTAGCAAATCACTCAATTGGTATATGAAACCATTTGCCCACCAAGTGTTCGAGCAATTGCCTGAGTGAATCTTGTAGTCTTGATTATCAAAGCAATGTATTGGTATTCATGGGTTGTTGATAAAAACTTTAGCAATAAATATGTATTGGGTTTTATATGCTACACATAGGAATGGATTGGTTATGCATACAAACACTCATAGACAAACAGGTATGAATTGATTGGTGAAATCATGCCTTACAAGAATGTATTGTGCATTGCAGGACATAAGCATGGCTTGGTTATGAACTCTGAATGGAAGTGTTAATGTAGATAAGGTACAACAACATGTTGATAAGGTGAAATCATGCCTCATAAGAATGCTTTTTCAATCTTAAGGCAAAAATATTCTCGCGGTTCCTACTATTTTTTGAGTTCTTAATTGATCATATATATATATATATATATATATATATATATATATATATATATATATATATATGTGTGTGTGTGTGTGTGTGTGTGTGTATGTATATATATATACACACACACACACACACCAAAATATGAGAATTTAATATAAAATTTTATAAACTGACATCTAAAAAATAACGAATATATTTATCATTGGCTCAATAATTTTTTTTTCTATATAGCAGAAGTTTATTCATTTTGCTATCTGACATTTTGTTGTTCTTTTACTTTTTTTTTTTTTTATTTATAGATATCAGCCTATTGTTTTTCGATTTTAATAAACTCCACATTGTATTTACATATAATAATTGTAATAAATATAATAATAAATATATATGAGTTTAATTAATATACCTTTACTTTTAATTTCAAAATTTCCTAAATTAAAACCCAATTATTTTGTTTGTTTACTTATTTAAATTATTTGCTTAAATTTATAAGAAAAATAAGCATTTTAATCTCAATAATTTTATATTTTTCTTATTTTTTTTTTTTCATATCAATGCAAACATTTAAATGTTTATATACTCATAATTAACTTTTTTTTTATACGAATTTCACAACTATTTTGAATAATATATCATCGTCCCAATTAAAAAGAATAATAATAATCAAATTTGTATTTATATGGCATGAATTTGTGTTTGTTACTATATATGTTAAAAATATTATTGAAAACAAATCTAACCAATAAACCATTAAATGTTTTATAGGAATTACTTAACTATTTTCCATAAAATATATATTTTTAATGGTTTTACAAGATACAAGTTCATCTCGACATAGGATGCAAGATTACTAATAAGATTTTGAGGGTAATTTTATAAATACCCCCTCCAAATTGATTTGTGTATTCTTTATGAGTGGAATATTATGTGTACATCCATTATTTTATAATTTATTTATGTTGAAATTCGACTCGTCAGCTAATCACAATATTATATCTTAGTTACATCGTACAACCAGTAAACTGATAAACTGATAATAAATTGTACCGATAAACCTTTTTGTATAGTAAAACTAATATTTTTTAAAGACAACATACATAAACCTAGATGATATGACATTGTTATGTATGATTCATTGTATTCTATAAAGAAGTTTCACCACATCCATCGCGATACATAGTTTACTAGCACCGTATAGTTATAACCCAACCAAATAAAAAATATGTTTTTTTTTTTCCTTTTTTTCATAATACGGCATAGTGCAAGTTTTTTGTTTTAGCTTATTCCTATAGTTCTATCAATTCAAAATAAAAATATAAAAATATTTATACATATAAAAATTATTATTCACTTATGCACGCCCGTTTTAATGTAATTCGATCTATGTCCTTTTTTGTCGCTACAAAACTTTTTAGATATTTTCCCAGCAATTATTCATTATTATTAAAAGAGCGCACTTTATATAGAAAATGAAAACCAACACTGTTTTGGATAGCTATTCATATAATGAATGTACGAACAATTAAATGAATAAATCGATAAAAATAAAAACTTAAATATTATCTATTATCAGGTCACAAAAACACATTTGTTATTCCCTCAAACAAGATTACATGTGAAATCGGACTAGCCACAAGGAATTATTTACTGATCATTAGCTTATAATTTTTCCGTCATACCTGCTCTCTCTAATATTATTTTTTCATTCTTCAAAGTTCCAACATTTGTTATGTTGATTTACAACACTCATCTATCAAATGAGTTTGAAGGGGGGCTAAACAATGCCATGTGTAATTATGTATGTCGTTTCGGGAGTCAACTACTACCCAAAACATACGTGGGTCTAAGTCAAATTGCCTTTCCATGTGCCTGCTTCTCAAAAGCCATATGGGCCTTCTTACCTTATCTAACACTCCTAAAGTAACCCACGACTTGTCCTTTTCACACAAATCTCTCTCTCTCTCTCTCTCTCTCTCTCTCTCTCTCTCTCTCTCTCTCTCTCTCTCTCTCTCTCTCTCTCTCTCTCTCTCTCTCTCTCTCATATATATATATATATATATATATATATATATATATATATATATATATATATATATATATGGTTAGATTATTTTGTTTTAGATTACTATTGTGTGCATGTAAGAAGAATTTTGGACTAATAGATGAAAATAATGAATAACTACGATTTTTGAGTATCTATGATATTACAATGAAATATCATGAACCATAATATCACTCAAATTTAATTAAAAGGGTATTTTAGACAATTAGCTATATTGATAATTCTGATTTTTTTTAATTAATTTAATTTTAATTCTAATTTAATTCTTAATCATAACCGATTTATTCTGTCAGAATGTGAGTCTATTAGAATGAAATTATGTTAGAATAACATCCCTTAAAAATACATAAGAAGAAAGCATAAATAAGTACATTATGAAACAATATACAAAATCAATTCTTGAACTAATAATATATCAAATAATTATATTTTATGATTGTGATACAAAAAGAATATTCTTGAATAATAACAACATTCTGAAAGAATAAGAATTGTAATTCTTAAAAAACAACAACATTCTTAAACTGTGAGTTTGATCAATCTTTGATTCATTCTTCATGTCATTCATATAAGGTCTTCAAGCGATTTCTATCACAAATACAACAAAAACATCAAAATTCAACAAAAAACACTAATTCATTTTGAAAGAATAATATTGCTAAGATTCATTTTATACATTCTGACGGAATACATTCTACTATAAGACACACTTGTTCTCCATATTTTCTTTCTTTTCCACATGAATGACAAACTCTTCAAAACCTAAAAAGAAAAAAAAAACTATTAAAATCTAACATAACACTAATCCATTATAAAATAATATTGTTGATAAGCTTTGTTCTATAAATTTTGGCAGGATACATAACATACATTCTGCTAGAATACAAACATTTTGAAAAATGTATTTATATAAATAAATTCTGATAGAATACACACAAATTCATTCACACGTCAAACTCAACTTTCACATCATAATAGACCAATTTCTTCTAAAAACAACACCAATTGAGTTTTTTTATACATTGAATGAGAGAAAAAATAAAAAACAAACACTAATGGTACCATACTGAGAATTAGTCAATTACTGGGAATTTAACTTGAAACATCTCTTATGCATTCTATCAAACAACTTTTGTGCATTATCAAATGCTTCTGTCTAAAAGAAAAGCCACCAACAAAAAAGAAGCTCAATATAAACATAAATTGTAATAGGAACCAACAGCCAAAACCATACCACAACTCCAAGAAAAATCTACCATACTACCACTAAGCAGCAACAAACAATTGCATACAAGCCAACGAACTAGCAACACAGAAAAAAAAAAAAACAGGGGTAAAAAGTTCAACACCCCTGAAAACCATTCCGGACAACAAGAATCACAGAGGAGCCCCAACAAAAGAAAACCATACAACAAGACTCATTCTTGTGTTCTGCTTTTGTAGCTTGTACCTTATATTATATTTTGACATATTGGTATAGTGAATCTTAATTGTCATGAAATTATCTTTTAATTTCCATCCACAATTGTTGTTCCAAGAAACATTGCCTCATTCTGAGTAGTCCTGAAACTAGACACATACAAATAATGAAGTTCATAAACATTTTAACATTTTAACAAACACCTGGTAGACATCAATTATCATAAACTTACACATATAAAATGAGACATATCTTTGATTCCTTCCCTGCGAATAAAGAAATTCATAATTCTTAATAACAAACCACCACACAAATTATAGACAAAAGTCAAAATTCTAATTAAAATAAGCAACAAATTAATTAAAAAGCCACCGAAGAAGGGATGTTTTCAAATTCAATGTGTTTAAAAGAATCGTAAACATGTATTAAGCACTTTGAGTCATTTATCTAATGTCACACCCCCAAACCAGAACGGCGGAATCGTTCGAGGGCGGATGACTTCATGTAGTATCGTAACCATTGAATACATAGTAAAAAAAGTAAAACAACCATCATATATATATATATATATATATATATATATATATATATATATATATATATATATATATAGATATATAATTTAAAAGTTACAATGTTGAATGATACTTGTTCCAAACAAATTACAATTTGATGACAAAATGAGTTTTGAACTAACGCCTTAGCGTCACTTCTCCAAAAGTTGGGTTTTACCTGTATTACTGAATCCCTGAGAAATACAAGTAGTTTTTAGAGAGTGTCAACAATTAAGTTGGTGAGTTCATAAGTGTTTATGTATAAAATTGTAAGTTTGGTATAAATCACTGAGTTTACTTTTGAAAAATACAATATTTTTCCATAAGTGTGTGATAGTTTAATAGTTCCAAAACTGTAATGCATTAGTAGTTGTCATGCCTAGAATAATAGATTTATATATGTAAAAAATCACTAAGTCATTTAATAACCCCGTAAATCGTTGAGTTTTTAATACTTCATGTGAGTTTTATAACCATGCTATTGACCTAGGCTGTCTGTAACAACGTTCTTCAGGCGTTGGAATGTTATGACGTTTGTCACCACAGACCTGCCGGTCTAACTATAGCTAATAGTTTAGGTGCAGGATTTAAATATCTCGTATAGATCTATATACAAGTATCACGCTCTCCCTACAAGAGATTTTGGTATATAATACAGAACTTTAACAGCATACTTGAAAGTACGTGAAGTGGAATGTCTCACAAAACTTAGTATCAAATAGATTTACGTATGAAAAGTCCATTTGTTCTTGTATATGAAAGTATTTCCTTGATATAGTACCTATAGTATGTAAAATCTCATGATTTCCCTGTAAACTATACCTATTATAGTTTTTCCAAAAGTGTATTTCGTTTGTATGGTAAACTCTAGTGTAGTGTCGACTTTGTACGTAAAGTATAACAATTGTGATAACATCATTGAACATTTATACTTAAAATATAAATAAAGTGTTTGATATTTATATAACATGTTTCATTTCAAAATAGACAAAGTGTTATCGTGATATGTTGCATGAGAACGTTTTCGTATGATAGTTATAAATCACATATGATTGATTATAACAAAAAGTATAGCAAAAGATTTATGTTATTCACACGAGGATAATCGTGTGTTTACTTGTATTCCCCCCCCCCCCCCCCCCTTAAAAGTGTATAAAAGCATTTACAAAGCATTTGAAAACGTAGTTATAGGGGTATGAACTCACTTGTTGGTTCAAAGAAGGTGAAAGGAAAACCGAGCAGAACTTCGACAGGAGAAAACGAATTTCTTGGGATTCTTGGGAATCTCGGGAGTGTAAAACCTTCCTTCGGGACTTGGATGTGAAGATCGGGGCTTCAGGATGGCTTCGGGGGTTAAAACGCAGAGCTTTTGCACTAGAGATGTAACGACCCAAAATTTCATGGCCAAAAATTTTATTTTTGAAATAACGCATTTAATAAAAATTTTACGAAAACCTTGTCAATAATGTTGTATTTTAAACCATAACATCATAAGTATTAAAAATCAGAGTACAGTCCCAAAAACTTTTTGCAGAAACATGTGTGTGTGTGTGTGATGCGTTGCTACAATGTCGGCTCTTTCCCCTTCGACGAAGAGGTACCTGAAACCAAAACCAAAATTGTAAACACAAAACTTAGTGAGTTCCCCCATCATACCATACAATATCATCGGTATCTTTCAACCGGTAACCTTCATCAGTATCTTTCAACTGGTAAACATCATCGGTATCTTTCAACCGGTAATCAACATCAGTATCTTTCAACCGGTAACTGAGGACTATTTCACCCATACCACTAGCATAAAATCAACAAATATAAGCATACAGTCAGGCATAGCCGGGTACTGACCTACCCTTGGGTCCTAAGGACCAATGTCAGGGAAACTAATCCCTATCATACAGATAATATACTATCAAGATAAACCTCATAACCAACACATAACCAGACCAAGATAATTATGACAAAGACCATTATCCTTTAAATACCCCTTTTTGGTGGGACGACATTGTGGCCTTAGACCCACCCCTACTGGAAGGTAACTCACCTCAATGTCGTGCAGTGTCTGAACTATCCTCAGCGCACAAGTCGACTCCCAACGACTTCTCGATCCCTACACGAAAACCTTCAAGTCAACACACATCACATACAATCATAAACAGGGCCAGTCCAAGTTCAATGAAAGTCAACATTGATTAAAGTCAACATTCAGTTGACTAGACTCGCCGAGTTGGCCTACCAACTCGCCGAGTCCATGCTTCTCTAATCCTACACAAAACCTCGGCTCCACTCGTCGAGTCTAGCAAAAACTCGATGGGTTCTCCTTCAATCATAACATCGGGACCAACTTCATCTGACTCGCCGAGTTCCTTCTCGAACTCGTTGAGTTCATCTCCAACTTAAGAACTTGTCCAGTCTATGACTCGCCGAGTTGTATGAACAACTTGTCGAGTCCATCTTCAAAGATTGGGAGATTGCTATGGACTCGCCGAGTCTGCTCATACCACTCGCCGAGTCCCATGACTTCCAGGTCCCTTTTCGCATCTAAACCCACAAGGAACTTCCTTCTTAACAGTTACCCATTCACCGAAAGGGTTTGGGTGCACAATGGCCACCGACTCTTCGAGTGCCAAGAGCAACTCACCAAGTCCAACCTTGACCAATTCCATACAGTCGATTTAAATGAGGTCTAACACACCAAGACCATAGATCTGGCCTCCTAATGTCCATTTTATACGTAAAGTTCCAAACTTGATGCACATGCATGGGGTTTTTAGCTCAAAAATCCATATAAAGTGTCCTACAATGTGCATGGGGCTCTCATGGCCCTAAAGTTGGCACCTTTATGCCATAAGACCCGTCTTAAGGCCCAGATCTGAAGGCTAGAATCCACATAACACTCCTTAAATCCGAAAATGGCTTGAAAGCCCTAAATACACCCAAGATCTATAATCTAAAGATGAACAACCAAATGGAAGACCAAAGTAGGAGCATTTTACCTTGACTAAGCTGAAGATGGAATGCAATTTATGGATGCACAAGCCCCAAGTCTAACACTCAAACTCCTCTTCTTCTTTCCAAGCTTCACAAGTCAACAAAAGCACCAAAATGGCCTTAACACACACACACACACAAACAGCTAGGGTTTCTATATGAAGCTCTAGGAGAGTGTTAGGGACAAGGGAGGCTGAGTTAAGGCATTTATATAGGGTGAAAAACCTCATATTAGGGTTTTTATCCAGACAGCACGCACTCGTCGAGTCCGGTCTCTGACTCGCCGAGTCAACCACTTAACTCCCATGTCCAAACCGCTTCTACTCGACGAGTTGGACCACCAACTCGCCGAGTCCCATGCCAAAATGCAAAATACTTAATTTAAAAAAATGTACTAGGAACCAGGTGTTACAAGAGAGAAGAGAATTGAGCACCTAAACCCTAAACCATCGATTTCTATTTATAGGGGTGAAATCTGAGGTTCACGTCGTGAGTTTAGGTGGATCACGTCGTGAGCTCGACCTGCCTCCTCTCATAGACTTGACAACTCTTTAATAGGCTCTGGAACCCATCAGTCACAGGTTCACATCGTTAGTATGGGTGGCTCACGTCGTGAGCTGCCTGACAGCCTCGAGTTTTGTGTCCCGAATTTGTAAAATCTGTAACTTCCGCGTACGAGATCCATTTTCGACGTTCGTTATATCCACACATAGGCGAGATTATGTTTTACAACTCTCGTTTAGACTCCGTCGGCTAATTTTGAATTTATTTTTAATATTATATTTTTAACCGGCCGGGACAGGAAAAGTCCGTTAAAAATCCATAACTTCTTCATCCGGTGTCCGTTTTCGTCAGACATTTTACCGTTGCGCTAATATTGTTGAGATCTTCGATTCTCATTTAGGTTGTTTCAGCCAAAAATTCCTCGATCTCTATTTCGAGTTTTTAGCTATCTACCGTTATCCCGAAACTTAGAAAAATCATAACTTCCTCATACGAAGTTGAATTTTGACGTTCTTTTTATGCAAGCTCACGGTTTAGTATAATCTACGAATTTCATTTAGATACATAAGGCTAAAAAGTATTTTATTGAAATTTCACTTTTTACGTTTGCTAGTGTTTTGTCGGTTTTGACACGAATTTTCGATTGGTCATATCTTCTTTGTTATAACTCAGATTTTAGTGTTCTTTATATTTCCGAAAACCTTGACACGATTACTATCATGTTAGGCAACCCAATAGAGACTTTTGAATACTTTATTTTTGAAACTAATTTCATTATATCAAAAGAGATTACAATTCTTGACTTTTTAGGTCATTACATTGATTCGAAATACCAAGTTGTCACATCATCCCCCCATTAGAGGGAATTTCGTCCCGAAATTTAATGTAAGGAAAATATTTGCGGATTAGGGAAAGATATGCGGATACTTTTGCTTCATCTGATCTTCGCGCTCCCAAGTGTATTCAGGTCCCCGTTTTGCATTCCAGCGGACCTTCACAATGGGTATGCGACTTTGTTTTGTGCTTTTAATTTCTCTATCCATGACCTCAATTGGTTCCTCTATAAATTGGAGACTCTCGTTGAATTCGATTTTATTTAGAGGGACAACGAGGGTCTCATCTGACAAACATTTCTTCAAGTTTGACACATGAAAGGTAGGATATTCGTTATTGAGTTCCTGCGGTAGTCGGAGTTTGTAAGCTACCAGGCCGATCCTTGCAAGGATTTCGAATGGTCCGATATACATTGGGTTTAGTTTCCCACGTTTTCCAAAACGTATTAACCCTTTCCAGGGTGAGACTTTCAATAGCACTCGGTCCTCGACCTGAAACTCCAAGGGCTTTCGTATTTTGTCCACATACCTCTTTTGTCTGTCTCATGAAGCCTTTAGTCGTTCTCGAATTTGTACAATATTCTCAGTTGTTTCTCATATAACTTACAGGCCGGTGAGAGCGTTGTCGGGTACTTGTCCCTTGGCTAGTTGCGTGTCACCCACTTTAGTCCAACACAGTGGTGATCTGTACTTGTGGCCATAGAGGGCTTCGAATGGAGCAACTTTAACGCTGGAGTGATAGCTATTGTTATACGAGAATTTGACTAGTGGTAAATGGGTATCCCATGCTTTACCAAAATCTATTACACAAGCTCTTAGCATATTTACCAAGGTTTGTATAGTCCTCTCACTTTGATCAGCGTTTGTGGATGGTAAGCAGTACTCACGTCTAGTCTCGTTCCTAGAGATTTTTGCAGCGACTGCCAGAATCGCGAGGTGAATCTACTATCTCTGTCGCAGATAATGGATATTGGTACTCCATGTAGTCGTACAATTTCTCGGATGTATGTTCAAGCTAGCTTCTCCATCTTGTTGGTTTCCTTTATTGGTAGAAAGTGTGCGGATTTTGTCAATCTATCGACGATCATCCAGATCGTGTCAAGCCCACCCGTTGTCCCGGGTAATTTGGTTATAAAATCCATGGTTATCCGCTCCCACTTCCACTCGAGTATTTCAGGCTGTTGTAGAAATCCTGAGGGCTTTTGGTACTCTACCTTGACTTTGGCGCAAGTCAGACACTTGCCCACATAGGTAGCGATCTCTGCTTTCATGTTCAGCCACTAATACAGCTTCTTGAGGTACAGATACATCTTGTCCGAACCTGGATGCATGGAGTATCGAGTCTTATGAGCCTCATTCATGACAACGTATCTGAATCCACCAAACTTCGGTGTCCAGATTCGATCCACGAAGTAATGAACTCCGTTGCTCTTGACTTCAAGATTTTTCTCCATTCCTCTTAAGGCTTCACCAGCCACATTCTCTGTTTTTAAGGCCTCCTTCTGAGCTTCCTTGATTTGTGTGGACAGGTGTGAATGAATCGTCATTGTCAAGGATTTCACCCGGCGGCTCGAGTACTCCTTTCGACTAAGAGCATCAGCTACCACATTCGCTTTTCCTGGATGATAACGAATTTCACATTCGTAATCATTCAACAGTTCAACCCATAGTCTTTGCCTCATGTTGAGTTCCTTTTGGTTGAGGATGTGTTGAAGGCTCTTTTGATCGGTAAAGATTGTGCATTTAGCGCGAAAACGGCTGCTCCTAGTTCAAGATCGTGTGTAGTGTAGTTGACCTCATGAATCTTGAGTTGTCTCAAGGCATAGACGATCACTTTTCCTTTATGCATTAGCAAACATCCAAGACCTTGATTAGATGCATCACAGTAGACCACGAAGTCTTCTGTTCCTTCTGGCAAGGACAGTATAGGTGCGCTGCATAGTGCTTGCTTCAGTGTTTGGAATGTAACATCTTGTTTTTTTTTTCCTAATTGAAAATTACACCCTTTTGGGTCAAGGCGGTAAGTGGTTTAGCAATCTTCAAGAAGTTCTGTATAAACCTTTGATAGTATCCAGCAAGGCCCAATAATTATCGGATTTCCGTTGGGGTCCTTGGGGCTGGCCAATTCTCGATTGCCTTGATTTTGGAAGGGTCCACGTGTATCTCGTCCTTGCTAACCACGTGACCCAGGAAGTCTACTTTCCGAATCCAAAATTCGCACTTTGAGAACTTTGCGTAAAACTTCTCTTTTCTTAGTGTTTCCTAGATTTGTCAGAGGTGTTGACTATGTTCCACTTTATTCTTCGAATAGATGAGTATATCATCTATGAAACGATCCCAAATTTATCCACGAATGAACGACACACTCGATTCATTAAATCCATGAACACTGCTGGTGCATTTGTTAATCCAAAGGGCATTACTACAAACTCATAGTGACCATAACAAGTTCGAAAGGATGTTTTGGGAACATCTCCTTCCAAGACTCGCAACTGATGATACCAGGATCTCAAATCAATATTTAAAAAATAACTTGCTCCTTGGAGTTGGTCAAACAAGTCGTCAATGCGTGGTAGAGGATATCGGTTCTTGATAGTGAGCTTGTTGAGTTCCCGGTAATCGATGCACATGCGGAAAGATCCATCCTTCTTCATTACGAACAAGACTGATGCTCCTCAAGGTGAGAAGTTGGGTCTGATGAATCCTTTGTTAAGTAGTTCGTTTAATTGGCTAGATAATTCTTGCATCTCAGCTGGTACTAGACGATACGACGACTTAGCTATTGGGGTAGCTCCAAGAATTAAATCGATTCTGAACTCGATTTATCATTCTGGTGGGACTCCTAGAAGATCTTCAGGGAAGACATCGGGAAAATCGCAGACTTCGGGAATGTCTTTGACGGCTTTCGTCTCTTTTTCCTTATCTACTACGTGAACTAAGAAGGCATGGTACTCCTTATGTAGGTATTTCTGGACTTTGACGCAAGAGATGATTTGTAAATTGGCATCGGGTTTGTCACCATAAATGACAAGAGTTCCGCCATTTGGAAAATTTAGGCAAACGACCCTTTCGTGACAAAGTATATCAGCATAGTGTAGGCTTAACCAATCCATACCGATGATGAAGTCAAAGCTCTTTATGGTGATCGGCATTAGATCGATTTGAAATGAATGTTCGTTTAGAGTTAGCGTGCAACCTATGTACATATCGTTTGTGCTTTCTATTCTACTGTTTTCCATTTCTACTGTGAATATCTTATTGAGTGATTGAGGGTTCTGTTTTAGTACATGCTTGAATTTATGACTTACGAAACTCCTCTCTGCACCACAATAAAAGAGTATGCATGCATAAGCATTATTGAGGAGAAACGTACCCGTAACCACCGTGGGATCAGCTATTGCTTCATTCTGCCCTATTGCTAGCACCCTTACTATGCTGCCAGCATTCCTTTCCAAAGGGCGGTCCTTCTTATAGTGTCCAGCCTCACTGCACCCATAACACATCTGGCCCACGCTGACTCTAGGGGCTTGGGTGATTGGTCATGCCGGTGTCCTACAGAAACGAGCAGTGTGTCCTTTCCTGTTGCAGTTGTTGTAGTGCATCTCTTGAAAATTTCCATTGTGATGGAGATTGCATTTGCTGCATTTCGGTAGGCTCCCAACATATTGCTTTGCTGGTGTAGAGGTAACATGAGCAACTGTAGGGGTAGTAGCGGCATGGATTGCCACTATTTGTTGTTTCTTGGGAGGTTCTTGTGAAAACTGACTCTTCCTCTTGTTCCAAAATTTCTTCTTGCTGTTGTTGTTGTTGTTGTTGTTGTTGTTGTTGTTGTTGTTTGCTCTAGGGCAGCAGTTGCGAAGCCTTGGCAGACTCCATGGTCAACGAGATCTTGTGCCAACTGTTTGGCACTATCGAAAGTGACTGGTTTGGACGCTAGTACGCTTCCTTGAATCTGGGGTGACAGTCCCTAGATATACCTCTCGATCTTCTTGCTTTCTAGAGCAATCATTCCTAGGCAAAGGTTTCCCAAATCACTAAACCTATTGGTATAGGTTGTGATGTCCGAGCCTACCATAGTAAGGCCCCAAAGTTGCTGCTCCAGCTTTTGTACTTCGCCCCTTGGACAATACTCTTGCATTAACATTTGCTTTAGATTCTCCCAGCCCATAGAGTTTTCCATTACCACAGTTAGTGACTTGACATGGCCATTCCACCATGTCAAAGCTCTCTCGGAGAATGTACAAGCAACAAACTTTACCTTGCTCCCTTCCAGACATGCAAAGATCTCGAAAATCGCTTCTGTTTTCTCTATCCATTGTAATAGAGCCATTATCCCTCCGGATCCATTAAAAGATATGGGCTTGCTATTGGTGAAGTCCTTGAAAGTGCAATCCCCTGAACGAACCTGGTGTTGGCCATTCGTAAAGCTATTTACTCCACCTCCAGACCCATTATTACTCATATGTGCCATTGTTGCTGTCACTGCAGCTATCAAGGTGGTATTATCCGTTAATGGAGGTGGTGGTGGTGGTGGAGGTGTTATGTTGTTGCCATGGTGTGTAGATCTACGAGGCGGCATTGTGCTGCTAAAGAAATAACAATGAGAGATCATAAGTCTTTGATGATCTAAATCTGAATGTAAAAGGGTTAGTTATTTTCAATTATTCATGATTTAGGCTAACTAACACAAGGGTTTGAGTTTGATTCATATTTAGAGTCTATATGATAGTAGATAAACTCATGAATTGGAGTGATATGCAAAGGATTAATACCCAAGGGAATATTTCATTATATATTAAACATAAGCTTGGATTACACTCGAAGTTAGGAAAAATTGACCTTTCTAAAGGTCTCCGATTACAAGAAAGTTAAAGAAAAGTAAGACTTTTAGCCGATAACCTATTCTACATCAAAATTTGGGATTTTGGCAAGTACTACTTGCGACGTGGGTTACGCTTTGAGCTTGACTCCGCTTCCGATTGCTTTGCTCCCATAAGATGCCTGTCAAAGGCGGCTTGCTGCTCCCTTATCTCTCTTATCTCAGAGAGAGCTGTAGTCAACTGCTCCTAGAGGGTGTTGGTGAGGAGATGAGCATTTTCCTGCAACATGTCCAGGCGACGGATGTCAGCAGTGTTACCTTCAACCTCCACGTTGACTTTGTGAATCTGGTTCGCTAGAACTCCGGATTGGTAGGACTGGTTGGCTAGTTGGCCCACCATGACTGGGATGCTAGGTCAGCTGAACTTCCTCCACTGACTTCGTAGAAATCCCGACACATACCATAGGGAGGATGTAATCCTTGCTACCGGATCCAATGGTGAATGTCACTTCCCCAGACAAGAGTTGGTCCTTGAAAGTTTCTTCTAATTGCGGAAGGTTGGGCGACTGGTGGGTTGATTATTTCTGGCTCTGAGTCGGTCCCAAAGTCTTTGCCTTCCTCTTCCTCCATGGGTTCCTCATCTTCTTCGGGGTCCTCCTCTACCCATCCTCCATTGCCCTAGTTCGGGTAGAATGGATCCCCGGGTGGATGGAATCCATCCATTTCGACTATACGAGAATAGGGTTATAAGAATTGTATAATTTTGAAACATGTAAGTCTAAATACGCAAGTTAAACTAGTGCATCTACAAAATACTCCTATAATATTTAAATTTGTATGTTTGATACTAGTGTTATTTTGGTATGTTTTGACTTGTTTCTCACTACAACCATTCCCCGACATACATTAGTCCGATCTCGGATAAATATAGTTGATCAGGCTATATTCGTCCCAAACCTGATTACATATTTCGAGGACTATTCGTAGTGTCCAACTTGTCTTAATACTCCTTGTATAGTCTAACTATAAAAATGACTCGTTGTATGCATGTATTTGTGCTTTTACGACCCAAATAATTTAAGTTAAATGAAACGTGGTTTAGGTGTAAAAACGTTTTGTCAGAGAGTTTTAGTCCCGATGCATTTATAGTTTGTATATCTTATGTGGTTCGATATACTTAGTTCACTATAATAAATGCACTGATACCAATCTGTCACACCCCCAAACCAGAACAACGGAATCGTTCGAGGACAGATGACTGCATGTAGTATCGTAACAATTGAATACATAGTAAAGAAAGTAAAACAACCACCATATATATAATATAAAAGTTACATTGTTGAATGATACTCGTTCAAAACAAATTACAATATGATGACAAAATGAGTTTTGAACTAACGCCTTAGCGTCACTTCTCCAAAAGCTGGGGTTTAGCTGTATTACTGAATCCCTGAGAAATACCAGTAGTTTTGAAAGAGTGTCACAATTAAGTTGGTGAGTTCATAAGCGTTTATGTATAAAATTTGTAAGTTTGGTTTAAATCACTGAGTTTACTTTTGAAAAATCCAATAGATTTATATATGTATAAAATCACTAAGTCATTTAATAACCCCGGAAATCGTTGTGTTTTTAATACTTCATGTGAGTTTTATAACCATGCTATTGACCTAATGAAAGACCCCAACTTTTGTATTTTCGAAAGACCCAAAATTTCATACTTCACAATATCATTACTCCAAAAGATGCTATTTGCATATTCATAAAAGCAATATTTTACATTGATAAAGGGAATTACAAACTATTGGATACAAACCGTCTATTACAAACTGTTATATATATTACAAAACTACCCATGATATTGTAATTTATACAAACATAAACTGTAATACAAAAGTACTATTACAAATTATTCTAAATCTTTCAATAATATGTGAACATACTAGTTACTTATCACCTGCAATTGTTAAACATTAATAGGGTAAGAGGTGATGCTTAGTGAGTTCAATAGTAGATACAATATAACGTTATGCAATATATATACTTCAATGTGGCAAAAGCAAAGAGGAACAACAAGAAGTATGTGAGATCATGTGACAAGCGTTCATACAAATTAAAGACTTTATTCAAAGATATACTTTTCAATTCTTGATATACATCAATAAGACTTTGGCCCAAATGGCATAGAAGACATGCAATTTCTGATTAACATCTTGTTAGATTTCTGGCTTATAGTCATGTCTAACCATTTGCCAATGACATAGAATTAAAGTCATTCTCTTACGGAGACATGCTCTACATGGCCAGAGGCTACATACCAGTACTAATGTGAATCTAAGTCCTTTCACTAATCACATGGTCAAAGATATTACATTTACTATAAACATAGCGAATAAAATAACACGGGAAAATAACTCAGAATAATAACACTGAAAAGCACATAGCACATATAACACATAACATACAATTTTTCCTATATACTGAACTCACCTTAAGTTAACCGGGGGTTAAAATAGTAATTTGGGCAGCACTTCGGCTTTAAATATGACTTTCTATGTTGAAAACCGGGAGCTTAATTGAAAACCGGGCTCTGCGAAAGTAGGGCTTCAAAATCGAAAAGATAAAATTACCAGGCTTCTCGGGGGGTCTCGGGACCTAAAATTGATATTGGGGCTTCGGGGAAAGTCAAAATAGTGAATATATGAAATTAGGGTGAAAAAGTGTCAATTTTTCAAAGTTACCCGGGAAGGCTCGCAACCTCCCTTTATATAGGGTGAGAGGGTTCGGAATTAGTGTCTAGGAGGCATCCACGTCGCGCTTGCGAGGCTTGGTCCGGAGGAGGGTGACGAAGCTGCTCGGTGGCATCAGCAGCGAAGGGCAGGTGGCGCGAGAAGCGAAGGCCACGAGGCCTGCTGCGAGGCTCGGACGTGGAAGCGATGCGAAGGGCGATTTAGGGGATCGTGGCTGCTTTGGATTGGGGCATGCATCGCTTCTCAGGCTAGGCCACGTCTCCGGTGACGCACCTGCTTCGTGCGAGGTGACGTGGCCGGTACTATTCATCCGAGATTTCTTGGTTTTCGGGCCCCGAACTTCTAAAATCCATAACTTTCGCATACGAGCTCCGTTTTTGACGTTCTTTATATGAACGTGTAGCTAAAATTACGCTCTACAACTTTGTTTAGATTTAGTTGGCTAATTTGAACTTTATTTTTAATATTATTATTTTTAACAGACCGGGATAGGAAAATCCGTTAAAAATTCATAACTTCTTCATCCGACATCCGTTTTCGTCAAACTTTTTACCGTTGTACTACAAATGACGAGACCTTCAATTATCATTTAGGATGTATTGGTTAAATATCGCTCGATCTGAAAGTCAAGTTTTTAGTTATCTACTGTTAAGTTGAAACTTCGAAAAATCATAACTTCCTCATACGAAGTTAGATTTTGGCGTTCTTTTTATCGAATTTCTCGGTTTAATGAATACTACGAATTTTATTTAGATTACTAAGGCTAAAAACTTGTTTATCAACAACCCACTTTTTACGTCATTCGGTGTCGTGACGGTTTTGTCGCGGATCTTCGGTTGGTCATAACTTCTTCGTTATAACTCGAATTTCGACGAGGTTTTCGCCTACAAGTTTCTTACGAGATTCTCTACAACATCAAATAATAAAATTTTACTTATTTAAAATTTTATATTTTCGCTAAATTTCACTATTTGGCTTTTAATTGGAATCTCATAAGACTTCCAATATTTTCTGAGTGATTCTAAACATAGTTTTACTTCATTTCTAGTAAAAACCATCTGTTAGAACTCAACACTCAATTTCACATAGTATTTCACAATTTTATTTATTACAAAACATGATTTCAAAACGTGTATGTTACAAATACCTCTTCCTTTTGAGGATTTCGTCCCTGAAATTACATCAATTAAAATAAATAAGGATATTTTGCTTTTATCTCATTCTTATTCTCCTAAGTATAGTTTGGGCCTCGATGGTGTTTCCACTTGACAAGCACCAATTCTACTTCTTTATTGCGTAGCTTAGTTGTTCTTTCATTCATGATTTCTTCAGGGTCTTCAACATCTCTTAACTTATTATCCAATTTCACCTCGGATAATGGAACTTTCTCATCGTAGATGCTCAAGCATTTGTGCAGATAACTTACATGAAACACATGATGAATACCTGCCAAATCTTCAGGCAATTCTAAGCGGTATGCTTGCTTTCCAATTCTCTGGAAGATTTTGAAAGGTCCAACAAATCTAGGGATCAACTGTCCTTTCTTCCCAAATCGCATAAGGCTTTTCCATGGGGATACCTTTAGCATCACAAAATCACCCACTTGGAATTCTATAGGTCATCTTCTCTTTTCTTTATAGGACTTCTGTCGATCCTGGGCCACTTTCGTTATTTCTCGTACGATTTGAATCTTTTCGGTGGTGTCTTGAATCATTTTAGGGCTTCCAAGGATCTTCTGTCCTACATCACGCCAACATAACGGCGTACGACATTTGCGACCATATAATGCTTCATATGGTGGCATTTTGATTGAAGTGTGGTAACTATTATTATACGAAAATTCGACAAGTGGTAAGTATTTATCCCAGTTACCACCAAACTCCAAGATACATGCACGAAGCATATGTTCTACTGTTTGGATTGTTCTGTCCGTCTGACCATCTGTCTGGGGATGACAAGCGGTGCTAAGATCAACTCGAGATTCCAATTGGCATTGCGTACTCACCCAAAAGTGAGAAGTGAAGCGAGTATCACGATCGGAAATGATTTTTAGTGGCACACCATGTCTTGCAACAATTTCATCCAAGTATACTTGTGCATATTTCTCCATTGGAGCCGTTTCACGCATGGCGAGAAAATGTGCACTCTTAGTCAGGTGGTCGACGATTACCCAAATGCTATCATGCTGTCTAGCAGTCTTCGGCAATTTGGTAATAAAATCCATGGACAACTCGTCCACTTCCATACAGGAACACTAAGACTTTCTGGGGTTCCATAAGGCTTTTGGTGCTCTGTTTTGACTTGTAAGCATACTAGGCATTCCTGTACATATCTTACAATGTCTCTCTTTAATCCAGGCCACCAATAATCCACTTTTACATCATAGTACATTTTACTTGTACCAGGATGTATTGAGAGCTTAGACTTATGAGCTTCATCTATAGTCTTCTTTGTTAATCCGCCAATCTTTGGAATCCATAGCCGATTCTCAAATACTTTTAATCCTCATGGATCATCAAGTAAAACATTAGCATAATCTACCATTCCTTCCTTCTTCACATTTTCTGGCTTTATGGCCTCAACTTGCCACTTTTCTAGTTGATCAAGAATAGTGACCTTCACCGTAGTGTGAGTACTAGTATAACACATACTATTATGATAAACTTTCCTGCTAAGTGCATCTGCAACCACATTAGCCTTTCTAGGATGTTACAGGAGTTCGAAATCATAGTCCTTGATCAACTCCATGACTCGTTGTTGTCTCATATTCAGAGTTTGCTGACTGAATAAATACTTGAGACTCTTGTGGTCGGGAAATAATTGGCATTTTGTACCAAAAAGGTAATGTCTCCAAAGTTTTAGGGCAAATACTACTGCAGTGAGTTCAAGATTATGGGTGGGATAATTCTTTTCATAATCTTTCAGTTATCTTGAGGCGTAAGCTATTACTTTACCACACTGCATCAACACACAACTGAGTCCCAATCTTGAAGCATCGCTATACACGGAGAAATCATCCACCTTCTGGGAGTGATAAGATGGGAGAATGAGTCAAAAGATCTTTTAGAATTGAGAAAGCTTTTTCTTGAGCTTTACCCCATTCGAACTTTACTTCCTTTCGTGTAAGACTCATGAGAGGTACGGCTATACGAGAAAAGTATTTAATGAATCTCCGGTAATATCCCGCAAGACCTAAGAAACTTCGAATTTCGGAAGCATTACGGGGTACTTCCCAATTTTGAATGGCTTCGATTTTGATAGGATCTACGGATACAATGTCACTAGAAATAATATGGCCGAGAAATTGAACTTGACGAAGCCAAAATTCACATTTCGAGAATTTAGCATAAAGTTTCTCTTTTCGAAGAAGTTCTAAGATTTCACGAATATGAACGGCATTATCGGCTTTAGATTTGGAATAGATTAGAATATCATTAATGAATACGATGACAAACTTATTGAGCATTGGGCCACATACTCGATTCATCATATACATGAATATAGCAGGAGCATTTGTCAAACCGAATGGCATGACAAGGAATTCGAAATGCTCATAATGAGTACGGAAAGAAGTCTTCGGTACATCTTGTCCTTGTACTTTCAACTGATGATAGACAGATCTCAAATTAATCTTTGAGAAATAGCTAACACCCTGAAGTTGATCGAACAAATCGTCGATGCGAGGTAGCGGGTACTTGTTCTTGATAGTCAGCTTATTCAACTCACGATAATTAATGCACATTCACATAGATCCGTCCTTCTTCTTGACCAACAATACTGGAGCACCCCAGGGAAAGGTACTCGGTCGAATAAATCATTTGTCAAGTAATTCCTGCAGTTGGATCATCATTTCTTTCATCTCGGTTGGCGCAAGACGATAAGGTGTCTTTGCAATCGGAGCAGCACCGGGCACAAGGTCAATTCGGAATTCTACTTGTCTGTTCGGAGAAAGTACAGGCAGATCATCGGGGAAAACATCGGGATATTCATTAACAATGGGAATATCATTTACAGTTTTATTCTCCTTTCTTGAGATGTCAACTGTATAAGACAGATAGATAGGACAACCTTTCGATATAAATTGATGAGCTTTGAGGAAAGAGATTATTTTTAAGATCCTTTTTTCACCGTAGACATGAATAGGATCTTCCCCTTCAATAGGAATGTGTACCATCTTTTCGTAACATAAGAAGTCTGCATGGTTCTTTGACAACTAATCCATGCCGAGAATAATATTGAAATTGGGCAAGGAGATAGGATTAGGTTAGCAAGAAAATTATAGCCATCAATTTCTATGACACAATCCCTACAGATTTTATCAACAAGTAATGATATACTTCCTGTAGTATCTACGTGAAATGGTTGCGCGAGCGCATAGCAAACAGTTTGAAAAGAATGCACAAATTCATAAGATACGAAAGAATCTGGGGCACCAGAATCAAATAAGATGTGAGCAGGTCTAGAGTTGACAAGAAATGTACCCATCACATCATTCGGGTCCTCACGTGCTTCCTCTGCGGTAATCTGGAATGCACAACCCTTAGCTTTTGGCACCTCCTCCTTTTTAGCTAGAGTACTCTTCGGTTGTTAGACAGGGACTTGACTTCTCGCTGGTTGTTGAACAGAAGCTTGACTCCCCGTCACTTGGCTGGTAAGAGTAGGGCAAAAACACTTCTTGTGGCCAGTAATACCACATGCATAACATGTCACATCCTTCCTTGGGAAAGCTGGCTTTATATGACCTGTTTCTCCACACCCATAACAGACAATGGATTCCTTGTCTATTTTGCATTGACCCGGATGATTCCTTCCACAAACGCGACATGAAGGCGATTGAATAGAAAAAGATTGTGACCTACGGCGGCCATGAAAAGCACTCTGAGATTGTGCTTGCTTGCTAGTATTAGTTTGAATAGATTGAGCTAGTGGAATAGTGGAAGCAGGAGTAGTTCTTTCAGTACGTGGATGCTTTGGAACAGTAAGAGTGGCACCAAGTATTTCTAAGTCATGCTCACGCATTCAAGCATACTCAACAGGTTGATCAAATGACAGAACATCCTGATTGACAATGAAATCATGGATTTCGTGTTGTAGTCCCTCCATTAATAATTGAATTTTCTCGTCTTCAGTTGGAATATACTTCGTAGCAAACCTTGCTCTTTGATTAAACTGAGTTTCATACTCATTCACAGTCATTCCTCCTTGTTTAAGCTCGAGGAATTCCTTCTCCAATCTTCTCCTCATATCTACAGGACAATACTTCTCTAGCACACGAGTCTTGAACAACTGCCAGGATAAGTTCTCCTGGTCACATCCATCGAGAGCTTCATATGTTGCTTCCCACCAGACTAAGAATTCTCCAATGAACATTGCAGAAGCATAGATAGCCTTGTCTTCATCATCCACATGAGAAACACGAAATACTTTCTCGGTATTTTGAATCCAAGTTAGAACAATTATAGGATTAAGGACACCAGAAAACTCCGTAGCACCACTACTCTTGAAATCTTTGAACGAGGGATGCTTCACCTTTCTGCTTGAAGATTCTCCAGTTACTTTCTCTTTTCCTTTATCATCATTCTTTTTGTGTTCTTCGAGAGTCTGTCGAAGAACACTGGTAAGTTTACCAAAGAGTCGCTCCTAACGAGGAGATACTTGAGTATTCCCTTCCTCGGTTTAAGGATCGCCACCAACCTCAGGGGTATGGCTACTTACTTGTTCAACCATCGATCTAAAATACAGAGTAAGATAGTATTTTAAAATATTAGGGTTTACTATTACCTAATACTTTTACTTATATATTACCTATGGTTGTATCCCTATACTTACAATGACTAAGTTCATATATTGAACTTCCAATAGTTTAAGTCTAAATACCAATCCTTGGAATTTAGTTCGCTTAAACTATTGTTCTGATACCATGGTTGAAAGACCCCAACTTTCGTATTTTTGAAAGACCCAAACTTTCATACTTCACAATATCATTACTCCAAAACATGCTATTTGCATATTCATAAAAGCAATATTTTACATTGATAAAGGGAATTACAAACTATTGGATACAAACCGTCTATTACAAACTGTTATATATATATATATATATATATATATATATATATATATATATATATATATATATATATATATATAACAGTTTGTAATAGACGGTTTGTATCCAATAGTTTGTATATATATATATATATATATATATATATATATATATATATATATATATATATATATATATATATATATTACAAAACTACCCATGATATTGTAATTTATACATACATAAACTGTAGTATAAAAGTACTATTACAAATTATTCTAAATCTTTCAATAGTATGTGAACATACTAGTTACTTATCACCTACAATTGTTAAACATTAATAGGGTAAGCGGTGATGCTTAGTGAGTTCAATAGTAGATACCATATAACGTTATGCAATATATATACTTCAATGTGGCAAAAGCAAAGAGGAACAACAAGAAGTATGTGAGATCATGTGACAAGCGTTCATACAAATTAAAGACTTTATTCAAAGATATACTTTTCAATTCTTGATATACATCAATAAGACTTTGGCCCAAATGGCATAGAAGACATGCAATTTCTGATTAACATCTTGTTAGATTTCTGGCTTATAGTCCTGTCTAACCATTTGCCAATGACATAGAATTAAAGTCATTCTCTTACGGAGACATGCTCTACATGGCCAGAGGCTACGTACCAGTACTAATGTGAATCTAAGTCCTTTCACTAATCACATGGTCAAAGGTATTACATTTACTATAAACATAGCGAATAAAATAACACGGGAAAATAACTCAGAATAATAACACTGAAAAGCACATAGCACATATAACACATAACATACAATTTTTCCTATATACTGAACTCACCTTAAGTTAACCGGGGGTTAAAATAGTAATTTGGGCAGCACTTCGGCTTTAAATATGACTTTCTATGTTGAAAACCGGGAGCTTAATTGAAAACCGGGCTCTGCGAAGGTAGGGCTTCAAAATCGAAAAGATAAAATTTTCGGGCTTCTCGAGGGTCTCGGGACGTGTTTCGAGTGCTAAAATTGATACTAGGGCTTTGGGGAAAGTCAAAATAGTGAATATATGAAATTAGGGTGAAAAAGTGTCAATTTTTCAAAGTTACCCGGGAAGGCTCGCAGCCTCCCTTTATATAGGGTGAGAGGGTTCGGAATTAGTGGCTGGGAGGCGTCCACGTCGCGCCTGCGAGGTTCGATCCTGAGGAGGTTGACGAAGCTGCTTGGTGGCATCAGCAGTGCAGGGCCGGTGGCGTGAGAAGCGAAGGCCACGAGGCCTGCTGCGAGGCTTGGACGTGGAAGCGATGCGAAGGGCGCGTTAGGGGCTCGTGGCTGCTTCAGATTGGGGCATGCGATGCTTCTTAGGCTGGGCCACGTCTCCGGTGACGCACGTGCTTCGTGCGAGGTGACGTGGCCGGTACTATTCATCCGAGATTTCTCGGTTTTCGGGCCCCAAACTTCTGAAATCCATAACTTTCGCATATGAGCTCTGTTATTGATGTTCTTTATATGCACGCGTAGCTAAAATTACGGTCTACAACTTTCATTTAGACTTCGTCGGCTAATTTTGAATTTATTTTTAATATTATTATTTTTAACAGACCGGGACAGGAAAATCCGTTAAAAATTCATAACTTCTTCATCCGACATCCATTTTCGTCAAAATTTTTACCGTTGTACTACAAATGACGAGACCTTCGATTCTTGTTTAGGATGTATCGGTTAAATAACGCTCGATCTAAAATTCGAGTTTTTAGCTGTCTACTGCTAAGTTGAAACTTCGAAAAATCATAACTTCCTCATACGAAGTTAGATTTTGGCGTTCTTTTTATCAAATTTCTTGGTTTAATGAATACTATGACTTTTATTTAGATTACTAAGGCTAAAAAGTAGTTTATCAAAAACTCATTTTTTACGTCATTCGGCGCCGTGCCGGTTTTGTCGGGGGTCTTCGGTTGGTCATAACGTCTTCGTTATAACTCGGATTTCGACGAGGTTTTCGCCTACAAGTTTCTAACGAGATTATCTAAAACATCAAATAATAAAATTTTACTTATTTAAAATTTTATATTTTCGCTAAATTTCATTATTTGGCTTTTAATTGGAATCTCATAAGACTTCCAATATTTTCTAAGTGATTCTAAACATAGTTTTACTTCATTTCTAGTAAAAATCATCTGTTAGAACTCGAAAATCAATTTCACATAGTATTTCACAATTTTATTTATTGCAAAACACGATTTCAAAACGTGTATGCTACACCTAGGCTGCATGTAACAAAGTTCTTTAGGCGTTGGAATGTTATGACGTTTGTCACCCCAGACCTGCTAGTCTAACTGTAGCTAACAGTTTAGATGCGGGATTGTCAATCCCGTATAGATCTATACACAAGTATCACGCTCTCCCTACAAGTGATTTTGGTATATAATACAGGACTTTAACGACATACTTGAAAGTACGTGAAGTGGAATGTCACACAAAACTTAGTATCAAATAGATTTACATATGAAAAATCCATTTGTTCTTGTATATGAAAGTATTTCCTTGATATAGTACCTATAGTATGTAAAATCTCATGATTTCCCTGTAAACTATACTTATTATAGTTTTTCCAAAAGTGTATTTCGTTTGTATGCTAAACCCTAGTGTAGTGTCGACTTTGTACGTCAAGTATAACATTTGTAATAACATCATTGAAAATTTATACTCAAAATATAAATAAAGTGTTTGATATTTATATAACAACATGTTTCATTTCAAAATGGACAAAGTGTTATCGTGATATGTTGCATGAGAACGTTTTCGTATGATAGTTATAAATCACATATGATTGATTATAACAAAAAGTATAGCAAAAGATTTATGTTATTCACACGAGGATAATCGTGTGTTTACTTGTATTTCCCCCTTAAAAGTGTATAAAAGAATTTACAAACAATTTGAAAACGTAGTTATAGGGGTATGAACTCACTTGTTAGTTCGAAAAAGGTTAGAGGAAAACCGAGCAGACCTTCGACTGGAGAAAACGGATTTCTCAGGATTCTCGGGAATCTCGGGAGTGTAAAACCTTCATTTGGGACTTGGATGTGAAGGTCAGGGCTTCAAGTGTTAAAACGCAAAGCTTTGGCACTAGAGAGAAGAGAATTGAGCACCTAAAACCTAAACAATTGGTTCTATTTATAGGGGTGAAATCTGAGGTTCACGTTGTGAGTTTAGGTGGCTCACGTCGTGAGCTCAACAAGCCTCCTATCATAGACTTGACAACTCGTTGATAGGCTCTGGAACCCATCAGTCACAGGTTCACGTCGTGAGTATGGGTGACTCGCATCGTGAGCTTCCTGACCGCCTCGAGTTTTGTGTCCCGAATTTGTAAAATCCATAACTTCCGCTTACGAGCTCCATTTTCGATGTTCTTTATATCCACACGTAGGGGAGCTTATTCTCTACAACTCTCGTTTAGACTTTGTTAGTTAATTTTGATTTTATTTTTAACAGGCTGGGGCAGGAAAAGTCCGTCAAAAATCCATAACTTCTTCATCCGGTGTCTGTTTTCGTCATACTTTTTACCGTTGTGCTATTATTGTTGAGATCTTCGATTCTCATTTAGGTTGTTTTAGCCAAAAATCCCTCGATCTCTATTTCGAGTTTTTAGCTGTCTACCGCTATCCCGGTTCTTAGGAAAAATCAAAAACTTCCTCATACGAAGTCGGATTTTGACGTTCTTTTTATGAACGCTCACGGTTTAGTATAATCTAGGACTTTCGTTTAGATACCTAAGGCTAAAAAGTATTTTATTGAAATTTCACTTTTTTACGTTTTCCAGTGTTTTATCGGTTTTGACACGAATTTTCGATTGGTCATATCTTATTCGTTATAACTCATATTTTAGCTACTATTGTTGAGATCTTCGATTCTCATTTTGGTTGTTTTAGCCAAAAATCTCTCGATCTCTATTTCGAGTTTTTAGCTGTCTACCACTATCCCGAAACATAAAAAAAATCAAAATTTCCTCATACGAAGTCGGATTTTGATGTTCTTTTTATGAACGCTCACGGTTTAGTATAATCTACGACTTTCGTTTAGATACCTAATGCTAAAAAGTATTACGTTTTCCAGTGTTTTATTGGTTTTGACACGAATTTTCGATTGGTCGTATCTTATTCGTTAAAACTCAGATTTTAGTGTTCTTTATATTTCTGAAAACCTTGACATGATTACTATCATATTAGGCAACCCACTAGAGACTTTTGAACATTTTATTTTTGACACTAATTTCATTATATCAAAAGAGACTACAATTCTTGATTTTTTAGGTCATTACATTGATTCGAAATACCGGGTTGTCACAGCTAATAATATCAAATAATATATTTGGGAGTTTGACGATTTAAGTTTTAACGAAGCTATATTCAATTAATGGCCCAACTTTATGATTGAGTTTCATTTTGATGGACTATACATACCCTTATGATGAGCTCTTTATGACATATATTACACTACTTTTAATAAATATATATTCTTGTTTTGGAGCCATGTGCTACGGACGATAGACATGTTGACCTAACATTACTCAACAAACGAAACTTCAAAAATTTAGCAATTACTTATAAATAAATAAGAACAACCTGTAGCAACAACCGTTGAGATATTATGGCCAGCAAAACTAGTAAAATCGATAGTAATGGCGAAGAATGTGATTGCGAGTTATGAAAGAATGGTTGTAGGGAAAAAGAATTTTAGGAATATAAGATAGAAAAAAAAAAAAAGAATAAGAACCTTGATATAGACAATGGTCTGTTTTGGTCGAACTGGGTGATGCTCGTGGTATAGAAAATGGTTGGTATTGCATGGATATACGATAGTGGCGCTGGGGTACAGGCGTTGTTGGAGATAATGATCAGTATTGTAAGGAGATGCGGTTGTCTCCAATGATGAAAGAGATATCGGTGGTTATGATGTGGTGTTTGGCGGTTACTATGGGGAAAGAACACGTTGATTATTTTTTTTGTTATAGTGGTTTTTGTAGGATTTAAAAACTGATTGCAATTTTATAGAGATTTAATTTGATTTTAATTTTGGAATTTATTTAATATACCTGCAATATTACTAATTTACCCTTATTGATTTATTTAAAAATTTAATTTGTGTTAAATTCTGATTGGTCCATATGTGCACACATTAATTATTGAAACCATCTGGACATATATATATATATATATATATATATATATATATATATATATATATATATATATATATATATATATATATATATATATAGGTTCAGGTTCATTTGAGACCATTCTAATTTTATAAGACCGTGAGACCAAATCTAAAAATAATTTTAAAATTTAAAATAAATGGAAAAATCTAAAAATTATTTTTTTAAATATTATTTTCGGAACTTGAATTAAATAAAAAAAATAAAAAAAAATCCTGTTTTTTTTAAAAAATACGTGAAATATTCTAATAGAATATTACACTGTACATATTCTAAAAAGTAATTTTAAAATGCAAAATTAACGGAAAAATCCAAAAATTCTTTTTTAAAATGCATAATATCATCGATTTTTTTTATAAGTGCACTACAAAATTTAATTGAAATAAAATTTTAATGTTTTTCTAAAAATATACAGATAAGTTCATATATTTTTAGGAGCGTATATGCACTATTTGCATATATGCATATTTAGAGGTGAAGTATATATATTTTTTTTAATATGAAAAATAAATTTTAAACAAACGTATTTCATTAAAAAAGAAAAATAAAATATACAATAATTACTGTGGAAAACATCAAAGAGACAAAAAAAAAAGTTACAAAAATTCACAATATTTTCATTTTTAATTTCTTAAGTGTCATATTTTCTCCACTTTATTATTTTTTTTATCTTCCATTTCAGCATTTCTTAAGTGCCATATTTGCTTCACTTTATAAATTTTCCTATTTTCCATTTCATCATAACTTGCATTCATTGACAAATTCTTCAGAATTCGCACAAACATACGTAAATATGCATGAAAATAAAAAAAATTAAATGAACTAGGGAAGGATCCCCGCGTTGCGGGGGTTAGAAAGTGTTCGGTTGTAAAATATAATAGACATAGAGCAAGGAGCCACCACAGTTTCACTTTGAACAGAGGCTTGGATTTTGATTGTGTATAGATATCGAAAAAAAGAAAGTCAACCATATCCGAAAAATAACCAAGAAGATCGTTAGTGTTTTCAATTCAATGAAAAAGCAAATTCAAGTGAAACATACCAAAAAAAAAATCATACTGGATTAGTGTTTTTTCGATGTAGTTACTGGAGAAGAAACAAACAAAGAAACAAAACATTATTATTGTTGGATGTTAGAGTAATCTTCAAATTCCCTTCCATCTCCAAAAAAAACATGGACATTTAACTAACGATAAAGCACATCAAGATTCTGAAGATAAGCAGAATCAAATCAAAACCCGAACTTAATTTACTTGGTCCAATCCATGTTCCAAACATAAGCAATTTATACACGAATGGATAACTCTGCCTTCAGGTTGTTTAAAGCCACAATTTGGAATATAAGATTATTCAAAAGTTACAATTTTATCATTTAGACATCATTAAAAAGAACAACTTCAAATATATACTTCAGAAACTGAAAATAGAAAAACTCAAACAACTTTTACTTACAGTTCAATGTAATACAATTGTAAAATAAGCATGTTTCATGGTGAATGACAATTTACTTTAATTTTACATATATAACAACTGAAAACAAACCTATAATCAAATGCATTACACACATGAATGAAAACGGATACCTTGAAAGAAATCCCAAACATGCGATATAATGGATTGGTAATATCCTAAATCTTTCTTCCCTTAAAATACCTTACAAAATAAATCTGAAACCACTGTAGCCCTAAGAAACCATTTAGTCGCTATTCGTCAACATTGTCCTACCAATCAGTTAATTTGATATCCTAACATAAGTCACTACAGTCTAAAAAATTACAGAAAAATAAGACTCACCCCCTTCTACAACAGGGCAACCAACAATTATTTGGTGATAGTAAGTTTCACAATAGCAGGAGCTTCCTACAGCCAAAGATAAAAGAAAACATGAGATCACAGCTTCACCAACACTTCTGATGTAGGGCTTTCATGATACCTTTATAGAGTAGAGTATCCCCAAAGGGCAAAACAGGTAATTCATAAACTAAATTTCATGTATATGTTGCAAAGTGCTAAAATTACTTCTTAGATACCTGGCATTCAAAGCAGTATCCAGTAGCCATAGAATAAACATTACTCAAAGGTGTGAAACTTTTAGTTAAAATACCCAAATTAAAAAAAGAAAAGAAAAGAAGGTTGGCATAACAGTAGAAGGTAATCTCCTATAACAGGCCACCAATTTGCAAACAAATCACAAATTAGTCCACATACAATAAAATTTAGTTAACCAAAATATAATTAACTCAATTTAGGAATGCTACCTTGTGAATGGACTATAACATGATGCAAAACATTATTCCTAATGTTACCATTTGCTCTAAAGACCACTTAATAAGAAACATTAGTATCTTGAACGTCACAAAGAGAAACATAACTCTTAATAGAAGTAGAAAAAAAAGGAAGATATGAATTATACCTTAGGGAAGTATTAGCACAAGCTCTAAGGAGTAAGGACTCAAAGGATGGTTACATCATCCGGCCCAAAACCCTCCATTATCATCTTATCAAACAATCATAACTCCTCAAGGACAATTTAAACCAAAGTCCATGAACCCAAAATATATAATCAAAATAAAAGACGAGTCTTGTCTGTGCTCCATCTTCTCCAAACCTAGCCATCGTACCTGTCTACTGGTGACCTGAGAATACCTGTCTACTGTGTGTGTGTGTGTGTGTGTTCTTTCATTGTAAGAAGACACCAAAATATATAATCAAAATAAAAGACGAGTCTTGTCTGTGCTCCGTCTTCTCCAAACCTAGCCATCGTACCTGTCTACTGGTGACCTGAGAATACAAGTTATCTTGAAAGCGAGTATTAGCCTAAAGCTGGTGAATTCATAAGTATTTAAATGTCATTGTCTTGTTTTGGAAAGCTGTTATGTACGCTATGTAAATCTTTGAATGAAATAGTTGATATAAGTATGAAACCCCTAGAAAATCCCTTATTTCCTACTAGTATGAAATATAGTCTTCTACCAAGACCCGAATGTTTTGTAAGTCAAAATGATAGTTTTTCCTTTTATGACTATTATTAACAATATATAGTCTAACTCATTGTTTATACGAATGTATCACAAAATAAAGTAATAGGAAAATGTACTAATGTAATTGTTATCCTTTTGTATTAGGATTAACACGACATCGTGAAAAGCGAAATGTATAACCTTTGAACATCTGTAGATTATTCAATTTTCCTCTGTAGCTGCAACAGGGGGGAGGAAGGGTTAGTCCTATAAAGGTACTCCTAATATAAGTATTAACCGTAGGCATACGTAGATGTTCATCAACCTCTGTAGCGAACAATAGGCCCAAGTAATGGGTAGTCCCGTAAAGGTACTCCTAGTATAAGTAATAACCGTAGGCATCCGTAGATGTTCATCAACCACTGGTGCTAACAGCTGGGATTCGGAATGGTTAGTCCCGTCTAGATATCCCGTTGAACTGGCATAGGCAGGACAATTTACACATAAGGTACTAATAAATCATCCTAGTAAATCGAGGTACAAATATCCATGTAAATGTATACAGGAAGATGTATCTACGTAAAGGGACTCATGGAATGTACTCATGTAAGGTACTCAAATAATGTATTCATGTAAGGTACTCATGTAATGTATTCATGTAAGGTACTCATGTAATGTTTTGTGTAGATTCATGAATGAACTGACTCGGATGTAATTCCTTGTAATAGGAATAATGTTATGTATCTCCTAACTATCCCTATAATAGTTAACTGGAAGGTAATTGATTGTCCAAACAGGCTTATACACCCTTGGTACACAAGTTTGTGGGAAACTGAATGAAGGATGAAAACTATAACATCAATACATATAAAAGAACATAAGTGTATAGATATAGTTTTGTTCAAGAAGGTAAAAAAGGTTTTGTAAGACATCTAGGAGTTTTGAACAATAATTAACAATGACTTGATGTCATTTTCATAAACATTTCAAACATAATACTTTAGCTATCAAGATATTTTTAAGATATAAAACCATTTCGTGCATTACATTTTGTAGTATGTGAAATCTGTTGAATGAAAACACAGTTATAAATACATATGATTGATTTAATAACATGTTGTTTTCTACATGGATTTCCTCCCCCCCCCCCCCATTTAAAGCATTTAAAATCATTTAAAACATTCATTTAGGGGTATGAACTCACCTGTAGATGGTGGTTTGGATGTACTAAATGGTGTCGGATTGTTAGGTGTCAAGTGAGGACTTGTACACACACTATGATCCTAATGAACATATAATCGCACATATATGCACCCAATTAGTCTTAAACCTGCATTCATACTAAAATCAGTGTCACTAGGACAGTATAAGAGAATTACGATTGTTGAACAACACAGGTGGACTTACAGACATATAGTCAAAACTGGGAAGATATAGCCTGATCAGCTATATTATCTGAGGGTTGACTAGCATGCGCCTAAGTGTAGTTGTGTGGTTGCAACAAGTCTAAAATCTTACCAACAAGACCACAATGAGAACACTAGAACGTAACATTAAACTTAAAATACTATAGGAGTATTTTACAATTACTATAAGTTACTTATGTGCTACATTCTTATACCTCCCTTCTCGCGTAGATTTAATGGCTGGATTCCACATTCCCGGAGACCCGTACTTTCCACCCAACGGAAATGCTGGATGGCTTGAGGTAGAGTCCGATGATGAGCATGAAATCCCTTTGGATGATCATCAAGCAGAAGGATTTTCTGATGGATCTGACTCTGAGCCTAAAGTCAACAACCTACCACTAGTAGGTCAAGCCCTAAACAACAACCCCCGATCAGCTTTCCTAGGTCCTACACCCTTGTAGGCAACCAACTTGAATCGATGGAGCGATGAACAGGGTCAACCCTTACCTTACTTTGGGGAGCGAAGCTTTTACAACCTCAACGAAGGTGGCTCTGCGGATCGAGCTCTGCCCATCATTATCCACATATTAGCCCGTAATGATGAACAAGGTCGAGCAGCCATCGACCGAGTCATGGAGATTTATGCCAATTCTGGTGTCAACACAGTCCGCATCCGCCGTCTCGAAGTGGAAATGGAAAGGACCAGGAGAACCAATGAGACCCTGCAGCAACAGCTGGCTGCCTCCCGAGCCGTAGTCATAGAACTTCGAGTTCGTCAAAGGGCGCATGAACGACACCTTCAAGAGGTGGTCCATCAAGTGGCAGACCTCAAGGTTCGCCTGATGAATTCCCATCGGCGTTAGAAGATGCCTAGTACATCTTTGTCTTTTGGTTTAGGAATAGCCTTTAATATCCGTGCTCTAAGTAGCACTTGTCTGTAAAATATTCCTAACTTTCAATACTCTAACTAGGAACCTAGGAACTATCAAACTTTCCATATGGTATGATGTAAGACCTATTGCTAGGTTGATTTTCCTTGAACTTATTACATAAGTAATACCAGTATTATTGACAACTACCTAATCTGTGGGAAAAATCTGTACACTTGTGTTTTCCTACTAATCTTCCTTATTATGATCTTAAACACTTATTCAACTGTTGGGCTATGGTTAGTTAGTCAATGTGTCACTCACACCCCATTTACAATTGATTCTTACCATTGTGTTTATCTTTATAAACTTATAGCTGAAAGATGCCTCCTCGCAAATCTCCCAAGAATAACCCTGCACCTCCACCACCTCCTCCTCCGGTCATCGATAGTGCAGCCCTGAATGCTGTCGTAGCTGCAGCAGTGGCAACTGCCATGGCTCAGTATCACTCTACTGATGCCAGTAGAGGTGGAACCCCTGTTGACTCTATTCCTGTTGAAATCCCTATGCGCTCGAGAGAGTGCTACTACAAGGATTTCACCAACTGTAAGCCGAAGTCCTTCCAGGGAACCGGCGGGGTCATTGCACTCTCGCAATGGTTCGAGAAGACTGAATCAGTCTTCGAAATCTATTCATGCCCTGCTGCGAGCAAAGTCAAATATGTCGCATGCACCTTTGAAGGAAAAGCCCTAACGTGGTGGAATGGCAACGTTAAAGCGCTAACTCTAGTAGTGGCGAATGACATGGGTTGGGAAACCATGAAAGACCTCATGATTGAGGAATACTGCCCGAGGGGCGAAATCTAGAAACTGGAGCAGGAGCTGTGGAGCCTAACCATGAAGGGCTCCAACATAGTCGCATATACCGCCAGATTCCGCGAACTGATGGCCCTCTACCCCAATATGGTTCCTACTGAAGGGAAAAAGATCGAAAGGTACATATGGGGGCTAGTTCCTCCGTATCACGGAAATGTCCTATCATCAAACCTTGCTACCTTTGACAGTGCCAAGCGACTGGCACAGAGACTCATTGACCACGGAGTCAAAACCCCTGCAACAACAACAACCCTAGCCATCTCGGAACCCTCCAAACCCGCTGACACTAAACGAAAGTTCTAGGAGGAAAAGAAGAAACAGCGAGCTGCCAAAAAGCAGCAAGTTGTGGCAGTGCATGCCGCAATAACCCCTGCTGCTGCTACTGCTCCGGTGGGACAGTATGCTGGAAGTTTGCCTAAGTGCAACAAATGCAACTACCACCACAACGGCCCTTTCCGTGAAATGCAGTGCTCTAACTGTAACAGGAAAGGACACACAGTCCATTTTTGTAAATCTCCGGCGAGGCCGATCACCCAAGTCCCCGACTCTGGCGTGAGCCAGACCTGCTATGGATGTGGTGAGGCGAGCCAGTATAAGATGGACTGCCCCAAAGCAAAGAATGATGGCGGAGCAGGGAGAGTACTAGCAATAGGCCATGGGGAAGTAGTTGCTGACCCGATGGTGATGACTGGTACATTCCTCCTCGATAACTCTTATGCATGCATTCTGTTCGATAGTGGAGCGGAGCGAAGCTTCGTGAACCATAAATTTGCTCGCATGCTTAAACAACAACCACACACACTTAAGGAACTATTCACAGTAGAAATGGGTAATGGAAAAACAGAAAGTACAAATAGCATATACTTAGGATGTAGCCTAACTCTAGATAACCATTCATTTCCAATCGACCTTATGCCGGTCTCGATTAAAAGCTTCGATGTTATCATCGACATGGATTGGTTGAGTCTTCATCGTGTCGACATCATGTGCAACAATAAAGTAGTCCGTCTAAACCTCCCGTCTAACGAAACTCTTATCGTCTACGCCGACAAACCCAGTGCGAGTCTTCGTATTATATCAAGTATTCAAGCACAAAAGTATCTATGTAAATAATACCATGCATTCCTTGCTCACATCGTCGGTATGAGCCTCGAAACGAAAGAACTAAAGAACATTCCAGTAGTGAGCGACTTTCCTGACATCTTCCCAGAAGAGCTACCAGGATTACCTTCGCAACGATAGGTCGAGTTCAGAATCGACTTAGTCCCAGGAGCTACCCCAGTAGCCAAGTCGCCCTACCGATTAGCACCAGCTGAGATGCAAGAACTATCTGGTCAACTTAACAAACTACTCAGCAAGGGCTTTATAAGACCAAGTTTCTCGCCTTGGGGAGCACCGGTACTGTTCATCAAGAAGAAAGACGGATCATTCCGTATGTGTATCGACTACAGAGAACTCAACAAACTAACAGTCAAGAATCGTTACCCTCTACCTCGCATAGACGGTCTATTTGACTGTAACAACCCGAAGTTTTCCATCGTCGAAAACCCGTTCTACCCGTAAAAATTTGCTGTTTGTCAATTCGTTTCGTTTTCGTTTTGGGTTAAATTATTTAAACTTATATGTTTATTATAATCTAATGAGTGTCCAAACCCCTTAGGAACTCATGAAATTAGCCCAAAATGTTTATTTCCAAAAAGTTTAGAAACGTCCCCGCCGGGTTACGGAAACTTAATCGGGTGCGACCTAAAGCCCCATTTAATGCTGGTATCGGGTAAAATTCCACCATGTCCAAGTTTTGGGACCTATTTAAACATGTTCAAGCTATCATTTGAAGATTTTTCTCTCTCTCACTACTCTCTCTCTAACCTCTCTCCTAAATTCAAGCTTAAGGGTCCAAAATCTCAAATTTAAGGCTTCTAATCACCAAGGTACCTTCCCTAACTTGTTGTACAGCCTCATTAGCCTTCAAATCCGAACTTAAACTTTGATTTTGGATCTCAAACATGAGTTTACGGAAAAGGAGCATGCTTGGGCCGTAAACTCATAATAAGAGGGTTTTTCTGCCTTTAAAGCCCTCCTAAACAATTTTGGGACTTAGATTCGACTATATGGCTTACCAATTCGGACTTAGAACACCCTAATCATAATTTTGAAGAATAAAGATGAGTTTACTTCCCAAGAACAATCTTGGGCCATAAACTCCATATCATGGAGAGTAAACACATATTAAAGGGGTTTTTAAACCCTTAAACCCTTCCAAAACACCAACAAGGCTTAGATACGACTTGTAGAATTATGGAATTGGTCTTGGAACACCTTGAACATAAATTTAGAGGAGTAAACTTGAGTATACTGCCAAGAACATACTTGGGCCGTAAACTCATTGTTCTTCGAGAGTAAACTCCTCTAAAAGTGTTAAAATGCGACTTTAACACACCTAAAGCCTTGGGATAAATTCTAGACGTGTTTACAAACAAGTATTGGACCTTAAAACATATTATTTTCCCCATATAAGGAGTTCACGGCCATGAGGGAGTTCATGGGCCTTAAACTCCAAAAACTAGACCAAGTGTCCCTTAAAAATTCATACAAGGCTTGGGAAAAATCATTGGAATCACATGTGATTGTTTAAGGACCAAAACATTAAGGATTCTATGTATGGGGGAGTTTACAGTCGTAAAATCCATGTTTACAGCCGTAAACTCCAATAAAAGGTCCTTATGTGTGTTATAATCCATTCCAAAGCCAAAAACTCAAGTCTAACAATTATTCCCGAGTGTTATGAAACCATTTTGCACCCAAAAATCAACCTCCATGAGTTCACGGCCGTGAACTCATATGGATGAGGTGTTTAGGGTAGTAAACTCCTTAAGGAGTTTACTCTTGAAGAGTAAACTCCATTCCCTAGTCATACAAGTCCTTAAATGTCACCCGGGTCCTTCCAAACACTTGTAATGGGGTGTTTCCGCAACTAGAAGTGTATGTCCCTAACAAATAAATTAATCAAGTCCTAATTAGATAGAAATGTGTATCATTTCATAATCCATAGGAATCTTGTGCGTTCACGAACCCAGAACTGACGTTTACGATCCAAACTGACGCGTTTCTCAACCGGTGAGTTCATACCCTTACCCTTTTTCAATGGTTTTTCAATGCTTTCAGGGGGGGGGGGATACAAGCAAACTATAAATGTTTTCAATACATAACATTGATGTATTTCAAATAATATCAAGCAAACTTATAAATACCTTTACCCCTTATGTATTATGCTGAGCATAAGGGATGATTTATCAACTACAACTATATGAATTTCAGTTAAGGAAATAAGCACACTAATCAAATTATTATGGGAATAATTTGGGGTTCTTTAGTTCTTGTTTCATCACATACCGATATGTATACAAAGTTATTAGATAAACTATGTCCGGTTCAGTTATCTCCGTTTCATTTTGAATGTATTGCCAGATAGTTTCATTGTATGTATCTATATTCACTGTATTATGTTTCATAATCTTTTGTATGTTTGATATCGTATGAGAACCCTGTGAATTATTTAGTACTAGCTTGTGAGTTTTGTCATTACCCTCTGGGTCATCAGTAAATCCTCCCCGGAAGTGTGACTAGAGTCTCCTCGAGGGAGAGCGTGGAATTTGTGAACATATCTATTCGGGACTGACAATCCCACACCTTAACTACTAGCTACAGTTAGGCGGGCACGCATGGGGTGACAAATTCTGGATATCGTCCGACGTCTGACAAGCGTCAAGGAGGTCTCGTTGTCGTATCAGCATGGTTACCTGACTCATAATACGTATAAATATAAGTTTATTCACGGCTTGGGTTTGGTTTGAATTTGATTCCATTTCATATCTACTTCTGTTATTAGTTTATGTATCTAGTATGGGAGGTTAGTCCCCTGGTTCTCAGTCTATTGATCTTATATCTAGTACAGGATGATAGTCCCATGATTTCAACATATATCTTGTACGGGATGGTAATCCTATGGTTTTCAACTTATATCTTATACGGGATGCTAATCCCATGGTTTTGAAACTATATCTAATATGGGATGATAATCCCATGGTTAGGAAATCTTGTATCTAGTCCGGGATGGGAGTCCCATGGTTTTCAATCCTTATTATCATGTATATCAAACTATCTATATCTAGTTCGAGACGGTAGTCCCATGGTTTTCAATCTATATTTCCATGAATATCAAACTATATTGTATCTAGTACAGGACAGTAGTCCCATGGTTTTCAATCCATGTTTCCATGAATATCAAACTATATTGTATCTAGTACGGGATGGTAGTCCCATGGTTTTCAATCTATATTTTCATGTATATCAAATTGTCTTGTACTTAGTACGGGATGTGAGTCCCATGGTTTTCAAAATATTTTCCATCTATAGTTCACATATTTCAAACTAATTCATATCTAGTTCGGGATAGTAATCCCATGATTCTCAATATATAGTTTTATGTATTAAACTATACTCTGCAATATACAACTGGTCTTACATTTAGGAAAATATGGGATTTTCTTGGGGTAAAATACAACACATAAACGAATTGGTAACAAGTGCTAACTAAACTAACTTTACATAAGAAAATATGGGATTTTCTTGGATAACAAACCTCTTTGGACAACTAAAGGAAACTGGTACATTTTCAGAAAACAAACATCTTATGAACTCACTAGCTTTATGCTGATTTTCAAACCGCTTGTATTCTCAGGTCAGCGATAGACAGGTACCCAACGATCCTTTTGGAGGAGACGGAGCGTACTGAAGATCTCGTCTTTACTTTTGTTAATATGATGCATATGTATATCACTTGTACAACTTTACTTCGGAAACAAATGTAAATTTCTATATGTAATGTAATGGCTGTTTACTTTACTTACTATGTGCATTGGATTTGATACTCAACGTGGAGTCCGCCCCGGAAATGTTTCCGCCTCTGGTTTCGGGGTGTAACATTGACCAACTGCAAGGGGCAAACTACTTTTCCAAAATTGATCTAAGATCCGGATATCACCAATTACGAGTGCTAGAGGAGGATGTTCCGAAGACAGCCTTCCGAACTCGTTACAGACACTACGAGTTCGTGGTGATGCCGTTCAGTTTGACCAATGTGCCCGCAGTTTTCATGGATCTGATGAATAGAGTATGCCGACCTTACTTGGATCAGTTCGTCATTGTCTTCATAGATGACATCCTGATCTACTCACGAAGTAAGGAAGAGCATGGCGATCACCTACGACAAGTTCTAGGAACTTTACGAACGGAGAAGCTCTATGCGAATTTCTCTAAATGTGAATTTTGGATCCGAAGAGTCGAATTCTTAGGACACGTGGTAAGCAAAGAAGGAATCCACGTGGACCCATCCAAAATTAATGCCATTGAGAACTGGTCAGCACCGAAGACGCCTACAGAAATTCATTAATTTATAGGTCTCGCTGGCTACTACCGTAGGTTCATATAGAACTTCTCCCGAATTGCGAAACCTCTTACAACACCGACCCAGAAAGGCGTGGCCTTTGATTGGGAAGAGAAACAAGAGAGGCATTCCAAACGCTCAAATGAGCCTTGTGCACCGCACCAATACTATCCCTCCCCAAAGGGATAGAAGACTTCGTAGTCTATTGCGATGCATCGAATCAAGGGCTCAGGTGTGTTCTGATGCAGCGAGGTAAGGTCATCGCCTATGCCTCGAGAGAGCTGAAGACACATGAGGTCAACTACACGACCCACGATCTTGAACTAGGAGCAGTTGTGTTTGCTCTGAAGATCTGGAGACATTGCCTCTACGGTACGAAGAGCACTATCTTTACAGACCACAAAAGTATGCAACATATTTTTGACCAGAAGGAGCTCAACATGAGACAACAACGGTGGGTCGAGCTACTTAGTGACTACGAATGCGAAATTCGTTATCATGCGGGTAAAGCCAATGTAGTAGCTAACACCCTAAGTTGGAAAGAATATTATGGTCGTAGAGTCAAATCTTTGACTATGACTATCCATTCACACTTGTCCACACAAATTCAGGCTGCACAGCTCGATGCTTTGAAACCTGAAAACGTGGCAGGTGAATCCTGAGGGGAATGGATAAGAACTTAAAGGTTAAGGGTGGCGGAGCTTATTATTTCATGGATTGGATCTGGACACCGAAACACAGTGGTTTCCGAGACTTGGTCATGACCGAGGCACACAACACTTGGTATTCCGTCCACCCAGGTTCAGATAAGATGTATTTGGATCGCAAAAAGCTATACTGGTGGCCTAATATGAAAGCAGAGATTGCTACCTTCGTAAGTAAATGCCTTACTTACGCAAAGGTTAAGGTCGAGTACTAGAAGCCCTCCGATTTGCTACAGCAACCAGAGATTCCAGAATGGAAGTGGGAGCGGATCACTATGAATTTCATAACCAAGTTGCCCAAGACAATGGGTGGACTTGATACCATATGGGTCATCGTCGATAGATTGACCAAGTCTGCACATTTCCTGCCTATCAAAGAAACTGACAAGATGGAGAAACTTAGAAGAACTTACATTAGGGAGATTGTAAGACTGCACGGTGTTCCCTTATCTATTATCTCAGATAGAGATAGTAGGTTCACTTCAAGGTTTTGGCAGTCATTACAAAGTTCCCTAGGAACTAGGCTGGACATGAGTACGACCTACCATCCACAGACCAACAGGCAAAGTGAAAGGACCATCCAAACACTGGAAGATATGTTGAGTTCCTATGTGATTGACTTTGTAAAGGCATGGGATACTCATTTACCCCTTGTCGAGTTTTCCTACAATAATAGTTATCACACCAGCATCAAGGCCGCTCCATTCGAAGCCCTCTATGGCCGAAAGTACAGATCCCCTCTGTGATGGGATGAAGTGGGGGATATCCAATTAGCTACCGGGCAAGTTTCTGATAGTACTCTCACCGGCCCAAAAATCATTCGGGAAACGAAAGAGAAGATCGTTCAGATCTGTGAACGATTCAAAGCCTCTAGAGACGGACAAAATAGCTACGCTGATAAGAAAAGGAAACCTTTGGAATTCCAGGTGGGAAACCGATTCCTTCTCAAAGTCTCACCTTGGAAGGGCTTAATACGCTTCAGTAAGCGTGGGAAGCTTAATCCGAGATATATAGGGCCTTTCGAGATTCTCGCAAGAATCGGCCCTGTAGCATACAAACTCAATCTACCCGATGAACTTCGTAACGTACATTCTACATTCCACGTATCTAACTTGAAAAGTATCTGTCCGACGAGACTCTTGTAATACCACTCGACGAGATCGAGATCAACGAGAGCCTTAACTTCATGGAAGAACCAGTAGAGATCATCGACCGAGAAGTCAAACAGACAAAGCAAATCCGTTTCCCGATTGTGAAGGTTCGTTGGAACGCCAAATGAGGACCATAATTCACTTGGGAGCATGAGGATCAGATGAAACTAAAATACCCTCATCTTTTTGCTTAGTTATTTGTAACTAGTTTATTCTTTAGACATTAATTTCGGGACGAAATTCCCTTTAACAGGGGGATGATGTGACAACCCGAAATTTCCATTTGGTCAAACCCTAAAAGTCAACCCATTCTTATGATAAGTTAATGTGATTATTTCTTATTTTTAAGAAATTTAAAGTTCATTTGATTATTTTAATATTATTTTTAAGCGAACGGGTGAAAGAAAGTGCCGTCTCGGGTTTTGAAATTTAAAAACCGCAAACACTTCGCGTCTTAGAAATTCCCGACCAAACTTTTATGTTTGGCTTGAAAAATCACCCAAAAACTGTGAACTGATACATATGTATGAGTTTACTCCCCAAAAGTTAGTCATTTGTGTTTACTCCCCAAGTTCACAAAAGAGTGAACTCCAAAAACTCTCTCAAGTATCATCCTTGATTTAATTCCAAATCTTCAAAGTTGTAGGTGTTCTAACCATTTCAAGTTAGTAAAACACTTAATTTAATGTTTGTACATCTATTCATCCATTCATTTATGTATTTTGTCTAGATTTCCAAAACACCAAGAACACCAAGAAGACACATTAAGTGTTCTTGGCCTTTTAGCTCAAATCAAGCCTTCTAATAGTAAGTACTTCCATCCTTAAGACTTCTTAGGCTACAATTACATTTAAACATCAAGAAATTATGTCAAGAACACAAGATTGGAGGTGTTCACGGTCCAAGAATGTTCTTGGGCCGTAAACACCATAAATGGCACCAAAGTGTTCCTAAGTCCCTAATCTAAGTCCTAGTTTGATGTATACACCATCCTTGACATGTTTAAACCTTCCTTTAATGTGTTTAAGCCTTGAAAAACACAAATTACCCACATTTATAGGTGTTTACGGTTTGGGGATCTCCCAAAACCGTAAACACCCTAAAGTATGTTTAAATGGGTCATTTTCCTTCCTTAGGCCTATAAACTAGCGTATACACTTACCTAATTGAGTTAAGGACTTTAAAACATGGAAATACCCTTCTCCATATGGGTTTACAATATTAAACCCAAAGGGAAATGCCATGAGGCCATAAACTCCTCCAAGGAGTGTTTTTGTTGCCCTAGTCCATTCCAAAGGCCAAACCACTTAGTAGAAATACTTTAAAGGACTCGTTAAACCACAAAACAACACTTGGTCATTAGGAATAGAGTTTACTACCGTAAACTGCGTGACCGCATCCTCTACTGCCTCGGAGCTCGGATGGGACGGGGCATAGCCTTGCATAGGGGGCGACGTGGACGATCCGAGGCCTAGTCCTCGCGTACGTTGGGTGTACACTGTTACGCCGGGCGTAACTTGGATTGGCCCGGTGACTCCCCCTTCGAATAATACCGAATTTTGTTTTAAATTTATATTTTTATTATTTAGTAAGCTTCAAAAATTCATATTTTGTTCATACAAACTCCGTTTTTGACGTTTTTATATCCACGCGTAGGTAAGACGACGCTCTACAACTTTCATTTAGACTCCATCGGCAAATTTTGAAATTATTTTTTATTATTTGTTTTTAAAAGGTTGGTGTAAGAAAAGTTTGTTAAAAATCCATATCTTCTTTATCCGATGTCTGTTTTTGCCAGACTTTTTACCGTTGAAATACCATTGTCGAGACCTTCGATTCTCATTTAGGTCATTCCGGCCAAAAGTCGCTCGATCTCTGTTTCGAGTTTTTAGCTGTCTATCGCTATACCGAACTTGGAAAAATCGTAACTTCCTTATACGAAGTCAGATTTGGATGATCTTTTTATGTACGCTCATGGTTTAGTGATATCTAACATAGTAGGTAACCAAAATAGAGACTTTTCTACATTTTATTATTAAAGTTAATTTTCATTATTTTCAAAAGTGGTTACAATACTTGGCTTTTTGAGTCATTACATAGAACTGAAATATCAGGTTGTCACAGTTACTATGAGTTGTTTATACATTGATCGCACGAAAATGCATTGGTAAATCGATGTTATAAAACGTGTCTTTCTGTATGATTCAACAAGTAGTAGAACAAGCCATATGAGTCGAATTTTATCCATTCCTTTTACTTCGGGATAAAAGCGATATCTGCGGGCCCCTTGATGATTTAATGATTATACATGTGAGTACGTGGCTAAGCCAGGACTGATTTGATATGTTCAATCAGTCAGTCATCATAAATCGGAAATTAGGAAACAACAAATGGACAGAGAGAATGATTGATAATCCATGTCTCAGCCCATATGATATCTACAATGGAGGGCTATATGAGCCCATATCTTATGGACAAGTTATATAGAAAGGTCAGAGTTCATCGACAAGGTGAGAGTTCGACAGCGGCTTTTGAGAGCTACGATTGCTAGTTAGGTATTGAGGTCATACTAAATAATAGTTTTAGACTTGTCCAAGTAGGAGACTGTTGAATTAGTGTCTAAGTCCATAAATATATTTGGTACGTGCTTGACCCGACTCGGCTTGGTCCATTTGGGTTGTATGGCATCATGGATTTGGATAGACTAAAATGAGAGAAATAACACTTAAGGTTTGGTAATATATATTATAAGTTATAATATATTAATAATATTATTTAATTAGTATTGATCAAAAATTAATTTGGAATTAATTAAGTGATCAAAAGGAGACTAAGTAAATATATGGGTTGATTGTGTAAATCATCAATACTTGTATAGTGGGCTAATGCTCCATGGATTATCAAGTTGGGCTAAAACCCTTAGGATGCTCCATGGTGTTTTTGTACCCATGGATCATGGAAATGAAAGGCCATGACAATTAGGGTTTACATGGTGTAACCCTAATACTGATACACTATATAAGCATCTTATTCTTGTCAAAATCGGCCACCATGAGAGACTATGAAGGAATGGTGAGGGCTAGTTGATTTGAGCATGAAGTGGCTTTTTCTCATGGTTATTCCAAGTGTTTATGATGTTTTGTGAACCATTTGAGGTGTCACACTTGGGGCACTAAGCTCTCGAGCTTCATGGAGTCAAGCTACATCAACAAGGTATGTATTCTATCTATTTTATTACCCAAGTATCAAAGATTGTATGCTAGTTAGGATAATACCTTGGAATATTCATATTTGCATGTATAATAGAGAAAACATAGATCCAAGGTATTTAGGGTTGCATGTACACTTAGGAGTGTTAGAATGCTCAAAACCAAACAACATTGGGATTGATAGCTCAGTTTTTGGGAAGAGATTGGAAGAGATTTCGGCCTAGCACACATCCTTGGGAGGTTCCTCGAAAAGTATGATGATTTTAGGAGTATTAACACAAGATTTGAGATGTTTTGATGAGGATCTAAACATAAGATGGATTTACCCACTTAATAGTGAAGCAACTTACCTAGTATGTGATCTTGAAATGATACACCTTGAGCTAACCCACCAAATCCTTGTTTTTAGAGAGAAAGGGGAAGGATTTTCCTTTGTTTCCTTGAGGGATTAGAGAGAATTTCTTAGAGAGTTTGAATTGAAAATAAAGGTGGTGGTGTATTGCTTAGGCTGAGATTAAGAAGAAGAAGGGGAAGGAGTGGAAAGACTTACATAGATGTATGAGTTACCATGGATACATGAGGGGTATTAAGCATGGATACTCACCATGCAAAGGTGAGGTATCCTCCCTACAAATTTCCCCATATTTTTTTTACATGTATATATACACACACACACACTGAAAATGAGGGGTAAAAGTAAGAGCAAAAGGAAAAGTTGGGCTAATATTGAACATTTTTGAGATAATAGACCCAATAAGATGGTTCTTGGCCCTTTGGGTCCTTCTTATGGTTTTACAGCCCAATATGATGAATGAATGGGGTTTACGACCCAACAGGGCTTATGAACCCATTTACGACCCATTAAGGCCCATGATGACAATGTGAGACATTTTAGGCCCAATAAGGTCCATGAGAAGTCTTATGGCCCAAAATGCTATTATTTAATGTATATGGGTCTATTTAATGTCCAAATAGGGTTCCTCGACCCCAAATAGTCAAATTGAGAGTTTACTGGCCCATTAGGCCCAACATGAGTATCCAGGTCCATTCTGAGTTTGAACCGGGTTATTAGGGTTTCAAACCCATAATTGAGTATATGAGATGTATTGAATTATGTTTTGAACTTCACTCAGGAATTTTTGGTTCATAGCATTTGACATCAACTTAGATTACAAGTTATATAAGAGTTGATCTTTACTTGACGACATAATTTCTTAGCTAAAAGGGCTAGTTATGACATAACTTTTAGCAGCCTCATTTGATCTTGTCACTACTACCCCCGGAGAGTCTGTTCCTTTTTTCTCAATTTATTACTTTTTTGTGCTTGCTTATTTTTATGCATACAATGATGGCATTGTATGAAATAAGTGTGGGGTAGGAGGTCGGAAAAGGAATTTAAATTAGAAAATTAATAACTACTAAATTAGAAAAATTTTAAAATTTATAAACTTGAAATAATAGTTTAATTTAGGAAAATCTAGTAATAATTAATTTTTTTTGCTAATATTGTATGGGATGATCCGATAAGAACTTAAATGTTTACCTAAGCCAATACATGTTATAGTGTATTTGTGGCTTCTCATTTCCTAGTGAAAATTCAAGAGATATGAAAGGTAACAAAAGTATGTGTGTGTGTGTGTGAGAGAGAGAGAGAGAGAGAGAGAAATTACCAAAAAGTTCAAAGAATTTAGGAGCTAACAAAATTATGAAATTCAAAGATAAAAATTCTGAAGAAATCAAAAAGTTGAAGATGCCAAAAATCAAGCAAAAAGGTGATGAATTCAATGAAATCAAAACAACTATTAAAAGAAGTGAATGATTTCAAAGAGCTTCATTATGGTACCAAATTGTACTTTTTCTAGAATTTATGTATGCCTGGCTGTTTAACCATAAATAGCTTGAGGTTAAGAAAAAATTCTGAGGGTTGCAAAAATGAGTGTCTTATAAACTAAGGGATGAAGGTTCATAAGGATTGGGAGTATTAGGGGAGGGAAATTTTTAGGAATTATAAACCCAAATACATACATTATGGTCTTGGGATAATTGTTGGGTTTAAAATGGATTGTTTTATGCCATATTGGTAAACTAAAAGTCAGCATGCTGGAGGGCAAGCAAATGTTAAGTGTGGGGTATTTTGATATGAGTATATATATATATATATATATATATATATATATATCTCTCTTAATATTTTAGCCTTTATTATAATTAGTTAGAACTAAATGGTACTATTAACGTTTAAATTTATATCTTATGGGAATAAAGTTGCTAGAGCGGAAAAGAAATAATAGCAGACTGAAGTTGGGCTTAAAAGGCAAAAAGGATGAAGGTGGTTGAAGGCAACCCACTACGCCCAATGTAGTGGAATACGCCTCGCGTAATGACGCAATGCGCTTCTTAGTACGACCCGCGTACACCGAATTACGTCCAACGTACGTGTGTCAGTTCCAACTCTTATAAAAAGGGATTTTTGGCCAACCAGAGAGAAGAACTGGAATACCATCGATCCTTAGTCGACAAGTAACTTTTATTTGGCCGTTTTGAGGGTCTAAAAAGCGGTCGGAAGGCCATTAAACTGATAGGAGCAAAGATTTAAGGGATTGGAAAGCGGATTCATGTTGGTAATCATGTGGTTTGTTATCGTGAGCATGTTAGCATTCCATTGTGATGTCATTATGTTTTTACTCTCTGATTATGGTGTTAAAAACATCTACTTTTTGTTTGTGATTGAATGAATCTTTGAATTTATGTTTTAATTACTATTAGGATTGTTTATTCTTATTTAATTTATTTGGTCAAGTTTGATTGAAGATCCATATGTGTTAGAGATTGTTATTTTGTTTCCTATTGGTGAATTAATAAAGATTATACGACTTTCTAGTTACGTTAAGTTGAATCATAGTTATCCAATAATCGTTGGTGATTATGAGTAGAGTTTGACCAAAACCTAGGTTTGGAGATAAAGTAATGAACTTTAATGTGTGTGCATGAGTAGAATGACTATTCTCTTCATGATTTAACTCCTATTACGATAAAGTTTAAATAAGATCAAATCTTGGTTAATATGAACTGAATATTGATTTGCATGATTGTTTGTTCGCCTGATCAATGAATTAATAGTTGTGTTCAAATCAAAGGATTAATTGTTGTGACCATGGCATTAGTCATATTAGGAATCGGTGAATACTGAATAGTATCCTTTGTATTTGTATTTAGCCATTAATTTGAGATGTAATTTATCTAAACCGAAAGTACCTTGAGAAATTCATCTTCCGGTCAGTTTATCAATGTCTGATATTAAGTGGTAATGAAAGTATTCTATTAAACATTTCTTTATTGCTTTATTGTGTTTAGTGTCATCTATAATAAAATACAACAAATTAATTCATCACCGCTCCCCTTGCATTTGACACTTGTTCTTATCATAGTTGTACTATTACACGACTTTAAAATATTTAAACATAAATCTCATATTAAGAATTATTTTTGCAGATTATTTACATAATCACTCTTGTAGAGTATTTGCAGAACATATGAACAAATACAAGACAAAGATTTAGAATCTAGTTCAAGAACAAGTATTTTCTACTAAGAATTACATTCTATTTATAATATATCACATTTTCTTAAGAATAATTGGAATCAAGTCGATTAGTTGTGATCCATTGAAGAAGATCCAATGTATTTTTTTTTTCAAGAATTATATATTTAAGAATGCTATAAATTTGTTTTTTTAAGCATGTATTCTTGAGTAATACTAATAATTGATGATTAATCTAGAAGACTGCTACTATTCTTCAATTTATCGTTTAAAAATATTGTTATTCTTCAATAGGTCCATTCAAAAAATATATTTTTATAGAATGTTTGAATTTAGAGAATTAATATCCTTCAAAATCAGATTTAAATATTAAGGTAATTAATTATTCCTTAAATTATAAAAAAAAATTAAATAAACTTTAATTGATTAAAATACCCTTAAACCACTATTTCATTTAATTAGATTTCTTTTTTTAATCTAATAATATAAGAAAATCATTTACTTAAATTAACAAAAACGATTGGACCATAATCATCTTCAAATCCATATAATAGATAGTTAGAAGGAAATAATATATATATATATATATATATATATATATTAAAATAATATACAAATTCTAAACTATATACTGAAAAAAATTATTTAACAATCCAATTTAAAACAAACGAGACATGTATATTTTAAACTTTTGATATAAATCTGTTTTGAGCCCTAAAATCGGTTTTGGTTCTTAAGCCTGGTTCTCGCGCACCTGAAGGACCCAAACTTTGATTACCCGAAACTGAGATAATGTCTTTCTTTAAACTAGAACCCAAACCAGTTCTACACATTCAGGTTCTGAGAGTATTGGTTTTGGTCTAGTTCCGGTTTCGATTTAAATCTCATTCCTACATAGCTCTTATTTAATTGAGAAAAACTTTGACATTGTGAGATGTTGCTTTCAAATTCAATGAATTGAAGTTGAATGATTATTATTAACTTCAATGAGATTTTTTTTTCTAATTCTTAAATATATCTTTAAATATATTTCATTAATTAAAATTTATAAAGTTAAATGTATTTAGAAAAACATGATAATTTTATAAAATATAAAATAAAGATATAACAAGCTACTGAACTTTATAAAATTCCGGATGCCATAATACCTAAGAAACACTGTTGTCATTTATTTATAAAATTCTGGATGCCAAACCAAATTATTCACGTCGTTTGCAAAATGAATGACTATTTTGATAACCCCGCTACTTTTTTATTAAATAAAAAAAAAAAAATATAATAATAGCAAAGAAGATTATAATTGTCTCTTTTGTTATTAAAAAGTTTCCTATGAGATTGTTGTTTACTTTGTACAAGGTTTTATAACATGAACGGGCCAAAGCAAATTATCCACGTCATCCTATCTCTTATGTTATCGTGTTGATTGGTGAAAAAATTTTATTAGAAAAATATCTGAATTGCTCCATTCATTTATCAGTGGCCAGTGACAAGACAACGGTCGGTTACAGATCAGTTTAGT